>NW_005357764.1:90616-132253 GCF_000412655.1 Myotis brandtii | reverse complement strand
ATCATTGGTTTCAAGTGGAGCCATGACCAGACTGGAGGCCAGGCTGTCATGGGAGAGAATCTGCTGAGTAACAATTTCATAAGGAAATTATGATCTGCGTAGCCATACAGGTAATTCAAACGATGGATTGCTGCCCTGGCCGGGGTGACTCAGTTGGTTGAGCATTGTCCTGTGCACCAAATTGTTGCCATTCAATTCCTGGTCAGGGCACATACCCATGTTGCAGGTTCAATTCCAGATCTGGGTTGTTCGGGAAGTAACTGATTGATGTTTCTCTCTCATACCCATGTCTATCTCTCTCTCTTTCTCCTTCTCTCCCTCTCCCTTCTTCTCTCTCTAAAAATCAATAAAAATCCATCTATTTTAAGAAAAAGATGGATTGCCCTGATCAGACAAAACAACAACAAAAAAACCACCTCAAATTGCTCTATTTGTCTCCTTAGTGCTTCCAGGGCCTTGTTACTTCAATGATTACATAACAGTTTGGCAAACATGAATTCTCTGACAAGGTCCAGAATCTCAAATTGTAAAAATACTTCAGCTCAGGATCCGGAATGAAGCAGATGGGCAGAGCCAGAGTTTGACATCATGCCTGACCCTCGCCAGGTAGCCGTTAATGATTTTGCCCAATATGGAAATCTGAACCTACTGATTTCCCTCTGGCCATCTGAATGATTTACCTAAAGAGGTAAAGAATGTACATGAATGTCTTTTCATGGAAAACTTTGAATGTATTCATTGAAAGGATGTAGCAGAAGTGTTTTTTCTGGGCAGTTTTGGGGTCAAGAGAAGGCGTGGATTGGCACTGGTGGGGTTACAGGCCTTTTCCATCATGTTATTAGGATATGGCTATTTTGTTATATACTGGGGTCCACATGCACTTTTATTTGAATAAATAACCCTGCTGCTAAACTTGTTTTAAAATTTAGTATAGTACATGAATATTTGATATCATGGAAAATGTCCGCTTTATATAACTGGAAAAAGAAGAGCTGATTATAAAACTAGAAGATGAAATCAACTCTGTAAAATGGAAAAAAAAGAAAGCAGATTAAGACAGTGAAAAAACCAAAAACACAAAGGTTGGGTGCATTTACAAGATTATTCTGTGTAAGTTAAAAACTGAAACACTGCGAATAGCATGTTCGTACTGCTCCACTTGACCAAGCCCTTACTGGTCACAGGAAGAGAGTGTACTTACTGCTTAAGACAACAAGAATTTACACTAAAAAATAAATGCAGCATGCGAGCAGGAAGGGGAAATTGCCCCATTAATTACCTGGTTATCTCATCAGTGCTCTAAGTTTTTGGTTTTCTGGAATGCAGAGCGTCTCCCCAGGCAGTGTTCAGCGTCGCTGGGCCAGCAGGCACTAAGCTCGGTGATTGGCAGGACCTGTTCCCTGTGCATTTGCGTGTCAGAAAGTGACTGGGTGTGTGTGGTGCCCTCAGTGTGAGACCACGTCCTTCAACAGGGGTCCAAGGAGGGCCATCTTTCCATCCTTTCTTCAGTCTATGAAGTTACACCTCTTAGGGGAACACTTTATTGTCTTTACTTATTGTTTGCAGAAATAAGAATGTAAAAATTGTAGTAAGAAGCCCACATAATCTATACTTACAAAGAGTAGCAAATAAAGCAAATACAATGTGGTGTATGTAATTACAATATTTATATTTCTTTGAACTTAAAGAAGATAAATTATTGTCTATACAATATTTACTTTCCTAATTTGACTACAGGTTGAAACCTTAATTCCATTTTTTTTCAAAACCTAATTTCTCTTTCTTGATCTTCCGAAGGTATACTATTTGAAGACTCAATTTGTATGACATCTGAATAATGCAACTGGTAGTACAAACGAATATGATAAATTACAACAATAATTTTTATACCTCATAAATCTTCCCTTGATCTTACAAGATGTAGGGTAATAGCCAGAAAGGAAAATAATATGTTTACTACAATAATAATGATAAGCATGAAAACCAAAGTAAGAACACAACAATAACAATCAAATACTCTAAACTTTGTGTTCTTTGATAACAAAATATATGGGAAGCATTAAAAGGATCATCTGCATTTTCTAAGCTGTCTGTGTTTTAGAAAACTGACATAAAATTGAAGTAAGACAATCCTGGTAAGTGGGATTCGTGATCTATTTTAAAAACCTACACTAGATGGATGGTTTACATTGGCTGGCTCCTGGAGGTTGCTTGGCCAATAAGGTGTGGGGAGGTGCTAGCTGATCATAAATAATGTGCATTGTGTGCAACTTTCATATGATTTCACATATATTAACATCATTTCACATGTATGCCCTCATTTCAATGACAGGTTGTAAATACATTCAACCTTTTTGTTTGTTTGTTTTTCCTTGTCTTGCTTTGCTTTCTTTTTCCTTTTTACAGAACTGATTTCATCTTCTATTTTTATAACCAACTCTTCTTTTTCAGAGAAGTGAGCTAGGTGGGGCAAAAGTTATACATTATGACACAGGTGAGTAAAATGAGATCTCGACAGGTTGGGCAATTTGACTAAAGTCACCACTTCTAAGAGTCATGTGGAGCTGACTAGGACCAGGCTATCTGGCTTCCATCCCCGCATAAGTACCCAGCTTCCTTCTGCTGAGCTGGCAGACTCCTGCTCCCCCCCTCCAATATTCTCAAGCTTAGTGAGAATTAATAAGAGGCTGATCCTCATAAAAAAAGTTAAGAATCCATTTTTTTCTGAGCCCTGTCTTCTTCAGACAAGGAAACTGAGACTCGGGTGCAAAGGTAGTGCTGTGCTGCAAGCCACGTGTTCCTTCTGCTCTGCACGGTAGTGGACATCTAGTGCCAAAGAGAAAAAAAAACGCTACTTGAAAACACAGCTGATTACAGCTACGTATGCTTCAAAGGAGGGAGGAACTTCCTGACCGGAGGCGATGGCTTTTTATTTAGAACTAGAGGCCCAGTGCACGAAATTTGTGCACAGGTAGGGTCCCTAGGCCTGGCCGGCAATCAGGACTGATCTGTGGGGTGACCATCAGGGTGATCAGGGGGGCCCCGCTGGCACTCACATTGGCTGGTCTGGGGGCAGCTCCTGCATTGAGTGTCTGCCCCCTGGTGGTCAGTGCACATCATGGCGAACCCTCATTCCGCCGTTTGGTTGATTTGCATATTAGGCTTTTATTACATAGGATGGTTCCTTGTTATGTCCTTTGGGTGATAATGCAGCACTCTATTCTCCCTCCCCTGACTGTGGTGGGGGGCTAGACAGCTGGCGAGGGGTTGCCTGAGACATGCCAGCCAGTGAGAACATTATGTGGGCAGGGGTGGCAGAGCCCTTTTAAGAGAGGATGTGTCATGATGAATATTAACTCAACGTGCTCTGATGCTCCCTCCATTGTTGGACTCAAGCCTCAGTGGAATCTGTTAGATTCTCCAGTGCTTTCAGTGAGTTGTGTCTCTGGAGAGTTGGGGAGGAACTGAAGAGAGAAGATGGTGGCTTATATGGTCTTCATTGGAAAATAGAAATAACAGCTGCTAAAGGTTAGAGTGGGGCCTAGATTTCAGAGGGACCAAGAAAATTGATGTTGATTATAGGTCACCAGCTACTCAGATCTGAGGGATTTTGAGAAGGGCAATAGTCCTCCTGTTTGATATGCATTCGCTAATTTAATGGACATCTCAAAGGTCATGATGCTTACACAAAGAAGAGGCAAAGGTCATTATTGATGACTCTCAAGAAACCCGAGAAGAGGCCATGGCCAGTCAGGTGTCCTGAGAAGGCTCTTGGGTTTATGGAACTACAGAAATAAGAGACTATAAACAACTGGTTCAACCCTCCTCCATGTCCTCTTCCTTCTCACCCTTTTTGCAATATAGAAATCTAACCTAGATATACGTTATCCCATGGACCCAAGGGCCGGAGAGTGGCCACAGGGTAGGCTGCACTCTGAAGATGCAGCATCAAAGCCCTGGGTCTGGTTCCTCTTTCGTGTTCTAATTTTCCTTACCTTCTTGAACCCCACTCCCCTCTCTGTAAAACAGAGTGAGTCAAATCGAATCTCACAGGGTGTTTGGAGGACAGATAAGTGCATTTTGTTTGAAAACTGTCAGGGAATGTTAGGAGATTTATTGGTTTATTCAGGAGGTTATGTGTGGTCCAAAAATTCTACGGAGAGGATTACTTTGTCTTTCTGGAAAAGTCCGAGAACGGGAGCAGTGGTAGAACTGAAATGACTTTGCTGTCTTGTGTGCATGCTATTCTGTGTGACTGAGGCCAGGAGACAGGCAGCGAAGTTTGCAGAGCGTCTACTGAGGTAGTGATTGATCTTTTGACTTCTTGGTAGACCTAAATGCTATTGATTTTCTTTTGCTCTTTTTGTTCTTTTGCCTTACTTAGCATAAAATCTGACTTTCTTTAAGGAAGTAAAGGATATATCTTAGTAAATCAAGAAGTTAAAATACATCATCCATAGCATCCAGGAAGTAAACTTCTATTACGTTGAACTGTGCCTTTTGACCGTTGAAATACAGGGAACTGTTTAGAGCGAGTCATGAGGACAAGCGGGGCCCTGCGCACTCCCGGGCTACAGGGGCTGGAAGGGCCACTTGCTGCTTAAGTTCTCATCACTGCTGTGGGGGCTACAATAATGTTAATACTTTCCCTCCCACCTTCTAAGTTCTTCTGGGTGGGCTAATAACCAAGTCACAGAGATAGAGTAACAGGAGAAAATAAAAATTTAATGCATGTGCATGGGAATTCACATAAACATGAAAATTCCAAAGACAGCCAGGCAACATTGGGTATATAAGACATTTTGGACAAAGGAGAAAAGGGGTGGGATTAAATTTCAGAAGTGAGGATGGGGGACTTACAGGTAGTTGAGGAAGGGCAACACACACGGCAGAAGATCCTTGCTGGGTGGTGACTCAGAGACAATGGGACACAGGGTAGTCTAGCCGACAGGCACCTGCCTGCTGCCTTCTTGTTACTTTACTCAATTTAAACTAGACTAGGACCACATCTCAAGATCTCCTTCCTGAAGCAGGTTTCTCTCTCTGAATCTCTTGGGCAGGAAAGCGGGGGAGGGTCAGAGGTTCTTTCTTAGTCATTTGTTTCTTAATAAACAGCTTAAAATCAATATCTCAAAAAGTAGCTTCAGCCCTAGCCGGTTTGGCTCAGTGGATAAAGCGTCAACCTGCAGACTGAAGGGTCCCAGGTTTGATTCTGGTCAAAGGCACATACCCAGGTTGCGGGCTCTATCCCCACTAAGGGAGCATGCAGGAGGCAGCTGATCAATGATTCTCTCTCATCATTGATGTTTCTATCTCTCCCTTCCTCTCTAAAATCAATAAAGTTATATTTAAAGAAAAAAAAGATGGGCTGAATATGGAAGATGTTCACCCTTCAAGAAAAATTTAAAAAAAAAAAGTAGCTTCAGGGTAGCAAAGCTTTGGTCCCTTCCCCTCCATTATACCCGAACGGTACCAGTGGGAGAAAATTTGGGGGTGAGGGCAGGGAAGGAGACAATGGGACTTAAGGAATATAAGTCAATATGGTATCTTTACTGAGAAAAAAAAATCAGATTCACTTTTATCTTCCCTAAGCACTATTATACTTAGTGAAAAAAAAATGAGAAAATTAAAAGACATTATATATAAAAAAGAAAAATATATTATTTATCAGAATCATCCTTCAAATCTTATCTTTTCTTAGATTTTCAATTTCTAAAACATTCTTAAAGCTTCCAATCTTTTAAAACTAGACTATTTTAATAGAAGAGAATTTCTTCGGTGGGAGAGGGTATTTCCTAGACTCGTTTGCCTCTCGGGCCTGAAAGAAAGGCATATATTTGGTCCTTGAAGCAGGGCTCCCCCCACCCCCTTTGGCTCAGCCAGTTAGTGTAGCCAGGGGTCTACCCCTTTAATCTCAGAGGCAAGAAAATAGCAACGAGGAGGATTTTGGCACTTGTGCTGGAGGCTGGCGGCAGGTTGGCCAGGCCTGTGAGCAGTGGCCTCCGGAGTCGAGCGTGACAGGAAGCTGGGGCTGTGCTCTGCCTGGTCATTCGCCAGGCACGAAGGACACTGATGATTAGACTGCGCAGCCCTGGAGAATGTTCTCATATCTGGCTGAGGGAGTACAGAGGTCCCAGAACATCCCAGACATTTGGTCGTCAGCCTTTTCATCCCCTCAGGAAGTTAGAAAGAAAACAAAAACAAACAAAACATTTTTTTAAAAAAGCACCCAATTTGTTTCTTTCGTTTCCCATTTCCTTTGACAACACAACTTTTCAATACTGTAGGGACATGCTAAGTCACAGATACAAGGGTGTCCAGAGGTCTAAACTGCACATGTCACACAAACCTGAGGCTCCTCTGGGCATGAGAAAACCCAGAAGCAAATTGGATTCAGATTCAACTCTCTCCATCAAAGAAATAATATTAACAAGTTAGCAATGGTCCGGGAACTTCTCTGAAAGGCGAAGAACAGCTCTGGCTACATTGTCTTGCGGTCCTAGGGAGAAAGCTTGGTGGGCGGACTATGGGCCACTGGGCCTTGGGAGTAACAACAACTCACCACACAGAAATGAGGGTCAGGAAAACGCCCTGCAGCGGGGCCACTTCCTCCTTGTCTGCCTAGCTGTGCTCCACAGACAGGCTAATCACTCAGTCACCCAGCAGGTCTAGGGATCAAATGACCACAGTGCTGAAGGATTAAGAGCAATTCTATCCTCTTGGCTTGGATTTAGGAATTTTCATTAAAATGACCTTGGGTGTGGTGAGAAAGAATTCAGGCAATAGGGATCAAGCCTTACCTGGGAAAACATCCACAGGTCCCCTTTCAGAAAGAGCCTCCTTTCTGGGCCTCCAGCAGAGCTGTCACACTTGTTTTCCTAAATGTTTCTCACATGGGATTAGCCTCCAGATACGTGAAAAGTGAGGAGTATAAAAGTCTTAGTTATGCAGAATGGGGGGTGGGGGTGGGGGTAAATAAACTACAATAAGCTAGTGGTGGCCAGAGCTCTTAACGTTTCCCAGGCTCTGTAGTGGGTGATGTGTTTGGAGACTGACCTCCCTCGTCTTTAGCTCCCTTGGTCTCCATCCGCTCTTCATGACCGGCTCTTGTGAAGACTGCTGTCCACACGCAGAGGCAGGAGCTTGCAGGCCAGATGTGACTTAGAATGGTAAACCGGAGAAAAGGTAGAGGCTGCATGGATGTAATGAATCCCCAATTGGGAGGACTCAGGAGAAAACGCAAGTCAGGGGTGACTCAGGAAAGTCTGTGAAAAGAGATGGGTTTCTCAGAGTGGCTCCTATGGCCATGGGCTCTCAGGAGGGCTAAGATGAGGGGGCTAAATCAAAGCAAGATCCTCTTCTAGGATCGATAATGAAATCAACAGACTCAAGAAAGGAAGCGGTAATGAGTAGAAATCGGAATTGGGTTAGATAGTAGGGTTGAACAGAATTGCAAGGAAGGTCTGTTGGTCTTCATCTATGCCCATGGCTTAGTCAGCTCAACAAAACACCGCAGGCTGGGTGGCTTACAAAACAGAAATTTATTTTTTACAGTTCTGGAAGCCAGAGTATAAGCTCAAGGTTCCAGTTGATTTGGTTTTTGGTGAGAGCTCTCTCTGTGGCTCACAGTTGGCTGCTTTCTCACTATGTCCTCATGTGGCCTTTCCCTGGTGGGTGTGCAGGGGGAGAGAGAGAGAGAGAGAGAGAGAGATCGAGATCTTCCTCTTCTAATAAGGCTGCTAATGCTATCAGGTCAGGGCCACATCATTATGACCTTATGTAACCCCCCTAAAGGCCCTATTCCAAATACAGTCACATTGGAAGTTAGGTCTTCAACATAAGAATTTGGGTGGGGGGGGGTCACAATTTAGTCCAAAGCACTTACCAATATGTAGATCTTAACATCTACACATTGTTTAGGATCACCCAAGCTCAGTTGTTAAACCAGCCCAGCTTGATCATGTGAAGGGTCTTATTATACTATATTTTTATACTATCTCTATATATAAAAGGCTAATATGCTAAGTGTCTGACCGTTCGACCGGTAGCTATGATGTGCACTGACCACCATGGGGCAGATGCTCAATGCACAGGCATGAAAACATCAAATAGACTGATGAATCTCAGAGGGAAGGGGCGAGGGGGCAGGGTGGGAAGAGATTAACCAAAGATCTTATATGCATACTGGAGGCCCGGTGCACTGATTTGTGCACCGGTGGGGTCCCTCAGCCTGGCCTGTGGGGATCAGGCCGAAACCAGCTCTCTGACATCTCCCAAGGGGTCCTGGATTGCGAGTGGGTGCAGGGCACCGGGCCTCTATTTACATCATATTTTAGTAGGCCTGCTTGTTTTTCTAAAACTTGTGAAAACCTCTTTCTTTCTTCATTTTTGTAAGTTTGAAAGAGGAAGAAAGTATTTGGCTATTTTCTGTACTATATTTTACACAGGGTTTATGTAATAATAGAAAGTTATAGTGGATGAAACAAATATTTTATTATTTTTCTATCCTGGGGGAAGGAACTCAAAAAATATATTAAGAGGAAAGTCAGCAGGTACATGATTGTGTACTTAAAAAATCTGGAAGAATCTCCACACACACTGTTATAAGGACATTTAATAAGGTCACTGGATAAAAATCAATATTTAAAAATCAATTGTGTTGCTACATTCCAGCCAAAATCAAAAAGTAAATAAAATTCTAAAAGATACTTTGCAGAAAATAGTTAACATAGAAGGTGTATCCCTAGAACAGCCTACTTGCAAGCTTGACCTTCAGCTGTTGTCTGGGAACTTGGATTTTGGGAGGGTTCCAATGATCCTAACAGAGAAGAGTTGTTCACTGTGCCTAAACTGTGCAAACCATGTGGTTTATTCTGAACATCTGCTTTCCTTCCAGAAGTCTGGAGTTTTGGTATGATGGGCACCGAGTCTTACATGTTCTGCCAGCACCCATAAATTTGTCACAGGTTAAATTGTTAGGTTGCAAATGGGGTAAATTTTCAGACCCTTCCCAGTCCTTCATGGTTCTCTGACCACAATAAAATTAAACTAAATTCAATAACAATGTAAGGAAAAAATTCCCCAAATACTTGAAAAATAAAAATATATAATTCTAAATGACTCATGGATTGAAGAAGTCACAGGTAAATTAGAAAATGTGCTCAACTAATAAAAATACATTAAAATATTTGGGGATAGTGATAACATATTATACAGAGAGAAACTCATAGCTCCCATGCTTATAAGTAAAAAAAAAACAACACACACACCAAAAACAACCTTAAAATCAATGATCCATGTCTCCACTTTAAGCTAAAAAAAAAAAAGAATCAAATTGAAGCCAAAGTAATCAGAAGGAAGGAAACAAGAAAGATAAGATTAGAGACCAATAAAATATAGAATAGAATAGCACAGGGAATTTGGCAGATGTACTTAAATGAAGGATGTTGAGATGGGGAGATTATCCTGGATTATCTGGGTGGGTCCTAAATGTAATCCCAAGTGTCTTGTAAGAGGAGGGCAGAGGCATAATCGACTGCAGAAAGGGGGAAAGAAATGTGACAGGGAAATCAGAAATGGTAGTGATGTGACCACAAACTGATCAGAAGACAGCTCCCACCAGAAACTGGAAGAGGCAAGGAATGGGTCTCCTTCTGGAGCCTCGACTGCTGCCACCTGGATTTTGGCCCAGAAAGACTCCTTTCAGACTATGGCTTCCAGAATTTAGAGAATAAATTTCTGTTGTTTTAAGCCGCTGCATTTGTGGCAATTTGTCCTAGCAGCAATGGGAACCAACGCAACTCCTAGCAAGACATATTAAGAAGGAAGGAAAGAATACACACATTTCTAGGATCAGAATTAAAAGAGGATATATAACTGCAGGTTTTATACACCTTGAAAGAAGAACAAGAGGGTATTTGAAAGAATTTGTGCCAACAAGTGAGATGAAATAGACCAATTCCTCAAAAGTCACAAATATCAAAACTGATTTCAGAAGGAGAAATTGGAAAGAAGAGTAGCTGTATATTTATTATAGGAATTGAAATGTTTATTTAAAACTTTCTTATAAAAAACTAAGGCCAAGATGGCTTCTCTGATAAATTCTATCAAATACTTTAAAAAATATTAGTTTTGCAAAACTTTCAGAAAAGAGGAAGAAAGATTCCTCAACTCATTTTATGAGGCCATTATCAGCTTGATAATACGGAAAAAGCAAACAAACATTACAACAAAACTATAGATATATACTCTTCATGAACATAAATGAAATATTTTTAATAAAATATTAGCAAACTGAATCCAGCAATATGTAAAAAGGTTAAGGCATCACGAGCAGTTGGGGCAGAATAGAGAGATTCTAGTGATTGATGGATGAGTACTATGGAAGGAATCTTTCCATTTGTTTGATGAGTTCAGATTGGTCATTTTGTATCTGTTCTTTCATTCTTGCTTAAATAGCATTGATAGCATTAAGGTTATAAGTCTCTAGCAGCAGTGTACTAAAAGATGTAGCACATACCTTAATACCCTTTAGTAAACGTTAGCTGTGCAACTGAAGAGGTGGAGATTCCAACATTCTTATCACATACTCGACTTCCTTTGGGAATCTATATATATATATAAAGCTAAGTGACTGTCTGACCACCCGACCGGTTTAGTAAACGTTAGCTGTGCAACTGAAGAGGTGGAGAGTCCAACATTCTTATCACATACTCTCGACTTCCTTTGAGAATATATATATATATATACGGTTAAGTGACTGACTGTCTGACCAACCGACCGGTAGCTATGAGGGGTGCATCACCTGAGAACCGCCCTCTTGCAATCCGGCATCCCTCAGAGGATGTCAGAGAGCCAGTTTTGGCCTGATCCTCGGCCAGGCCTGCAGGACCCCACTCACTCCACAGATGCCCTTTGAGCCACAGCACTGCCCCAGGTGCCGCCGGCTGGGGAGGGACCGTGAGAGGTTGACTCCAGGGCATGTCTGGCCTGTCTCGCCCAGTCCCACCCTGCCAGCCACCTCCTAATTAATTTCCTTTCAATGTGCACGAATCCATGCACTGGGGCACTAGTAATCTCACAATCTCCAGTCGATTGTAGCCAGGAGATTATTTGGTTTTCAGAATTTCAGAGAACCTACATTCTCTTTTATAAAATTCTTTATATGAATAAATGCAAGATAAGAATTCATCTTTGAGAAGCACTATACTACACCTGGGAGAGCTGTTCTGAACATTTCTCATTGATGCCCCCTTCATGAACAGCTGAGTAGGCTGTTAGAATTACCCAGCCCCCCTGGTTGGTAAAGCGGCAAGATACTTGATCATTGACCCAGATTCTTAGTGCTTAGTTCAATACCTCTACTTCTTTGTTCTGTTTTGCCTATATTTAAAAAATATTTGAGGCTATAATCAGAAAAGTTTGGTACATGCTTCATAAGAAGCATTTTAATTTGGGAGAATAGTTTTAAAAATAAAATACTGGGCTCCCATAGTTGACCTGATGTAATTTTTATTATGTTGGTAACGGTAAAAGAATGAGGCCAACCAAATCTTTCTAATGGTAATACTAACACACTTCTCCTTTATAGACAATTTAGTAAAGGAGAAGCATTTATTTATTTATTTATTTTTAAAGATGCCTTTTAGTTCTATGGTAAAGCACATTGCTGAAAACAAAGCTGAAAAAAAATCCCACAGGCACAGAGCCAGCCTTGAAAGTGGGAACCTACTGGGTTTCAACCAAGCCCACTGACAGTGCACCACAGGTGGGCACCACATGGGATGATGAAAAAATGTGATTGTGAGGGTCATGCTGACAGGTCCATATTCATAATCTGTTCCTCTTAAATTTGATCTGTGCATCTGGTACATATTTATGCATGTATTTTTACTGCGGGAGCTTAGCGTTCCTTAAGGAGGTCAAGAGTGTCTATGGTCCAGAACCTCCTGTTGGGTAGAGGTAATGGTCGGTGTGAGTGGACTGGCAAGTACCAGTGGCCTTGGATTCTGCAGAGGACTGTGAGTGTCTGAGGATTCCCACCTCTGAGAATAGGATTATTAGGAACTATACCTCAAAAAAGTCACGTCCCACTTCCTGTGAGCTAAAAAGCCAGGAAAGTTTCACTGATACAGATTGAGTTCGGGACAGGAGGTAAAAACCACACGATTAGGACTGAGCCATTTGTCCTCTACTACTGCTGCCTGTAACAAGCCAATAGTCTGCAACTTGATAGTGAAAAATCCAGAGACACATAAACCTGATAACCATCGCTTGCAGTGCAGAACAAGCTGTACTCAAGGGCACGTGTCAAGGTTATTGTCTTAGCCTGTTTCAATCACTTCTCAACAAGTGCATCATATTAGTAACTTCTCAAAGCAGGACTAGCATGGACATATGCCCATGTTTTCATCTTTGTGACTGGTGAAGGCGTCCCTTAGGGAGAGCTGCTACAGTTCTTATATTTCCTAATAGAAGATATGGTTTCGAATCTCATGTTAGGAGATATAGCTGGGGTTTAGAAAGTGTGACGTAGAGCAAGAGGAGTTCCTAGTTGTTCTTTGACTCAGATTTGACAACTGTCTGAATTTCAGGGAACAGCTGATTGGATTGTTTCAGCAGTTTCAGAGCTCCCTTCCTCACGCTGAGTCCTTTCACCATCCTACGATCATCCCATTCTATCAATGGCGTCTGCTTTGTGTTAAAACAGCTCATGTATCTTTTTTCTTAGGCTTTTTTTCCTTTTAATCACGAGCTTTCCAAAGTTGTAGTTTAGCTTTCTTCATGCCATTTGTCACTCACACAGTTCTTCCATTTTGTAGCTGGGAACCTTGAGCAACGTATTCACTGTTGTGCGTCTGTTTTCTCCTCTCAAATATGGGAAAAATAAATGCTTCTCATGTTGTTTTGAGGATTACATAAGCAAATACGTGCAAGGCCTTTACAACAGCCCCTGACACGTAGCAAGTGCTGTATAGGTGTTAGCTCTCACTTCTTCTCATGTGGAACTGAAAATCTGTGCTGGAATTTTGGGTCAACAAATTTGGCATGGCTCTTCTATAGTCTCACCTATGTTTTCATTTTGCTACCTTGGAACAGCCAGGCTCAAGAGCAGTTAGAATCTCAAGCTATTAAATAGGCTTTCATCAGTCATCTGTTATGTGTGTTGTGGAACCATGAGCTACCCAGGGCTATCTCTAGGTAAAATTTATAGCTGTGTACCCAGTGGTCCCAGGTGGGTGTATGACAATGAATATATTGATGTAGCTGAGTCTCTGGTTTCTGGAACTTGTACACTGCGTGGTAGAATTGAGTGATGATTGTCCCCATCCTGCCTATGGAGTGTGAGCCTCACTCAGACCTGCACCACCACAATCAAGCTGTGGGGGAACCTGGGAGTGAAGAGCATCAGGTAACATTGTGAGAAAGACTCACACCCCCAGTGTCTTGTCACCCTGGAGGCCATGAGCAAGCACCTCCAAAGAGTCAGACAGTCCCCGTGCCGCCACTAGAGGGCGCAGTATGGACATAGCTATGAATTGCACTCAGGATCATGACCAATTCTTAGTTCAGCTAAAGCTGGGTTGGAATGGATTGGAAGTTCCTTGAGGAGGTGGGAGAACTGCTGAAGGACAGGAATGACTGGGGAACCTAGAGAAATAATAGTGAGACTAGCTACAATTTACTGAGCATCTACTAAGAAGCAGGTGTAATTTAAGTGCATTGAATCCTCACCATCACAAGTGAAGAGCTTTATTATCTTCATAGGACAGATGAGGAAATGGAGTCTGAGAGGAACTTGTCCAAGGTCACACAGCCTTTTCCTGGAGGAGCTGGTGTATAACTGAAGCCAAAGACCAGTTGCCTTGCATTCTTTAATCTCAAACCTAGCAGCTCAGTGGCGAAGGACTAGGTTATCCATACTGGGAAGCGTTTCAAAAGACAGACAGTTCTGAAATGCACATCTCAGCCTTCCTTTGTACCACACACTTTTACCTGAATGTGGCATCTCCAGGTGGGGATCTTAGAGGCTCCCCTTGTGGCTGTGAGCACCTAACTATCTCGCTGTGTTGCCTGCAGAAGTCTCTGGAGAGGCATGGTGGTTGGAATGGGGCATCAGCCAGAGACAAGGAATTCCTGGCTCAATTTCTGATGCAGATAACTGTACAGGTTTGTTATTTCCTTTTGATTAAGTTTTGTCAAGATATTTTTCCTTTTTGGCTGAAACCATCAGGCTAATTAAGACTACTAGCATCCTCTCTCCAATCCCCTCCCACCCCATCCCCAATTCAGTAATAGCATACTGCATGCTATAGCCACCTGAGTTATCAGTAAGACTACAAAGGACATGAATAGGCACTTTTCAAAGCTAACATGAAATTATTTTTAATCAGATGGCGATGGTTAAAAATATTAATAACATTCAATGCTAGTTGAAGTGTGGAGAAATGGGCACTCATTTATTGATAATCTTGGTTGTAATAGCAAAACCTTTAGAAGGGTATTTAGTAGTAGCTATTAAAATAAAAAATACTCATTCCTTGTGGCTCAGTTATTTCCTTCTAGTAATTAACCTTTTTTTTTCATTTACTTGTTCCCAATTTTAATGGACATACTTCTAATGGTTTACCATTAAATAGATAACTTTTGCTGAAGTTTTCTTTTTTTAAAGGTACTTGTCATTTTTTAAGGAAATATACTTCCATTCTTAGTTTCAATTCTGAATCATGTTTGAATTTTATTGATGCTTTGCCTGTACCTATTGAGATGGTCACACTTTCCCCCACTTAAACATATTAAAGCAATGAGTTTTATTGATAGACTTTCTAGTTATTCCAGCACTTCTAGGATAAACTAAACTTGGTCTAACATATTTTTATTAAGTACAATTTTTTTTGCACTTTATCTCCCCAAGGTGAGAACATGGGAAAGGACTTTGGCTGCACCACGAGGAATTTAATTTAGAAATCAAGGTTTCCTGACATTGTGATTGAGTCTTCAAACAGGTTCTAGAAGTTGCTCTGAAATCTCCTTGTAGAGGTCTTAGAGATTTCATGTTAATAGAGTTGTAATAAGACCTTTGAGAGTCCCGCTGGTGTGGCTCGGTGGTTGAGCATCCACCCATGAACCAGGAGGTCACGGTTCCATTCCTGGTCAGGGCACATGCCCGGGTTGTGGGCTAGATCCCCAGTGTTGGGCGTGCAGGAGGCAGCTGATCAATGATTCTCTCTCATCATTGATGCTTCTATCTCTCTCTACCTCTCTCTTCCTCTCTGAAATCAATAAAGAAATATTTTTTTAAAAAAGACCTTGAAGAGTAAACACTAGTGAGTTTGATTCAGAGAGAGAGTGGTTGGCCGCTGGCTGCAGTAGCTGAGGGACTGGCCACGCCTCCCTGCAGCTGCGTGTGTCCCCTGCCAGTAAATGGAGCTGATTTGACACACAGCGTTTGTTTGTGAACCCCTGAGAGGCCTTTCCGGTCTCAAACCCTGGAGCTGCTCACAGTACTTCCTGTGGGCTTTGAGTTTATACCTCAGTAAACTTGAAAAATCCATCTGGCGTTGGCTGAGACTAGAATTCTGGAATGAAAGATAATTTGCACAAAAGCAGAAGCAAAGTGGAAATCTCAGAGTACTCATGAAGTTTGGAGGCATTAAATGCTTTATTTTCCCCTCACACTGATTTGAATGGATGAACAGCTCTTGGCAGTGGTTTGTGAGGTTTCTATAGTATTAGTCATTGTGCAACCTCCTGGGACTCAGGCCACTTCCACCACCAATTATATCTATATTTTGGTGGGAAAATAATATAAACCAACTACATTATCTTCATTCAAAATCCCTTTCATGCTGTTAAAGTTTTATCTTTGTGTAGGGAAACATTTTGTTGCTCTTTTAGAGGAATGATTTCATGAAATGTCTTTTACAATGTCTTTGTATCATATTATAAATGTCTTTTTAGAGGAATGATTTCATGAAATGTCTTTTACAATGACACTTGTATCATATTATAAAGTTTTCATTGGTATACAATTATTGCATTTATAAAGATCTGTGTGAAAATGTGTTGCCATATATATTATTAAAGTCAAAACATGAAAAAAGAGAGGAATTTTTACTTAATATATGTTTTGGTATCATAATGATCCCCACGTTTAAAATTGTGGTGAGCTTAGAAAGGATGTTGATTTTACTTTTAACTCATATAAATTGTTTTTGAACCAGTAATAAACAAGATAAGTAGTGATTTCCATGACTAATTATGCTTGTGTTTATTCCTGAATATGTTTCCTACCCCAGCCCCCTTTTTAGGTTGATTATGTGATTGAATAGGACCTAAAACAGTGACTACACACCAGTTATGACCAGAGTAAAATGATAAGTTGCTGATGAATAATTACCCACTAGCATAGATTCATTAATTCATGGCATGCTCACTAAACTCATTCATTCTCCCATCTAGTTATGAATTTGGTGGCTACCCTGTGTCAGAAGTCATGCTTAGCACTGGGGATGAATAACACATGCCCAGTGCATTCCAGAAGCTTGTAATCTGTTGAAGGGAAGCAGGCATATGAAAAAAAAATAAGGCCAATTATATTGTTAGGCCTCTTTTGGTTGCATGTGACAGAGACCCAATTTAAACTATAATGGAACCTTGTTTCTCAAACCTCTCCCATCTCGAACAATTCGCTTCTCAACCTGACAACCCTTTCATGCTGATACCTGTGTGATCAGTCACTCATCTCTCAGGTGACAGACAAAGGAGAGAATGCATGAGTATGAGTCAGTTTACCACTGTTAAAATCTCAAAATATTGTGCTGTGAATATTTTTGTGTTTTTTTTTTGCTTTTGTTGCTGCTTATAATTATTGTTAAATTTTTATTTGTTACTGTACATTTTTTCCTTTTTGTTAAATTTCCATTTCATATCCTTTTTGTTTTTAAAGTGTTTATTTATAGTTTAAACAGCATAATAGACATATACTGTATATAAGAAAGGTTAAAACGGGGAAACATTTGGGTGCCTGGAATGGATTAATTCAATTTACATTATTTCCAAGGGGGAAAAATGATTCAGTTTTCGAACAGCCTTCGAAATGAGGTTCCACTGTATTTTAAGAAAAATGGGGAATGCATTGACCTAGAGAACCCAGGGAAGTTTTGAACAAAGCCTGAAAAGACAGGAACGCAACCAAGCCCTGGGACAACTGGCCACAGTGACTTCCTCTAGTGACTTCCTTTGACCTCTGTGTGGTTTTTTCAGAGTGACACCGTCACTGTCCCTCACCACAGGCCAGATGTATTCTCTGTGGTGGTGAACTCACTACTGCAATTCTTGACTATCAAGTGCATGATTTCCACAAAGGAGAGGAATCAACTTCCTTTCAAAAACTTTTTGAGATGTTCTCTGATCATCCTGGCTTAGACCAGGAGTCCAATTCTAGTGTGGCCATTGGGAGAGGATCATGTAATAAGCTGGCTGCTCTTGAAGTAATTGCATGGATAGAGACGGGAAGGGCGACTCGGGAAGAAGAGTTCCAGACTGCCAAACTATATCTATCCTAATATTATAAGGTCACAGTAGAAATCTGAACAGACAACAATGGGGGCCTAAAATGGGGCTTTTTCTACCTGGGGGGGATATCTGTCAACTCTTATAGGGAAAAGGTGACACTTGAGCTTGGCTTTGAAACATATGTAGTAGGTTATGGGGTTGGGGTTGAGGTTGGGAGAGTGGGAGGAAGGTGTAAAAATGGTGAAAAACAAAGTCTAAAGAGACAGGTTGGGGCTAGAACAGTGAAGATCTTATATTTCATGTTTTGTCTTGTAGCCAAATACTAAAAGGTGTTTTTTGAAAGAAACACCTAAAAGTTCCTATAGATGTTTTCTAGCTAAGAAATGTGGCCTTGAAACTAGTGTCTGAACTTTGGAGCAGAGAGGAGGAAGGACTCAAAGAATGGACTAGAAGTTTGGGGAAGTGGGAAAGACAAGAGCAACCCTCAGAAGGCAGTCGGAAAAGACGGGCAGAAGATAAATGTCCAGTTTTAAATTGGAACTGGAAGCCACTTCCAGGAAGTGGTTCTAAGAACAGAAAAAAAAAATGGCTCCACATATAGGTAGAAAATTTGAGTGGTGACAGTAAGGTTTAGGAGCATTTCTAAGCATATAAATCAATTTAAGAATGGTATTATTTGAATCCATTGAACTTGAGTACTGGAATGAACAGTCATTAATATTAAATGATTGTATTCTTATTAAGCATTTTGACTTGGGGTTTGCAAATATTAATAACTGCCCCATTAATGAGGCAGAAATCATGAGGACATGTCTTTCAATGTGGCCACTTCAGTATGTAGCACTTAAAAAGTCTGACTTCCTGATTATTTTTCTAGTAATTTAACAAGTATAGCTTAGAGTATATAGTAGACATGAACTGAACTGAGATCCATTTAAGTGAACTAATTTCTTGACAAACTGCATTTAAGAAATGAGGGTTTTCTCTCAATAGTGGACTGCTTCTCTTACATTTACAACCAGGGCAGTGAACCAAGACCAATAACATGGTGTGTGATTAGATATTCGTTTCTGGTTTGGGGGAGATTTGCTTAAAGTGGAGCAGATTTCAGAATGACAAAACAAGCTCCCTGGCAAGTTGGGAATCAAGCTTGCGTTTTGTTATCCTTGATTATGTACTTTGGCTGCAGAAACCAAACATATGTTCCAATCCAACTTAGTCCCTGCTTGGAGCAATTCTCCTTATTTGTCCAAAAGTTTCAGAACTACCTTTTTTTTTTTTTTGCACTTACTGTGAGCATTCAGCCCCATGTATTTCAGGGACAACAGGCACCCTGGGGATTTGGGGTTGACTCACGACTTTTATAGTGAAGAAGCAGGCCATGCTATTTTAGTCATTTCCAATGGTGGCAAGTTGGATGCCAGATGTTTCAAAGGATAAAGTATCTTACTCTTATGGAACCACACGCAATGTAGATTTGTTTGCTGACATAGGTGATAGAAAAGTCGCCCATATGCCATAGTTTAAGCAAAATGCTTCCTGTTCACTGTCTATATTTCCAATATTCTCATGTCTTTAATGTAAACATCTTGAGCATATTCTATACTTTGCCAAAGAGCAAAATGCTTTTAGAATCTCAGGTTCTATACTTACTGAAATGGAAAAACCACCCAGTCTTTCCTGCCTGTTGTAGGAAGAAAAACAGTTATTTTCTCCCGTGTTTCTCTTCCCCATGTGTCTCCTTTATTACCCACACAGGACATTTCACTTCTGACACTCCGGTCGCCAAATGTGGGGAGGCCTTTCCTCACACCAACAAGCAACAGCCTATGACACCAGCTGGCATCCTACAATTTAACTCAGTTCCAACACTCTCTACCTGAAGTTAGTGTCACATCCCACGGGTTAAGGGCTCAGTCCCACAAGACTGCCTCCCTCTCTCCATTTCAGACCCAGTCTGGAGCCCAGGTGGTCACCTGTGCTTCTGACCAACTGGCCAACTGGAGATTCCAATGAGACCCCCCGCCCCCCCGCCTTGGTTCTGATTAATTTGCTAGAGCCGCTCACAGAACTCAGGGAAATACCTCTGTTTACCAGTTAATTAAAGGATGTGATAAAGGATTCAGATGTGTAGTCAGGGCGAGGTCTGGGAGGGTCCTGAGTGCAGAAGCTTCTGTCCCTGGGGAGCTGGGGTGTGTCACCCTCTCTGGTTGTGCATGTGTTCACCAACCTGGAAGCTCTCTAAACCCCATACTTTGGGGATTTCATGGAGGTTTCGTCATATGGACACAACATCATTTATTCCATTTTTAGCCCTTCTCCCTTCTCAAGGGTGTGGGGGATGGAGCTGGAAATGCCCAGCTTCTAGTCATGGCTTGGTCTTTCTGGTAACCAGACCTCACCCAGGAGTCCACCCAGAGTCACCTCATTACAATACAAGTCACTCCTATCACCCAGGAAATTCTGAGGGTTTCAGGAGCCCTGTGCTAGCAACTGGGGTCAGAGACCAAGTATTAGAACATTGATCACTTAGAAAATTACAAGTCATTTATCACTAGAAAATTACAAGGGTTTCAGGAGTTCTGTGCCAGGAACTGGAGGCAGAGACCAATGTATGTATTTTCTATTACCTCACACTTATTTAATACAGCTCATGGATTCATATGTTTGGCATAGACAGTGAGCTGCTATTTTAGGTCAAAAATAATTTTCTAAAAGGAGAATTGCATTATATGTTAAATTTGTAAAACTATTTCAGAGGAATCATACAATTTAGGCAACAAACCTAATTTTTTTGTGTGCATGAATTCCTTCTGCATTTGTTAAATAGTTTTCTCAATGCTCCTGTTGATGATGTGAATCACAGGATTCCCGGTTATTTGATAAATGTGGAGTATGAAGTTTAATATATTTAGACTTGACCAAAGTCATCCAACAAGTGAGTCACAGTGAGAAACTTCCAATACAAATATGCCATTTCCCCTAAATTCTGATTAAGAAAAAAGAAATATGTGTTTAATATTTTTTCGATTATTTTAACAAAGAGTCATGACAACATTCTAATTAAGTATTAGAGTTGGACACCCCCTACTCTTGAGAAGGGCTGAAAATGGAATTAATGATTGATCATGTCTACATAATGAAACCTCCATAAAATCCCAAAAGTATGTGGCTTAAAGACTTGGTTTCCAAGTCTTTAATTTTCAGATGAGAAAGACAGACCTAGAGAGCTGAGCTGTTATGAGCCTATTCATCCACCCAGGGACGTCAGCCAGTCACATCTCAGTGAAGCCCCGAGACCGCCCACCACAAGAACGCATAACCACAACCACCACCATTTGTACATTGGGTATTGCCAAGTACCAGACACTCTATGAGTGTTTTCTTTAATCCTTGCAATTATCCAATGAGGTAGAAGGTAGTTAACCATTTCCAGTTTAACAGAGAGAGAGAGAGAGAGAGAGAGAGAGAGGAGAATTAGAGGGGTGAATTCACTTCCTCAACTTAATGATGAAAGAGTTCCCTGACTTCAATATCCAGTCTTTTTTCAACTATTCTGCCTTTCAATAATCAATAATGGTGCCATGGTGACCCAATTTCCAGGAAGGTTTTGAGTAATGTGCGACAAGCTCAATGCAGAGCTTTTGGTGGAATAATCTAAACTGGGGGGCGGGCACACTACTCTCTTATCTGGTGGAATTTCTTTGAGTGGAGAGTGTAGATCTCACACTTTATTTTAAGTTAAATTCTTTATTGTTTAAAGTATTACATATGTCTCCTTTTCCCCCCATTGACCTCTCCCCAGCCGCTCCCACCCCCCAGCACATGCCCTCACCCCCTTACATCTGGGTCCATGGATTATGCTTATATGCATGCATACAAGTCCTTTGGTTGCTCTCTTACCTGCCCGCCCCCCACCTTCCCTCTGAGATCTCACACTTTATTAAGTGCCTTCTCTACTTTCATTGTCCTGATATCCTCCTCAGAGTCTTTCTCCTTCTGATCCCTGCCATCAACTCAGATTTAGAAGGAGGATGGAAAAGGTAGCAGATAAATAAAAATAACAGCCTAGGGACTTTCTACGAATGCCTGCACCAGTCACTATGCTGACTTCATTATATTCATGTGTGTGGGACTGTGTGTGTGTGTGTGTGTGTGTGTGTGTAGGATGCACATAAACAAGGGCCTTTATTTGACTATAAATAACTCTTCACAAGAATAGCTCCTCACAAGAGTGAACACATGTGGGAAATACTGATTAATATTTAGATACATTTTTAAAAAATTTCAATAAGTTTTTACTAAGTGTGGAGGCTGAGAGTTTGATCCCAGAAGATATTGGTGAACTCTGATCTCTTAGTTGATCAAAGGCCTCACAGTACGAACATGGACGTTCTCAAAAAAGTGTTTTCGAAGATCTCTAAAACTCTTCATTTTTGTACATGAAATAACTTTTTGCTAAAAAATTAATCCTGTAGATGGTTAAAAACTCCAGGGTATAAACAGGGTGAGAAAAGTGAAATGGGATGTGGTGTGAGAATAAATAGCCAAACAAAGGAGAGGAAAAAAATCCCCAGTTTTCTTCTGCTTGGAAATAAGTATGCAGGAAACTCTTATTCAACGGGAGCCTTAGCTTTTTTCCCATTTCCTTGTCTTTCTCTCTCTCTTTCTTTCTTTCTCTCTTTCTTTCTTTCTCTCTTTCTTTCTTTCTTTCTTTCTTTCTTTCTTTCTGAGCTATGGAGATATTTAAAAACAAAACAAAAACAAAAACAAAGTCCATCTGGAAACATTTGCGCTGAGGCACTGTAAAAGATGTGTTGGATGATATATTGGAAGAAGAGTTGGTTTAAAGTAACACTGAAACTAAAAATGAGACAGTTTATGTCTCTGTTTTATGTCTGGAGGAAAGAAATCCAAAGCTGTTAGCAAGGCTGTGCCCCACTACGACCTCAGGGCTCCGGTGTTTCACTCCACGTGCCCTCTCTGTCCAGGTCACCCCCTGGTCCAGGAAGGCCGCTTCGGCTCCAGCCACCATGTCACTTTTCAGGTAGCGGGAAGAAGGAGAAGAAAGGAGATAAGCTCGCCCTCTCTGGTTAAGGATGTTCATCATAAGTTGCACAAATCACTTTTACTTATATCCCTTAGGCCAGAATTTAGACAACGGGCTACACCTAAATGCAAAGGGGCTTGGGAAAAGAGTTTTTATTCTGGGTAGCCAAATGCCCACCCAGCTCAGGAGTTCTGTGACTCTAGGAAAGGAAAGAACAGACAGGAGGGGCCACTCTAGCAGTTCCTGCTGCAGGTGACTCTCACGCTTCTCCCTGCCCCGGGGTGCACATGCCTATCATTTTAAATGCAGAACAAGCATGCCTTCAGGAAACCTATTCTTTCCACCTGGTTTCTGAGATGCGAAAACACCTCTTACTGCCCAGAGACACAATGTGGGCAGAGGCTGGTGTTGGGGAAAAGAGGAATGCCAAATGGATTTGCTGGTTGCTCTGGGTCTTACGGAAATTTCACAGAAACAGTAGCAGCATTTCCACATGACCTGTTCCCTTCGTAAGCATGCCCTGAAAGTTACCCAACGATTCAGGTCCCTTCAGGCTCCTGGAACGCTGGTCACCGTCTGACTCACTGCAGAAACAGCTGGGACCCAGGACTGAACCCCCTCTGCCCAACCTCCGGAAGATTTTCCTTTCTGGAGTTTTAATAGGTGTCATCAGCCCAGGAGGGGAGACGCTTGGCACTCCCGAGGCTTTCTCCTTCCAGAAGCTCACTGACCCGCCTCTGTGAAAGGGCCAAGTTTGTCAGTGGGAAAAGAATTTTAAGAAGTATCATGAAGTAAACTGTTTTGCCATGCACTGAATATTGACCCTTCCTAATAAAAGTTTCTTTCATTTTCCAACATGGCATTGAATCATCTAAAAAAAATAATTAGTAAGTAGAGAGGCGAGATGCAGGAGGTCACCCATCTCCTTAAAAAGGAAAACTTTGGTAGACTTAGGCGCACGGGGAAAAAGAGAGTCAAACAGAGGTGCGTCCGACTCCTCACTGTTGGAGACTGAGATGACTTTCTCTAAGATCTTATGTGTGAAGCAACTGGGTACCGCGGCTTGGGCCTGACCACGGAGATGAGATGTATTCATAGGCATTTTTTCAAGTTAAATATTTATTACCACGAGAGGGTAAACGTGTTCCTCAATTATTTTTCTTCCTCAGTCTCTTCTCTCACCCACTTAAAAACTGATCCAAATGTCCCGCTCACTGAGTGTGGGAAGACATGGAGCAGAAGGAAGGAGAGGATGGCGGGGCCATCAGGAACCACCAGGAAACCTTTCCAGGAGGCTAGTGATGCTCAAACATCAATGCCCTCATGCTGCCTTTACCTTGAAGACATCCACTGCCCCGTGGAGTTGGTCATCTGTGTGAAAGCAGCAACCCACAGTTCAATTAAACACTTTCACACGTGGAAATATTCGGCCGGACCCAGTTCGTTCTCAGACGTTGGTCAGTTTTCTGAGTTCTCAAAAGCCTGACTCATTACACCACGTGGAGCCTATTTGTGTCCTTTACAACCATCGCTATATCGGTTTCCGAATTCAGATCTGTGACCACCTGCCAGGAGAGTACCCTCGCTGTTTTCACAGACGGCCAGAGAAGGAAAGAAAACACATTGGGTAAAGTAGGAGAGGGTTTCCTCTTCGCCTAAACTTCCTCCATGAGAAAGAAACAAAATGCAAACTGACGGAATCAGAAGATAAATAAATGCGTGTCTGGGAACCCGAGGGATCATGTCCTCATAAGGTACCTGTTCCAGTAAGTGCTTGCAGGGGAATGTCTGCTTGCTCCTCAAAGGCCTTAGCTTTCCTTTGGTCTCGCTCGGTGGATCCAGTTTCTCAGCAGGACGGTGTGTTCCTTGTTGTTTCTAGCATTTTCAACGGACAAGAATCATCTGGTGCATAATCCATGGCGGCCGGAGGCGGGTGCAGCTGGCCACAGCTGCCAGGGGAGCCTGAGAACTCCCTGTTCCGAGAAGGGGGCTTCGGGAGGCATTTGGGGCGGACCTCGGGCTCCGTGGCAGCCTCAGCCGGCGGTGGTGGGAACCCCGTGAGGGAAGCACCCTGGTCGCTGGTGGTCACCAGGACGGAGCTGAACAGAGAGTGGAGCGTTCGCTACCCTGATGGCCTGTTTCATGGCACAGTCTCCGCTTCCCTGTGTCAAGCAGATGTGCCCACTATAGGGAAAGGCCATGCCCTTTTCACTCCCGCCTTTCGAGGCTTTTCACCACAAATTCCACTCTGGGGGCCTCTTAGCAGTGACACCACATTTTCATTCATTTCAGTGTGGATTTATGTGGACTCTCAAATGGCGTGTGTGTGACGGAGTCTGAAAAGCATGTAATGGCCTTTGTTCGGGGACTGCCAGTCCTTACAGCATGCAGACTCCTGCCAAGTTGTCACCGGGCAGCAGGGGAACGGGAATGATGAAGACAAACAGGGCAGGGAAGGAGTTGGCAGGGGGCTTGGTCTGGTTTGGTTGCAGACAGACTAAGGGAGGCCTTTGACCTCCTAGAGTCAGGTGGTACTGGATGCCACCGGTTAGAATGAGAAAGGGTCAGGTCCAGAGATGAGCATCAGCAGAGGAATGTTTCCTTACTGAGATATCGAAACAGGCGGGTCCAGGCCCCAGAGACGTAGGGTGCCAGCAGAGAGGAGCCGCTGAGACAAGCTTTTGGCAAAACAGAGGATGTTTTCCTTTTTTCCTTTTTAAGTACTTTGACGACGTGTGTGCTTGCTGCCAAAGGGAGCCTCGCGGGCTGTCCCCTCCTGATTTGGCAAAGCCGCAGGTAGCCAGCCTCTGGGAAGGGCCTACACACATCCATCTGAAGACGGTCAGCACTCCACGATCATCCCTTCTTTTCAAAATTCACTGCCAAGTGAAGTTACTTTGCTTAAGATTTGCCCCAAATATAAGCTGGGGATCATTTTAAACCATTGTCAAAGTTCACAGAAGTGGTTAAATTAAAAGTTTTTACCTTACCCACTGCTTTTGGGACTAAATAGGAAAGATCAATAGTAAAAATGAAGGGCCAAAATGTTTGAGGACACGCTATTAAGTTTAATGTCTTCTGTGGTCTTGTAACATAGCATTTCTCTGAGGTAGTTAAAGAAATCAGGCAGAATTGGCATGTAAGATAAAACAGTAATAGGATATTGTAGTAAGGAAAATTCTCTGAAGATAATGGCTGCCTCAGGTTGGAATTTCTTAATGGCATTAATGAAAGTAGTGCAGCATCAGTTAAGTCTCTTAAACCAAATTAGTAGAACTGGTCTATGTGTGTGTGTGTGTGTGTGTGTGTGTGTGTGTGAGAGAGAGAGAGAGAGAGAGAGAGAGAGAGAGGGGGGGATGTCTCTCTCTCTCTCTCTCTTTCATTTTATATATAAGTATTTTTACAGATGTTGACAAATGCATAGGATGAGAATGAGAGGAAGCTTGCCTGGTGAGTCTGCAGGGCCTAAAGAAAGGGTTAGCAACTCAGGCCTGACTTTGAGCATCTTCCCTGACTAGGTCAAAGCCGACAGAACTGAAGGCCAAGGCCACTCTCCCCTCTCAGTGGCTGCCAGGAGGGTCCAGGGCCTCAGGTATGTCGGGCCAAGGGTGTGCTCTCAGTTTGCCCCATGTGCAGGCATGCAGTTAGATGGTACGTCTGGCCATGCCATCCACTGGGCTGCAGCATCGTTATTGCTCCACGTACTTGACCTCTGTCTCCACCCAGAGAACCTTTTAACCTTCTTTTCGAGTTCTTGCCTTGAAAATTATGAGTTTCATGCATTTTTGAAAACAAGTACTCATTATGTGCTCTTGTGTGCACCGCACCAAACTCTGGATTGTGGCAGGAGGAAGAATTTGGAAGACACGACTCCCCAGTGACTATCCTCACGTACAACAACAACAATGTATGAACAGCAGGGTAAATGCTGCAGAGGAAGGAATTGCAGCTGAGCCAGCGTCTGGGACATGAGAAAGGCACGTTTTTTTTGGAAACCAAACATTGTGGAGACCAAGTTTTCATGGACTCGAGCCTGTTTTTTTCTGAGCACCTTTTCTGATAGTGTTGTAAGATTTAGGGACGTAGCCTGGGCTGATCGGTGCACATATGGGTTGCTGGTTGATATAGACTTATTCCTTTCCCACAGGTGTTTTCTGTGAATGGCATGAAGATACCGAAACTAGTGGGGAAAGGCCAATGAAGAAATTCTTGGAACAAAACCCCACACATAGCATTTGCATTTCTAATGAGAAAACCCAAGGGGAATAAAGGTACTCAATACACAGAGGATGTTTGTGAAATATTTCACTGGTTTTGGTCAGGTTACTATTACTGCTGGGGTAGAATGTGCTTTGTTATCCTTTAAAAATCATCTCTTGACCTCCGTTATGGCTTCTTTTCTGCTCATTGATAACTTGGGGCAGGAATGCATGTCACATGTTATTCTAATGTTATTCTATAGTCACATTAAGCTAGCTTGGAGCGTTTTAGGGAGAACACCTGCAATTCTTCCCTTACCTTAGCTGTTGAGATCACAGGAATTCTTTTTCTTTATCCCCAAATGTGAGCCTGAAGGCTGAAACCCTGACTATTGGCACGTCACCAGCTTTCCTGGCCTGCACGGTCCCTAGAAAAGAAAGAAATGCATTTCCATAGACACATGAATCAAACATGAGACTTGGCTTTATCCTTATTTGGGGACCACTTGACAATTTCTTCCTTCTGGGTGATGAGCTGGCTTATATGTGTTGCCAATGCATTCATTTTGCATCTCTCACCCTTGCTTTTCTACCTTCCAAAGTAAAAAAATTAACACGACAAAAATTATCTGATGGTTGCTAAGGATAATAAGATTCTCTCTATGTGTCCTTGCAGTAGAACGGGCCACTAAAGAATGACGCCTGGGTATTTTTGTCATTATGTTGAATGTCCCTTCCTTTTCACTTTGGCTGTATAACATAATGCATAGCCAAGGAGTCCATGCAGTGCCCAGGGGGAGCCCAGATAGCATTCTGCCATAATGACTATACCATGGTGTGAATGCTGAAACCAGAAAGTCCGTTTCTGAAGCCCAAAGCAGCTGAGAACAGATGAAGGTAACAGAGCAAAGCTTGCTCCCCACCTCGGCTGTTTCTCATCTGCCAGGACATTCTTCTCCCATGACTTCATGTGGATCAGATGGGAACAAAGGTGCTCTGCAGACACCAGGGCTCCTGCTGGTGAGGAGAGCAGGAGATCAGCTGCACACTCGGTGCAACTACGTGCCACGTGTTAGAAACTTGCTGCGATGTTCAGTTCTGTGTATTACAGCAGCCTCGCAAACCTTGCTGTGTCTACAAATCCTTGGGGATTCAGTGGGTCTAAGGTAGAGCTCAGATATTCTGCAAGTGTACCAAGCTCCCAGGAGATGGTGATGCTGCTGGTCACCACACTTGGGTGCTGTGCACCCCACTTGGGTTCCAAGGAACTCAAAGACGATGCTGAAGTGCCCTAGATGTCAGGTCTCATAACAATGCCAGCAAGTTCATTTTTCTTTGATCTGTGGAATCGACTGCATTCCGAATCCAAGTTAATCTTCTTTTACATATTTGCTGTTAGCCAGGGGGAGGAGCTGGTGTTGACAGAGGAAGGACAGGACCAGGCTAGCAGGTGTAGGAAAGGTCTCAGGGTACTGGGGGAGCCTGTACCTCAGACTCCCCTTCTCCCACAGTTCCTTAAACCCTACCAGTTAAGGAGTCATTTGTATTAACAAGTAGGTCCTTTAAAATGTTAGGTCTTAGTTCAAATTAGTTTCCATAGCTGGTCCCTCCTAACTGGAGGCTGCTGATGGGAGAGGCAGGTTATGAGGGAGCCTGGAAAAGAAGACCAGTCGGGGGACTTGCATAGGAAAAGCACTCTGGCGTGTTTCCTTCACTCTCACACTGTACCACACTTCTCTTCCCTTTGACACCCTGGTCATCAAATGTGTGGGTGTCTATCCCCCACACCAAGTAGTTGCCTTTCATTAGCTGAGTATCCCACATTTAGCCCAATTCTGACACTCTATCTGAAGTCAATCGCATGTCCCAAGTTGTCACTGGCTGTAAGGCAATTCTCAGATTTGTGTGTGGATACTGGTTTTATTTCAATGGTACAAGGGTGACTTGAATGCTTGAAAAGGATGCAGTCTCCTAGAAACTCTGGGAAGAAACACAGTAGAGAGAATATTTTGACCATTGTGTGGCTGGATGCTCAGCCTCAGTGGATCTGGTGCACATCATGGGCGTGGAATTGTTCCATTTGCATCATAATCTTCCACTTCCAATAAGTTGATTTTTTAAAAATAGTGAATTTGGAGAATGAGAAGCTTGGAAGGTACAGTGGGGGAAAAGATAGATGCCAACTACTTATTAATTATAAATTATTATTCTTAGTTTTAATAATTACATTAGTGCATAACTTCCTTAGGATGAAAGACTAGGTAATCTAATGGAATAAGATTTAGAAAATTCTACCATTTAATTCCATTGACTATATTCCAAAACTTTAATTTTTGGTGGACATGGTCCATGATGCATAGTAACTGTTTTAATAATAATGATTAAATAGTAAGAGTTATCATTTATTAAAGATACACTCTATGCCTAATACTATATTAGGCATATTAAATCTTAACTCATTTATAACTTTCCAAATAACCTTTACCCTGTAAAATGATTCTTATAATGGCCATTAATTAAAGCCTACATGTATATAAGTGTTTTATATGTTGTATCAGGTACCTTCTATACATAGTTTCACTGACCTATTCAGTTCTTCATGAAGCAATTCTAATTTTCTAACACAACATTTTTCTGAGATTTCATAGAGTAGCTTGACAGGGTCCAGAACCTGTCAATCATGGTGAGATAGCCATGACCCACCAGTACTACTTGGCCTGTGGGTACGCCAAACCACTAACTCCTTTTTCCTTTGTAAAATTGAAAGATCCTAAAAAAATCTGTAATTAACACACACACACACACACACACACACACACACACGATTTCGTTCCTTGTGGGTGGAGAGAAAAGTAAGATAGTATTTTCTTTCCTTTCTTTCAAATTCCAACTATGAGGAGTGAGACAGAGGTTCCCGGTGGCTGAAGATTTTCATCAAATTGGCCATATGAACCTGGGCTTTGGGCTTCTTTGTGCATTTCCTATTTCTATTTTGCCTGTAGACATAAGTCTCCCCACTCCACATTGTACTTTGCTCTTTTATTTTGTCTTCTTAAATTTGTTCAAGGCATGTTGGTTTAGATATTCTGGTTGTCAACTTACTCTTGACACTTAACTTTGGCCAGAATTTTAAAACTCTCCTAATATTGAAGGCAAATGCAATTATAATGTAGATGATAAATGGCAGAATGCTTCACATAAGTAGGTCTGGTAGATATCTGTTATTGAGAATTTAATAAAATTACCTGTAATCATATTGGCAAAGCAGTTTTTCAGGGCCATCTGCTTAGTTATTAAAATGATTTAAAAATATATTGAAGCAGATGGTTTTCAAATGGAATCTTACCTGTATTGGACTATTTTTTTAAATCTTTTTTTAAAAAACTATTTTTATTGAATTTATAGGGGTGACATTGGTTAATAAAATTATATAAGTTTCAGGTGTACAATTCTATAATACAGCATCTGTACATTGTGTTGTGTGTTCACCACCCAAAGTCAAGTCTCCTTCCGTCACCATTTATCCCCCTTATACTTTCTTGTACCTCCCACCCACCCCTTTCCTTCTGGTAATCACCATACTGTTGTCTGTGTCTATGAGGTTTTGTTTTTTTGCCCAGTCCCTTCACCTTTTTCACCCATCCCCCAACCCCCTCCCCTCTAACAGCTGTTTGTCTGTTCTCTGTATCTAGGAATCTGTTTCTATTTTGTTTGTTAGCTTATTTTGTACATTAGATTCCACATATAAGTGAAATCATATGGTATTTGTCTTTATATGCATCCCTATGTTCATTTCAGCATTATTTATAATAGTCAAGATTTGGAAGCAGCCCAAGTGCCCATCAGTAGATGAGTGGATAAAAAATCTGTAGTACATTTACACCATAAAATACTACTCAGCTGTAAAAAAGAAATGTCTTACCTCTTGTGACTGCATGGGTAGACTAGGAGACAATGCTAATGAAGTACACCAGCAAAAGGTATATTTTATATTACCCGTGTATTTTATCCCCATTTCATGCTAGGATAGGATCTCTCAGCTTAAAGGGATCTCCTTTACTAAATCATGCTGCCAATTTTTCTATTTGTTAAAAAGAATACTATCGTTTTCATTAGAATATTAAATGTATGGGAGATGTTTAGGTATGCACATGAATCAAAGAGAAGAATACTTCTGTGTTCCCAGGTATTAATGTTATAAATTATATATTTTTTCCTTAAACTTTTATTTTCTCTGGGGATGAAAAGGGGCCACATACTAAACCTGACAAGCTCAGGGGAGGCCTGCATGGTGGCCTTGCAAGCTCAGAGACCTAAAGTAATCACAAAGGATGGTCTGAAATTAAAACTTTTTTAATTAAAAAAGCAGTTTATGTTGGATAGTCATGTCCTAGGCTGGTATCTTCCCTGACAAAGGTCGATCTTTAACTTACCTGAGCGTTGTCGTTTTGCATGTATGATAATATATTGTTGGAATGTCAAAGTAATTTTTCTTTTTCTGGACCACTCAAAGCACAGGCACCGCTCTGCAGAGACCACAAATCCCCTCACTGAGTTAATTGTTGACTGTTCACTATTCTGTACCACTTAAGTAAAAGAAATATGTGTCTATCATTTTACTTTTTACCCAATCCCAGAGGTTTTCCCACTTTGCTTTCTATCACCTCCCTAATCTATCACCAATGGATTTCGTGTAACCCATTTATGTCTCCTGTTTTGATTGTAAAGTTTAAAACAAGGTGCAAAACTGCCATTTTTCGGAGCTTTATCTCAATCTGTTGAGATTCTGCTTCCTGGCAATTGTCAACGTTTTGGCTCAAATAAACCCAGAAAAAATTATTTACTGCCAGTGGGAATGCAAACTGCTCTAACCACTTTGGAAAAATAGTTTCTTATAAGCTTACATGTACACTTACCACAAAACCCTGCAATTATGCTCTTAGGTATTAAAAAGTTAAATAAAACTTTATTTTCACTCAAAAATGTGTATTGGAATATCCTCTTCCAGTGGAAGTCTTTTGTCCAGCCGTTGGGAGAGTTGTCCACAGCTGTCAGCCCCTTTAGGGACTTCCTCGGCCGCCCAGAGCTGCCTTGCTTAAGATCACACCCTTCCTAGGGTGGCCCATACCCAGTGACTGACCGCAGACCTTCCCTAGGGAAATTCTGACGGCCGTTCCAGCTCTAAAGCTCCCTGTGATGTCCGCTGACGCTGTTCTCAGCCTCTTGGCAGACTCTGAGACAGGGTAGAGAACGTTTGTTAGAGAGTGGGGACGCTCCTTCAGTATATCGTTATTTAATTTTCACAGGAACTCCCTGAGGCTGGTGCCATCCGTTCTATTACACAGGTGAGAGATGGGGACTTAGGTTAAGTAACTTGCTAGAAGTCACACATGCTGGCATCCGCAGCTGGGTCTGTGGAACCAGCATACCACTCTGCTTGCTAAAGGGACCAGCTGTAGACACACAACTTCATGCATGTACAGTAAAGATTGGATAATTACTTGTGTGCCATTATTCAGTCAGCAGCTATTTACTAAAAAGCTCACCGGCACGCTAGAAAGGTTACAGCTGCATAAGGAGGATGCCTGACGCGTGAGGTGGATGTGCTCCCTGCGTGGAGGCCTTGTAGACATGGAGAAGAATCTCATTTCTGCTCTGTGCTGCCTTGCTACCACTCCAAGGTCAACTTGGACATAGCTTTGAAAATCGGCGTTTATCAGTGACATCTTCCTACGGAATTATAACATTTAGTTAGATATTAAAGAAATTAATGGGATGTGAATGTGAAACAAACAAAAAAGTATTGATTTGAAGGATGAATACTAAAATATGCTGCCCAATTAGTTGTAACCAAGACAACTATATAATATTGGAAGATGTTGTAAGCATCTAGGAAAGGTATGTACCGATATTGCTTCTCAAATTGATTTGTTTTCACTTTGAAGAGAACAAATGGAAATCTTCGATGATGCATTTTGAGTATGGTTCATGCTGGAAAGAAAAAGGATGGATTCAAACTTAAAAAAAATTGGCTCAACATCAAAAGATTGGCAAATAAATGCACATTTATATGTTTTGAGTTAGAGCAAAATATTTAATATTTAAGGTATGTATACATCATTTTTTATGATTCCCTGCTTTAACCAACTTTTTCTATTGGGCACAATTGCTGTTAAACTGAGATTCTCCACCATGGTTATTAAGACCATGTATCCCCAAAATAGTATCTCTCATAAAGAATATATGCAATAAAAGTTTATTATAGGAATGAATCATCCCAAAACATATGAGATGAAAATTATTTTATGTAACATATCATGTAGATTATGTGCAAGAACCATGTGTAGATTTCTGTACAATTTCTAGTTTGCTTCATTGGGGCCCATATTTAATCTTTCTTCTTCTGGAAGGAATATCATATCTAATCTTTTGAATACAGTTAGTGGAACTACTGAATGGATTTTGCTTTTTCACTTTTGTTGTATTAACTTTCCATGACACATTTAAAATAGTTTTCTGATGGAGCAACACATTTGGAAAGACAAACTTAGCTAAAATAACAGCAGAAATTTCCTCTTTGTAAGTTAACATTGATCAGAACCAGAACAAAAACAAATTCTTAAGTTCACACAAAACTGCAACTATTTAACTTTTCCTATAAATATACTGACCCTTACCCTATAGTTAACTGCCACTTCATCCTGTCTCTTTTATCTTTGACTTTTCTCCCAAATCTCTGGACAGTAACAACCTCTGTTTCCACTGTGAACTCATCATACTTTTCCACACATGTAATATCTACTTTTAGATCTGCCCCATTTTGAACACGCAACTACATAAAGAGAATGCTATCTTGGCTTTCCCCAGGTTTATACTAATTTTCTACATGCAGTGGAACTCTGTCGTGGTGACCAAGTGCAGGGGATAAGACTGTTCTGGAATTTTTTGGAGAAACAAACAAGAATGACCCTGGTGGTAGGTGGTATTTCTATTCTACTCCGCAGATTTTAAAAATAAAGTTTACAGAATAAGTAAGCATATACATTTTGACTACTTTGTTTTATAACCTAAGTCAAGATAAAACGAATCAAATTTAAAGAAATAAAATCATTTAGGAAAATATTGTTACTGCTTCTTGCTCTCAACAATATTTGGTATCATTATTTATCATTGTAAAGTTAAGTAGAAAATCACCTCTAATTTATTTGGAATCATTTCTTTGGTCAATGCTTTTTACAACTTATAGTTTGCTCTTAGTTGGTGATGGGAGAACTTAAAGTTTCAGAATAATTCAATTTCTTTTCAAAGCTTTCCATCCAGCTTTTGAATCTTTGTGTTGTCTGACTATAGCATCCACAGAGTGCTAAAAATATGATTTCATGCCACAGCAAAAGCTTCTACGTGCTAAATTACATCATGAGAGAAGACGATTTCCTTAAAGCAAATTAACACATAGTTTTGGGATTAACATTATGTGTTAGGTATTGTCTTCGATGCTATAAAGTATTTGAAGACATGGAGATGTGATCAGGAGTTAATAATTTCGTTGAAGAAACAGAATATACCAAATTGCTCATGTTTTACATAACAAAGGAATACTTACTTAAAAGTCAAATTGAATGTTCTACAAGTGCAGAGAGAGAAGGTCCTCCTGGAGGGCAGGCTGAGCTCAATCTTGGGGGCCTGGCAGGCTTTGACTGGCTGGGGTGAGGGGCGCTGACACCCCAGGACTGGCTGGGGAGGGGCCAGGGATGGGTAGAAAAGGTTGAAAAAGCTGAATGTAGGAAATGTAGAACCTACTCATAAGATAATCAATAGATAACTTTTTTAGAGGTTTTATGGAGAAAGTAGATACCATGATGCACTAAAGGAGGTTTTGGTCAGACGAGAGGGTAAGAATATTGATTTACTGGTTAAGGAGCTTTGACTTCCATAGGCATACCTACATGTTTCAAATTGTGTCTCATTGGAACAAACATTTTGAAAGTTCTGAAAAGATGTGCTATTGGAGAGAGAGAAAGAAAGAAAAAAACCCACCAAACAATTCCAGAGGCAGTTTCATTTAGCAAATATTGAGTTAAATTAGTTTTCCCCCCCTTTAGGAATTATTTGTCTTTATGAATGTGCCTGGTAAATTTCCAAGAGAGTGAGGGATATAGCATATAGTATTTTATAAATCTATGGAAATGAAAATGAAGACTTGTAGAATGCATATATTGAAGGATAAATTAATTCAAATTGGTGACTGATTAAATATATAAAGTAAGAAAATAATGTAAACAAATTTTAAAGATGTTGCGGTTGAGAGATTATAAAAATCATTTTCTGGTTATTGCTATCATTTCTTGAGCTATCATTTGTTACATGCTGGGCACTGCAGGTGAGGGGCTGAGATTCAGAAGTTGAAGTAATTTGTCTAGGGTCATATAGATAATTTGTGGTTGTCACAAGAGTGCAATCACAGTGCAACGAAATGATTGATGGAGAGACACCAAAGACATCAGTGAAAGGATGTGAAGTTCCTTTAATCACTAAGGATGTAGAAACTTATGGTACCAATTACACAAAGCAGGAGGCAACACGATGTACTCCCAGAGCGCCAGATGGAGGTACAGGTGCAGCCAATACCTGCTGTACAGTGTGATGATTCTGCCAGATGAGCTTTCTTTTTTTCTTCCTTTCTCTTTTAAGAAATTTATGTGAGCATCTGCAAGTCACTGGTACGAAATAACCCCAGTAGATTCCTGGGTGCTTACTGTGGATCCCAGGGAAGCAAAGGTCAATGTCCCAGGAATGGCACGCTCAGAAGGCCCAGGCTATAGGTCTGTCTGAAGTCCACACTTATTCACAGTAACGGGGAGAGGCAGCATTTAAGTCCAGGTCCACTTCGTTTCAAAGCTCCTGCTTTCCCTCTGTACTTGCTGTGGATTTTGTACCAATAGAAGAATGGTGAAGCCGTTAGAGCGCCGTTGCTTGCTGGTCTTCTTCCCAGCTACGTCTGTGGAAGAACTGGACTTCATAGCTTGGACATCAAAGTGCCCCTGTGGCTTAACCTACCTTTTCTAAGTCCTCCATGCAAAAGAAAATAAGTACCTATTTTAAGGGATTCATTGGGTATCAAATCCCTGGGTGGTTTGTTTAAAGCAGATGTGCTCACTCTGGTGGCACATCTCAGTCTTCTGTTCCTAGGACAAGGGTGTTATAACCAGGACCACCCATGCTTCGCCAGGACGGGCTCTCCCCCTAAAGGAAGATCAGCAAGATGACTTTGACAGGCACTGCTCTAACTCCTGACTTACACTTCCTTATTGAACCTCACAGCAGAGGTTGAGAGATAATGGGATAAATCTAAGTGACACAGAGGGTAATTGATTGTCCCAAGTTCACATATTTGGTAAATGGTAGAACTTGAACTAGGGGGTTGGACTTTAGACTTCATATTTGAAACTCCTACTCTGGCCATGGAAACACTGTTGTCTATTTTGATTCCACCCCCCCTGGCCACTTTCTGCTGCTGCTGCTGCTATTACTTTCTCTGACGCTTGGAAATCTATGAGGCTATTCTGCTGTTAATCCCATCTTCATCTTAAGACTCCCTTTTCTTCGTATTTTTACATGATGTTTAACTTTGATGTCCTTTCTTCAATGACAAAACCTGTCTTCCCAGCTCCTTTCTTTGACCAACACTCTATGGGTTTGAGGGGAGTGACCTCGCTTACAGAGTTATGATGCTTCTGTCTGTCTTCCTTTTCATTTTAACCACGCCCACTCTACCACTACTTTTAAAGATAAACATTCTCTTTCCTTCTGTTGAGAAATTTAGACATTCTTATTGGGAGATAGAAGGACTTGGTAGACATTCAAGACTGTCTAAAATTCTCTGTTAATAATTTTTATTATATTTTTTCCTAATTGTCTAAATTATTTTTTCCTTCTAAAACCAATAGCCACTGAGCTCCTACTCTGTGCGAGGCGCTATGCTCGCAGCATGAAGATAAATAAGAGCCTGTCCTGCTCTTCAGGTGTCAGTGTGTCCGAGGACCGCCCGGTGGGTGAAAGGTGCAAGGCTAAGCGGTTGGTAAAGCACCTGGGGACAAGGAAGAGCTAGAGACAGAACAGGGCGCTGCATGTGGGGCTGTGGGAGAAGAGCAGGGACTCACTAACTGGAAAAGGGAGTGAAGGGCAGAGCTGGCCGTGTGACCACATGTGCGAATGCATGGAGGTGGGAGATGCACAGGGCGCCCTGGAGGAATAAACGGGCTTCTGCTCTGCGGAAAGCACAGAGTGTATGTAGAAGAATGGAAAGAAGTGATCACAGACCAGCCTTCTCTGCCATGCTGCAGCCTGGGCGGAAGCCTACAGACACTGGGAACCCCCTTTCCAGCTGCAGTCTCTATACAAATCCTTCACTCTCCCAGATCTCCCTTGGGAGGGCTCAGCAACCCATGCAGATTCTGATTAAAAAAAAAAAGATTCCCTTACCTTTCAAAATTAGAAAAATCCTCATCCTGTACTAAGCGAACCAGTGGTGGTGGTGGTAACACGGTCAGGACAGACCAGTTTCTGTACCAGTTTCACTGCACAGCTGTCGGAAGCAATCTGACTTCTGGTTTAGTGAAGATAAGGGCTACTTCAGTAAAGCCTTTTCCAAATGAGCACCTCCCTAGTGACACTAGGATACAGCCCCCTCAATGTGGGTTTATTGATTTTTTACAGAGAGGAAGGGAGAGGGTTGGAGAGTTAGAAACATCGATGAGAGAGAAACATCGATCAGCTGCCTCCTGCACACCCGCTACTGGGGATGTGCCCGCAACCAAGGTACATGCCCTTGACCAGAATCGAACCTGGGACCCTTGAGTCTGCAGGCCGACGCTCTATCCACTGAGCCAAACTGGTTAGGGCTGCTCAAATCCTTTTAAAGGAAAATTGTCCTACCACAATCCTGGGACAGCAACATGACCTCATGACCTTTCCCGACACGCCAGTCACTGCATGAACCTCTAACCAGGGACAACTAATCCCTCTGTTGATCAGTGAGTGATAAAGCAAAATCACTTATTTGATACTTTTTTTAATTAAAAGAAAGTCTGTAAACAGTTATGTAAACATTGATTCTTTTTATCAATCCTTATGTTGAAATAATCTTCCTTAAATTTCCTTCATCCTAGCATTTTTAGACTAAACCGAGTGAGAACACACACACAATATTGTGTTTTTCTAGTGTCTATTCATGAACCTAACAGGTAGGTATTTTGTGTTTCCACTGTATATGGTGGTGAAGTTATTGTCAGAAAACCTAATCCTCTATGGCATGGTCTGCATAATTTCTAAATAACCTTTATAAAATGTGCATACCCATTTTGCCAGGGTAGTGGCACGAAACAGATTAACTACTTCCCATATCAACTTATATTTACTAAGTTATTAATATGTTGACTCCCTATTGTCTATCTTAAATCAGGCATGATTGTTAGGTTTGTATGGTGACCAGATCAAGAGCGATGTGGGTTTTCTGCCAGGTAGAGGGGACATCTGCAATACATACTCCCTGCATGCCCACACTCTGATTTCTTTAAAAGACAGCATAGTAATGACTAAAGGCAGTTGACGTGAGCATGGCCTGGAGGTGTTGCTTAATTCATTTTTCTTACAACAGATGTATATTTATGTAATTCCAAGAAATTAAATGAATGTACAGAGTTGCTGATGCCTTGAGGCATCTTCTATAAATCAGGAGCCATGTCGAAGGGAGTCAATTCATGTCTTTTCTTGGTGTTCAGATACACTGATCACCGTAGCTGAAGTGACCACACAGTTGTGCTGATCCTCGCCTGCTCGTTCCCTAGGTATGGACAGCTGACGCTTGTTTTGTGTGTGGTTGGAAAGAGAAGCATAGGAGACCATGTGATACATATGAGTACTCTTTGTTTTTATTTTTGCTAAACAGAAGCAAGACCTGGAGTGTTCTACCGTGCAACAACTTGGAGTTGGTTGTTTCTGTTTTTCCTGAGAAGGCATTGGGTATATTCTAACGTCACCTTCACAAACCCTTTTCTTTCTTTGCATTTATGAGTTCCTTTCTTATGCTCCAGAGATTCACCGGGCAGTGACATGCCAATCCCTCAAGGTCCCATGGGTTGTGGTGGGAGGCAGGAGACAGCCCTCATGGGGAGCCTGCAGTGTAGACTGCACCAATTGCGTGAGGCGGCAAACAAGGCCACATAATAGAGGGGATTAGACGAGAACAAAAATTTCTTTGCTTTATTTATAGTATCATTGTGGAAGGATGAAAAGCTATAAATCAGCTTTGCCTGGGTGTGGACTGGCAATAATCCATTCAAAACCTTGATTGTTCCCTTGACTTTGCCTTGTAAAAGCTTCTGTGGCTCCTGTGGATTATGACTTCATAATGCTTGGACAAACATCAATTAACACACATCAAAACGTTTCCATTTGTGTCTCTCTATGAATGGAGGGGACCCAAAAGACACAACGGGGTTGGAAAAGCTCGCATGGAGATTACCGGGGGCCAGGCCCGCCGAGGACACAGGTGTGCTGCTTGGTGTGTGTCGGAAATATGCATTTCTCGGGGAGCTTGGAGTAATTATCAAACCAGACCTCTAAAGCACTGCTTATGGGAAACCTTAGCTTTTATAAGGAGCTGTATTTTGAAACCTAGGAAATTAGTTGTTGAAAATCAGATGAAGCTTGTGAGTGTGGCTGTTGACATGGGAGACAGCAGACATTATATTCGTTTTCATAGTCATTAGAGAACATTTTTGTCTTTTTCAAAATCTCTCAGAGAGTTTAAGATGGCACTTCTTCCAAATAATATGAATAATTGAAATATGCTTAACATAAATGTTTGATAATATTCATATAATAGTCAATGGCCAAGAAAAATATTCCCATAACATTTTATAGTATGGAGTTTAAATAGATGCCATTTCTTACCATCTCATTACTCTTATAGCAGCAGTTCTCAACCTGTGGGTTGTGACCCCTTTGGCGGTTGAACAACCCTTTCACAGGGGTCGCCTAAGACCATCCTGCATATCAGATATTTACATTACGATTCATAACAGTAGCAACATTACAGTTATGAAGTAGCAAAAAAAAATAATTTTATGGTTGGGTCACAACATGAGGAACTGTATTTAAAGGGCCAGAAGGTTGAGAACCACTGCTCTTATAGGAATATTTTCTATCCATGATGTCCAGATTATATGCAGCTGAGACAAATTCATGGCCAAATTATTATCTTTATTGTCACTTATAAAAAGTTGACAACAATTTTTATCCAGTGTTAGAGCATGACATTAATGTCAGCTCCAAATATCTCTCATTGTGTGTTTATCTTATAATAATGAGTATATTTACATGGCAAGTCTTCAGAACATATTAATGTTGCTATTATTAACACTGAATGATTTGAAAAAGTACAGTTACCAAGAGTAACCTCATTTTTAGAATTACTTTTTATATTATATAAGACCAAGGCCTCGTTCCTGGGAAATTTCATTAATAAGCTACAATAATCATATCAGGCCAATTTGCTGTAATTCACAAATCCACATGGTTAGAGTAATATTAGAGCATAGTCATTTCCCCAGAATGTCTTATAAATCAAACTAAAGGGTTAGCTTTTGCATTAGTTTCTTTTGTGAATATTTGTTTCAGCAGAAATTACAGTAATATTTTACTGTTAAGGAAATAAAGAATAGTAACTGGGTTCTACTCAATAAGAAAACTCTCCCCTTGTATATGAGAACTTAAAATTTTTTTAATTATATATTGGTTTTGGGTGTACAGCTTAGTGGTTAGACAATCATATACTTTACATAGTGTTCCCCCTGATATTTCCAGTATCCAGCTGGCACCATATATAGTTATCGCAATATTATTGACTATATTTTCTATGCTGTACCAACTTCCCCATGACTATTTTGTGACTGCCAGTTTGTGCTTAGTGTCTTCACCTCTTCCACCCAGTGTCCCAACACTCCCTCCTCTCCAGCAACCACCAGTTCTCTCTGTATCTGAGTCTGTTTCAATTTTGTTTGTTTGTTTATTTTATTCTTTAGATTCCATATATCATGAGATCATATGTTATTTGCATTCTTCTAACTGACTTATTTCACTTAGCATTATACCCTCTAGGTGCATCCATATTGTTGCAATGGTGAGATTTCATTCTTTTTCATGTCCGAGTAAATATCCCATTGTGTAAATGTACCACCATTTTTTATCCACTCATCTATGATGGGCAGTTGGGATGCTTTCACATCTTGGCTATTGTAAACAACACTGCAATGAACATAGAGGTGCATATATTCTTTCCAATTAGGGTTTTGAGTTTCTTAGGATAAAATCCCAGAAGTGGAATCACTGGATTGTAAGGAAGACCCATTTTTCATTTTTTGAGGAAACACCATACTGTTTTCCATAGTGGTTGCACCAGCATGGGCAGTTGGGATGCTTTCACATCTTGGCTATTGTAAACAACACTGCAATGAACATAGAGGTGCATATATTCTTTCCAATTAGGGTTTTGAGTTTCTTAGGATAAAATCCCAGAAGTGGAATCACTGGATTGTAAGGAAGACCCATTTTTCATTTTTTGAGGAAACGCCATACTGTTTTCCATAGTGGTTGCACCAATGTGCATTCCCACCAACAGTGCATGAGGTTTCCTTTTCTCTATACCCTCCGCCAACACTTGTCATTTGTGGATTTATTGATGACTAGAGGCCCGGTGCACAAAAATTTGTGCACTTGGGGGGGTACCTCAGCCCGGCCTATGCCCTCTTGCAGTCTGGGACCCCTCGGAGGATGTCCACCTGCTGGTTTAGGCCCGCTCCCTGGGGGATC
>NW_005357764.1:86706-90527 GCF_000412655.1 Myotis brandtii | reverse complement strand
GGCTGAGCAGAGCTCCCCCTGTGGGAGCGCACTGACCACCAGGGGGCAGTTCCTGCATTGAGCGTCTGCCCCCTGGTGGTCAGTGTGTGTCATAGTGACCAGTCATTCCCAGTCATTCTGCTGTTAGGGTCAATTTGCATATTACCCTTTTATTATATAGGATAGAGGCCTGGTGCACGGGTGGGGGCCGGCTGGTTTGCCCTGAAGGGTGTCCCAGATCAGGGTGAGGATCCCGCTGGGGTGCCTGGCCAGCCTGGGTGAGGGGCTGATGGGTGTTTGCAGCTGGTCACACCCCCTTCAGGGTGGGGGTCCCCACTGGGGTGCCTGGCCAGGCTGGGCGAGGGGCTGATGGCTGTTTGCAGGGTGATCACACCCCCTTCAGGGTAGGGGTCCCCACTGGGGTGCCTGGCCAGTCTGGGTGAGGGGCTGAGAGCTGTTTTCAGGCTGGCCAAGCCTGTCGGCAATGGAAGCTCCCAGCCTCTCTTTTTTTTCTTTTCTTTTTTTTATTCTGGGATTTATTTACCTTCTATAATTGAAACTTTGTTGCCTTCAGTGGAGCTGAGAGCCAGCTCCTGCTCGCTCCAGCTCCGTGGCCACAGCTGGCTGAAAGCAGGTGTCTGGGATTTATTTACCTTTTATAATTGCAACTTTGTTGCTTTAAGTGGAGCTTACAGCCAGGCCGCGGCAGGGGGGAAGCTTGGCTTCCTCCATCACTGGAGCAAGCAAGCCTCCTGCTCGCTTCAGCTCTATGGCTGCCAGCTGCCATCTTGGTTAGGTTAATTTGCATACAGTCGCTCTGATTGGCTGGTGGGCGTGGCTTAAGGCGTAACGAAGGTACGGTCAATTTGCATGTTTGTCTTTTATTAGATTAGATAGCCATTCTGACAGGTGCGAGGTGATAACTCTTTGTGGTTGTAATTTGCATGTCTCAGATCTTTAATGGTGGTGAACATTTTTTCATTTGTTTATTTGCCTTATATATGTCCTCTTTGGAGAAGTGTCTATTCAGATCCTCTGTCCATTTTGGATTGTTTGTTTTTTTGGTATTGAATAGTATGGGTTCTTTATAAAATTTGGATATTAACTCCTTATCAGATGTATCATTGTTGAATATGTTCAGTATCCAGTGGATCGTCTTTTCCAGTTGTTTTTGATGGTCTCCTTTGCTCTGCAAAAACATTTTAATGTTATGTAATCCCATTTGTTTAGTTTTTCTTTTGTTTCTCTGGTCCAAGGAGATATATCAGAAAAAATATTGCTATGAGACAGAGGGAGACATCTTGGAGGGACAGAGCCATAAAGAGCTACCTATGGTTTATGTTAAAATAAGGGTGGGTCTAACCTTAAAGACACACCTGATTGTGAGGGAGGTAACATGACACTGACACCTTTCACATTCAGCTGACATTCTTTAGTCCCCAGAATGCAAAGTTGACCTTGCACCCTTCCTCGATCTTAGGCTGGCCACCCGAGTTACAGGATTCAGGCAAAGGCCTCACCTGGGGCTACTTACCCTCCAAGCCCTCTTCACATTTAAACATCCTGAGACTGGAGATTGGCTGTTCTGCTATGTATGGAATATAATGATTGCAACCACAGGTGATCTCTTTTCATGTGATCCTTTACATCTATCCAGCAGCTTCTATTATCTATGTGGACAGGATCCTATTCTCTAACATCATTGTTTATTATACTACTAGAGGCCCGATGCACGAAATTCGTGCAAGAGTAGGCCTTGCTTCCCCTGGCTGCCGGCACCGGCTTCCCTCTGGCACCCAGGACCCGGGCTTCCCTTGCAGCCCTTGCTTCATCCAGTCTAATTAGCATATTATGCTTTTATTATTATAGATTTGAGTTGAGTACAACTGGCCTTAAAGAGATACGCTTCCAAATAGGCAAGAAATTGCCTTCTGGTTTTGGCTCTGTGCAAACCTGCTTTGCTCACACATTTAATTTAGTCGGAGGAACACGGGGACCCTGTATGTTTTTGGAGCTTCGGCACAGGCCCCGGAGGAAGGAAATTTGGCACAATGGCAAAGACATGGGCTTTGAAGTCAGAGACCTGGCTTTTGATGCTGTCTCTGCTGTGTATATCACAACATTGTTAGTGACAAGTGGGATTAGTGACAGCATATGATGTGTCCAGAACCTATATTGGCATTTGGTAGAAGGCCAATAAGAGGTAGCTATTATGAAAAAATCATCCCATTTCTCCCATTTCAGCTCCCTAATTTTGCAGTTTTAGTTTCATTTAGCCAAAAGTGCTAGGTGGCGTGATCATCTCCCATTTATCTTATTTCATTGTGGGTGTGGAAGGAGCAGATTGAAAAGAAATAAACAAGAATGAGGAAATGCATTCAGCCCAACAAGCAGGTGTGTTTCTTGTACATTTGTTTCTCTATCACGAGGATAGGTGTCACTTTGATAATCACTATGCTGAGGAAGAACTTGAGGAAGGAACCCTGATCTGGTTAAATTAAAGATTAATCTATTTTGATAAAACATTTATTAAAAAAGATATATTTCCAAGGCCTTTTTCCATCAACTTGCTTTTTTTTTTTGTTGGCTATCACATGGCTATATCATTTTTAGACACTAAATGAAAAGCATGTGTAACAGCACAGAAATGCACTTCTCGTCCACGTTACCATGGGTACCGTCCAATATGAAATATGGGCTTTCTTGAAGTAGAACACACTACTTTAATTATTACATGCAGTTTGGAAACATGAATATTTATACAATTAGAGACTTGGAAGCATTGCCCAAATTCTTTCTAGTTGGACTCTAACATAGGCATTTTTCCCGCCAATCTTTTCTATAAATGCAAACCGAAAGATGAAATTCTGTGGCAGCCTTAAAGTCATTGGTTCTAAAGAAAAATGCTACAAAATTGGTCACATGAAACACAGTTGTTTGTTAGCACTGGGCCCCAAAGTTTCTTGGATTACTTTTCATTTGTTTGTTTGTTTGTTTGGTTGGTTGGTTTGTATCTATTTTCACTTGCGTTTTTATTGATCACATTTATTCTATTCCGCTCTGTGGCTTGGAATATTTGAACAGTGCATTTAAGGCTGTGATTCAGGTCTTAGTATAATCTCATTGTAACTGACTTTTTCATGTTTCCCCCTTTGGGTTCTAATTTTTCAGTACAAAGATAGATCTTATATGTTTTTAAAAATTAATTTGACTCATGGAAATGAATAAAAGTATTCTCTTCATTTAAAACACATATGCATATACACACACAAGTACACTCACACTAAAATGCAAAACAAATTATTTTTAGAATTTTGAGAACATGGGATGCCTCTAGCTCATCCTCATAAAGTACTGATAAGGGTTGATTTTTGAAATTTCTGGGATAAAAGTAGTTAAGAGTTTTGATTCTCTGCTAGTTTTACATGTTGTTTATTGATTGATGTTAAGACAAATTTACTTGAGTTCTTGGAATATAAATTGCTGGACTTTGTATAAATTGTTGCACTAAGTGTTACGATTTATAATAAATCTTATATTAATAGTAATTCTGTACAGAATTGAGTATCAAATTGGTGGTATTACTTAATAGGAAAAAGAACTCATGCAAGTATTAATAAATTGTAAGAGCCAGAAAGTTCCAGATAACATAAACTTAATAGTAGTACTTATAAATGACTCTCAGTAGCAAGATCTCATCTGCCTATAAATTTTTTTTAAATTCAAATATAAGCTGTTTATTTAAGATTTTTCCATTTGGGGAGCTGTGTCTAGTAATGAGCTTCCTCCTACCAGACAATTTCTGTTAGATCTGTTTCCTACTTTAATTTGGATGTCATGGG
>NW_005357764.1:47691-86681 GCF_000412655.1 Myotis brandtii | reverse complement strand
GGGCACAAATTTATCAGAACACCTAAGTAGGATCAGGAACTGCAGTTAGAACTGGGACTCTTCAATTACTTTGCTTGAAAATATGGTACTAAGTTTTTATAATGGTTTTATCATGGTTTTCATTGAGCCAACAGGAATAAAAGATATGAAACATGAAAAATACATCAAGTCTTGTTCATGATTATACCACTAGGTTTGTTGAATAAATGAATACCTTTTCTTGGAAAATGATGTCACCATTTGTAGTGTTCAAAGTAGGCCGTGATATTAAGATATCCCATTACTGTCTGTGAAACTTGACAAAGATCTGGAGGAAAAACTTATGAATGTAATGCAATTTATGAAGCACTCTCTGGTACACTATGTGAATAAAGCCCCAAATCACCGGTTCTTTTAAAAAATGTTTTTAAATTAAATGTATTGGGGTGACATTGGTTAATAAAATTATATAGGTTTCAGGTGCACAATTCTATAACACATCATCCGTATGTTGCCTTTCTCGTGGCGTTGGTGGTATAGTGGGAAGCAGAGCTAGCTGTCTTCCTAATGATTGGCTCCTAATGACCATTGCGTGTGGTGAATCAATCAAGGAAAAGGAATCATTGGGTTTGAAAGTACCATTTAGGCCAGTTAGTGGCTACAGATGCTGAAGTGAGATAAGATGTGTGGATATCATTGATCCTCATGTGGGGTGAGCTTTTGTGTAGTCACATGGGTCCTTGGCAGTTTCCCAGAGGGAGAAAGCCCTGGATTAGGGAGGGAGTTCATGCAGTGAGCTCGTTATCATGTGCAGCTCCATAAACTCTGACAACCATCTGTTATTTCAAGGATATGTTGTGCTGCAAGTTCATCCTCTCCTTCACTCACTTGCTTCCAACTAAAACTACCATGAATCCAGAGCTTAAGGAGATAGGAAAAGAAGTTCAGATGGGAGCCAAGAGGCCACAAAACATCTTGGCCTCTGTTCTCCTCTTGCCAAGTGTGTATCCACCATTGTGCAACACGGATAGTGTTTCATCCAAACCAACACATTTTTGTTGTTGACTTAAGACATTCAAGGCATCTGAGACCTTTCTGTCTTAATCAGATGCTTTGAACGGATTTCAGAGACAACAGAGGAAAGTAGTTGCTTCAGAGAATGAGAGTGGAGGTGGGAGAGTTTTTACTTAGAGTCATCACTAGGACTTTTGAGGAAGCCTGGGTAAGAGACTGAAAGGGCTTGGCATGGAGAAGGTGCAGTGGACAGACGGTGTGTGGACCGGGGTGGGAGGCTGTCCTCCGCCCAGGCCTCCCTTCCATGCACTCCTTGGGAACTGCAACAGCTGCTCACCATCCATCCATTTAATGATTTAACCTGCCAGCTTTTTCTGGGAATGATATAATCCTGATTCCTTTTGGCTTTCATCATGGTGGCTTTCCTGACTGTTTAATCACATTCACTGTGTTTTTCTCCCACTCTTCTCATCACAATTACGAGGGGGACACCACCGCCGAGAGCAGTGGGAACGTGATGAAAACCACCTTTAAGTGTGGCACAGCTGTTACTCTACCGGCTTCCGCTGGTTATCCTATGATCTGATTTCAGTAACTGGGTGTAGAGGAGGCATGGCCTAAAGAAAACAGAGTCACCAGTTTTAATTTTTTTTTAAATTTCTGAAAGAGGAAATTTCAGTCATAGTCCGTATTTGTATCTCATTTCTCTCTGATTGTTTTCTGTGCTATGTCAATTCAAACTTTATGGACAAATGGATTGTAGTCTACTTGTTGTAATTGGAGTTAAAAGTATAGTAGTGGCTTCTGGTGGTGATGACATTCATTCACTCATTCATTTATTCATTCACTCATTATTGAACTATTATTGAACTCCTGGCATGGGGAAAGCTCTATCCTGATGGTAGAGTTATAATGATAAACAAAGGTAGACATCGGGTCTACAGTATCTTGGGGAAGAAAGACATTTAAAAATAATCATATAAAGAATTAGATAGTTAAAATTAAAATATGTGACATAAAGAAAAGAGACACTGTTGTATGAATAACGGAAACTGAGTTGGAATGAGATAAGGTTTCCCAGGGAAAAGAAAGGCCCTTGAGCTGAATTTGAAGGGCAAGTCAGATGAACTCCCTGCACAGAGGGGCAAATGTGTCCGGAACTGCATCCCATGCAGAGGGAACACCGTGTTCAAAGGATATTGTATTTTTATCATATGGTCAACAGAATTCAATTTCCTTAACTTGCAGGTGAAAGCCAAGTGCTGCAGCCCCTTTAGCCCCCTCCACTCCGAGTTTCCTGTTTCCCCTTCACCTTATTGTAAGGAGGCCCTCAGTGAGAGTTCCTGTTGCATGCTCATCTTGTCGGTGACTTCGGTCTTTCCTGATGAAACAACAAAAGTTTGCATTGTGTTATGCCATCTTTAATTTCAGAGCTGAGTGATTGATTTGCAAAATGAAATGGAGAAGTCAAGATAAGCTTACATAACAGGTAATCTATCTGGCTCAGGTGAATGGAAGTGTGGCTGAAACATTACATCTGCAGTGTTTGTGTGGGTGTCTTTTAATGGATACTTCTGGGACTTCGACATATGTAGCTAATCAAAAAGATTTCCATTTTTTTTTCTTTAAAGAATGTATTCTAATTCCTTAGAGCTCTGCTTTGGTATTCTTGAATCAGAAACAGCGTTTAGCTTTCACCTCCAATTCCAGATTTCATTTAATGCCCTACTCACTGCACCCTCTCTGTCTGTCTGTGTGGGCAGGAGTTGTCACAGAGGTGCACTGTTCTTTCTCCTGCTGGTGGAGAATAGATGCCAAGGGCCTCCAAATCTCCCAAATTCTAAGAAAATGTCATTGAATAGGGAAGCCTTCTTATTTAATGGTGATCACCATATGTCTACCTACCCAGATTTCCTGATTCTGGTTCCTGCATATCCCAGTGGACTTGTGCTTTGACCTCTTGTATCTGCCCTATTAATCAAAACTCCCCAAATTCCTTACCTTTTCTTGAATTATGTAACTTCTAAAATTTGAGCAACTCACCCTACTGGCTATAGATTAAATATCTCAGTCTTGAGTCCTAATTAACCATCCATGCATAGCTGTTCTTTAAGTCCTGAGTAGAAATCAGTCTCATATGCCTTGGAGCTGTGGTGATTGTTTGATATTTATCAAGTCATCAGTAGGGGGAAAATGCAAGAGAGAGTGGACACAGGAGGGTCAGTGTGTCCTTGCACCTGCTGTTTCTTAAGTGCCTGTCATTCAAAATAATCAATATGCCAAAGTGGCAAATTTTGGGGTGACATATTCTGGTTTCTCTATCTGTGTAAATGGTTTAATGATTTGGATCATAAACTCCTAGTGATATTTTTGTATAATCACAAGACAAAGTGAGGTAAACCTTTAGAGGTATCATTATGTATAGTATTAGCAAACTTACTTTAACCTCATTTCATGGAAAAATGCCCCCCAATCTCTCATTTATTTATGAATACATTCCTTTACAATTTAATATTTATGAATACATTCCTTTTCAATTTAATATTTACTAATTGAGAATCTGGGCTGTGTCAGGCACTGTACTATGAATTTTGTGGTGAGAACAATATGATTCCTGTCTTGAGAAGCTAACGTTTTATTGTGGGAGACAGTAAGGAAAATTATAATACAATATGATCAATGCTATATTTGTGTGATACAGGTACTATGGGAACTAAATGTAAGCACTTTCATCGAATTCGTGGGTGAGATGTGGCATTCCAGAAACACGTGTATGATTGTCTCATAATATATGTACAGTAAATGCGACAAATTCCAATGTTAAAATCAAAGTTTAGTTAACTAAGTTGATATGAAGTCCTCTTCTGTGTAGCCACTCAAAATAGAAGTTGCTAGTATACTTACAGCTCCTTTTAGAATCATCAAACTGTTTTATTTAACAAAAAAGGTTATATTTCTTCAACTGCCAACAAAAACTTCTACCTACATCATAATTCCAAGGAATTTCATCTTGTTACTAAATCTGTTTTGAGGACAAATTATGTGAATGGGATTCAAGTGCTAATTTTGTCCTTTCTACATTCTCCTCAAGCAAGACCAGGGCTCTCCTTCCTACTTGTCTATGAAATCTAATGTCTTGTTAGCTTTGTAATCATATCTCAGTACCTTCCCCCAGTACACGAACATTCTTCAAAGATTACTGTACATGTAAGACCTAGCTAAGCATGGAATCATACATTTTGACACTTGATTAAATATAGTTAACAATTATATGATATTTTGTTCTTTTGTTATTTTATGTGTTAGACCTTTAATACCTTCAAAGCTTAGTAATACAATAAAGACCTTGAAGGAAAGCAACGTGTAACTATATACACAGTAGCTACTCAGATATTATTGAATACAGGATGCAAATGTATTTTATTAAAAATATATCCTCCTAGAAGATTTTCCAAACAAATTATATCCAAATAATGTAAGATAAAGTTGGGATATTGGAGAAGGTGCTCCTCCAAGGGCTCCACATGAATTCGTTTCTGTACTTCTCTTAACAGTGAGGTAAGTATTAGTCTTTCTTTCTAAGGTCTTTGCAACATCTCTAAATTAATGCTTTCCCCTCTTTGACTCAACTTGAGTATCAAATATTACGAATAAAATACCCAAAACTTTCAGGGAAGGCAAAGAGAAAACGGCATGACTTTTATTGTTAAGCCATGGCATCATCTAACAAGTTCACCTAAAGGTCATCTGTCTAAAGAATGTCACTTTCCTTGACCTGGTGTTTACTGGAATCCGTGATGACATTTACAACTTTGTAAGCATAGACATGAATTTGTAGGAAACCAGCAAGCTGCACGTTTATCCTTCTGGTAGCAGGGAAGATGGTTTCAGCCCAGTAGTGAGGATGAACCAAAGTTTGTGATTTCTGACTTTGGGGCGGGGGGGAGGGGGGGGGAATCTGTTTTTGTTGTTGTAGCAGTGGTTGTAAGCTATCAATCTCATTACAGATTTCTTTTTCTTTTCTTCCACTGACTCTATTATACATTGTCAGTATGTTTCAGTAGAGTGAACCAGCAAGATACACTGGCTTTCCATCCAGTTGATTTTTTTTAGTAAGCGCAGTAAAACTTTGACTATTTGCATGAGAATTATGATGGTTGTAAGATTTTAAAAATTACATGTTTAAGAACAATCTGATGTCCTTTTCTTGAATTATTATAATAGCTTATCAACAGGTTTCCTTCCTTCTAATCATTCCTGCCCTAACTCCCTATCAATCTGGTATCCTACTTTTATTATATTTATGTATGTATGTATGTATGTATGTATTTATGTATGTATGTATGTATTTTAAAAAATCCTCACCTGAGGATATTTTTCCATTGATTTTTAGAGAGAGTGGAAGAGAGAGAGGGAAAGACAGAGAGAAATATTGATGTGAGAGAAACACATTGACTGGTTGCCTCCTGCATGAGCCCCAATCAGGGCCCAGGCCCTGTAACCGAGGTATGTGCCCTTGACTAGAATTGAACCTGGGACCCTCCAGTCCACAAGCAGACACTCTATCTACTGAGCCAAACTGGCTAGGGCCTGATATCCCACTTTTAAACAACCTGTACAGCAAAATGAAATCATTGCCCATCAGAGCAGCCTACACCATGGAACTCGAGGCCCTCTGTCATAGATTCCTTGGGCTGTCATAACAAACTCCCACAAACTGGGTGGCTTAACACAACAGGAATTGATTCTTTCACAGTTGCAGAAGACAGAAGTCCAAAGTCAAGGTGTCAGCAAGGCCATTCTTTACCTCTTCCAGCATCTGGTAGCTGTTGGCATTTCTTGACTCGTGGCTGCAAAATTCCAATTTTTACATCAGAGTGCTTCCTCCTCTCTTCTCTATGCCTTCTCTTCTCTGTCAAATATCCCTGTGCCTTGCTCTTACAAGGACCCTTGTCATTAGGTTTAGGGCCCACCCAGATAATCCAAGATGATCTCCTATCTCAAGACTCTTCACTTTGTTACATTTGCAAAGACCTTTTCCCAAATAGGTTACATTCACAGGTTCTGGGGATGAAGATATACAGGATGTCCCCCAAAATGCATACATACTGTAACAGCAGATAGCTCAATTTTTAAAATGAAATGTATTTTAATACATTATAATTATTCAAAGAGCGTGTATACATTTCTTGGACACCCTATAAACATATCATTGGGGAGGGGGGCGCTAGCATTCAACCACTACATCATTCACATCCGGCCCCAGCTCAGCTATCCATCCTTACCGCCCAGTGCTTCTCAGCGTATTTCTGTTTATTTCTTGATCTCTACCCATCCCCACCCCCAACCCACAAACTTTGCTCCTTACAACTCGTTATGTTGTTCCTATGGTTCCTCTGCTTAGCATGCCTCCCCTTCCTTTTTACAAGGTGTCCAAGCTTCCTTCAAGCAGACTCCCCACCACCCCATTCCAGGCGGAGTCTGCTGCCTTCTGTTTGCAGTGTCATTGCATCCTGAACACACTTGTATTACTTACCGAACTTTATTGTCCTCTTTCCTCTGTGTAGCCCGTGTATCCTGTAGATCTTTTTGTAATGATTATGGACTCTGTCACCTTTGATTTTCTATAAGCTCACACAGTGCCTATAAACAATAGCAATTCACTAAGTGTGGAATATGAGTCAACGAATCTCCAACTCAAAACCTATTTGTTCTTAAAATTTAGCTAACAACCTTTTTTAAAAAAAATTCTCTAAAATCCTATTCCATTCTGTATAATTTAGCATTTGGACTATCAATTACTTTGAGTTCTGGTAGCTCTTCATCTAGCTTGCTCAGTCACCTAAATTATACATCTTGAAAGACAGAATCTATATGCTCTGTGATGTTTGTATTGCAAATATGGAAATAACTTGCAAAAGACTTGTTAACTTAATCCCCAGTGGAATCTTTGAGAATGTAAATATTTCTTGGGAGGAAGATGGTAGGAAATCAAACTCTATTTCTCAGCAATTTACTAATGCTTTTAGAAATAAGATAAATTATACTCCAATAGGAACTTCTAGTTTCTGGGTTTAATAAAACTGTTAGCCTTCATGAAATCAGTTTATTAAATTTCATTTTATGTTCCCTCCTTATGTCTTAATGACAACCACAGTATACACTCATATGTTTTATTTTTATTTACCTTGGCTTATGAAATTTAGATGGAAGGAATCACCAACTAGTTAAGTAATATTTAAACTTTGATTCTATGTTTCAAAGTCTTAACTGAAATCTCAGCTACATTGAATCATGAAATTATTATATGCCTACTTTGGGAAACCATAAGTTTTAAATACAAAGGTATTGTATTGTATGATAACGTACTCTAAGAAATTTTCTTTTCTTAGGTATCATCAGCAATTATTTATTTGGGTAATGGAAAATTTTTGTTTTCTATAGTCTTATAAAATTTAGCATCAATATCATTTTAAAAATTTACTTGGGCCCTAACTGGTTTGGCTCAGTGGATAGAGCATCGGCCTGCGGACTCAAGGGTCCGAGGTTCGATTCTGGTCAAGGGTATGTACCTTGGTTGCAAGGCACATACCCAGTAGGGAGTGTGCAGGAGGCAGCTGATCGATGTTTCTAACTCTCTATCCCTCTCCCTTCCTCTCTGTAAAAAATCAATAAAATATATTTTAAAAAATTTATTTGGTTTCAGGTGTCATTAAAAACTCTATGTTTGTGCCACATTAACTGAAAAATTTGGCCCCAGAAGAAGTAGAAAATTAGAGCATAGTTTTAGGCAAAATTGGGTATTTATTTTAGATGGAAAGTATATAAAATTCGATGGATTCTTGCCCTCTGACCTAAAACCAACTAAAACTCAACAATTTTGCTATGATTTCTTTTGAGGTTTTATATATTTTTTCAGCTATAAAATGTGAACCTAGGTCAAGACATATATACTAAAGCCTCAATTTTAGCAAGAAAAATATTTATGAACTAAAAGAAAAATACTTAGAAGAATTCAACAGAAACTTGGCGGCTGAGTAAACAACTTTAAAACTTAAACAATCAACTTAGAATATTTGGGACAAGTGCACATTTTGTGAGATTTGCTCAAATTTTTCCTCTTCTTTTCATAGTTCAAACTACAGAATTCTGCACAGGTTCTTCTATGATGCCTTATAATTTTTTTGATGGGTTCTATAGAAGAACTTTTCTTAATTTTTTCATTTGCCTTCAATGTCATGACTCTTTAATTTGAATCACTCTTTTTTTCTCCCAAAGCTATTCTTTTATGGGGAATTTAGAAGAGTTCCTTTGAAAACTGAATCGAGGGTACAATGAAGGAATCCAGGAATACTATACCTAATCCTTTCCTTGTGAATGCTGACAGTATTCTCTGGACAAGGACACAGCTTGGTGACATATTCCAGGAAAAACATCCCAAGAGGTGAAAAGGTGGTCTCTACCCTCCTCCTTACCTAGACATCCCAGTTTTGAAGCTCACATAATTTTCAAAGCATTTTCTTCACTATTCTTTCTAGGAGTGTATTGAGACTTTATACAAAACAAACATTTAGGGGTCCGAGTATACTTATCCCAAAAGTCTCCTGAAGGCACTTCATCCGTTTTTCTTTCTCCCATTTCCATTCTTCTCTCCCCTTCCTTTTCCTTCCCTCCTCTTCTTTTCTCCTTTCTTTTCCCCAATAATCTCTTTATTTCTTTCAATGAAAATATCCAAGCCCTCAAACCACATTGTCCTCATCTTTAAGAGAGGATAGAGGGGAGAGGATGTCTGCCAATCTCTATTATAAATCAACTAGAGGCCAGTACACGAATTCATGCACCAGTGGGGTCCCTTGGCCTGGCCTGTGGGATCAGGCCAAAACTGGCTCTCCAACATCCCCTAAGGGGTCCCAGATTGCGAGAGCGCGCCAGGCCAGGCCAAGGGACCCCACCTGTGCACAATCAGGGCCGGGGAGGGATGTGGGAGGTTGGCCAGCCAGGGAGGGACTGTGGGAGGGCTTCAGGGTGTGTCCAGCCCATCTTGCTCAGTCCCAATGGGCTGGACCCCAGCAGCAAGCTAACCTACTGGTTGGAGCATCTGCCCCCTGGTGGTCAGTGTACATTATAGCAAATGGTTGAGCAGCCTTAGCATATCATTAGCATATCACACTTTGATTGGTTGAACGGATGACCTGACGACCGGACACTTAACATATTAGGTTTTTATTATATAGTATGCCCCATTTTCTGATTAATTTTGTAATATATCATTTGAACTATTTTCTAACTCTCCTTTAAGCCCTAGCTCCCACAATTCTACTTTATATATCTTCTGCTCTATTCAAATTAGACTGCTATCATGTACACATTCCTTCATTCAACAGATATTTTTGAATGTCTACTATGAGCCAGGCACTATTCTGGGCTTCAAAGATACACTAACAAACAAAATAGACAGACTTTGTGCTGTCATGGACCTTCTATTCTAGCATCTTCCGGGCATCTCCAGCTTTGCATATTTGCTCATCTTTGGTGGTGTCTCCTTACATGTTTGCCCAACACAAACTTTGTTTGGTATTTCTTAAACTGGTACCTGTATTTCAAAACTAAATTTAGATTCTCTTTAACCCACAAAATGCCTTTAAAAATAGGCTTGTTGTTAATATTTGCAAGGCCTAGGACTGAAGTGTGAATGAGATCCACATATAATTTGTCTAAATATTTAAAAAATATAAATCTAGCTAAAAACTTTGATAGCTAATTAAAAGTGAAAAATGTGGAAGACTATGGTGTTGATATATCTGAAAGTTGACATAATATCCAAGATTACTGTTTGCTATTATTGTGCATATCTGGGTTGTCTCTGTAGATTAACTGGCATTGTTCTGATAAGTAATAAAATAAAAATATAATAAATTATTGTATCTATATTAAAGTTTTTTCTTGACTTTATTTCAGCAAAGTTAGCAATGTTGCTATAATCAAGATTTTTTACATAATTGTGCTATATTGACAGTGATGTAAATTTAGACTGCATTTCTTGAGTCACCTTAGTTCTTAGACTTTTTTTTTTTTAATTTTCACTTTGGAGAATTCTATTGAGGCTATCGTAACTAGAACTATTAATAAAATTCTTAAAGCAGTATGTGATTCTAAGTGGCCATTAATAAAATTCTTAAAACAGCATGTGATTCTAAGTGGCCATAAGAACATCATGTTTAGCATTTTTATTTATTTTAAATCTCACCTGAAAAAATATTTTTATTGATTTTTTGTTTGTTAATCCTCACCTGAGGATATTTTTTCCACTGAGTTTTAGAGAGAGTGGAAGGGAGGGAGAGAGAGAAAGAGAGAAACATGGATGTGATAGCGACACATCAACTGGTTGCCTCCCCATGACCGACAGAACTGGGATGGAACCTGCAATTCAGGTATGTGCTTTTGACGGGAAATCGAACCTGTGATCCTTTGTTTCTCAGGCGAACACTCTAACCACTAAGCAATGCCAGGCAGAGCTGTTTTTATTGATTTTTCTTTTTTTAGAAAGAGGGAGAAGTAGAGAGAAAGAGAGAGAGAGAGAGAGAGAGAGAGAGAGAGAGAGAGAGATCAGTCAGTTGCTTCCCATATGTGCCCTAACCAGGGATCCCACCTGCAACCTTGTGGTGTATGGGACGATGCTCTAACCAACCCAGCCAGGGCATGTTTAACATCTTAATAGGCAGCTTTATGAAAAAAATATCATCACAGAAAATGTTTTCAGTATTTTAACTTCCTTGAATAAAGTGCTATTAATAGCGTATTGGTTTTACCACCTTTTAAAGCAATATCTACATCCGTATGGTAATATAAACAATCAGTATCACAGGTCATGAACATTACTCCTATTATGAAGTAACTTTTTTTATCCTCACTTGAGGATATGTTTATTGATTTCAGAGAGAGAGGAAGGAGGGGAGAGAGAAAGAACAATCGATGTGAAGGAGAAACACTCATCGGTTGCCTCCCTTATGTACCCCAACCAGGAATCAATCCTTTCCGTGTACAGGATGACCCCTCCACCCAGCAAGGCTTACATATAGTAAATTTAAGAGAAGCTTGCAATCTTTAATATTGCACACCATTCGGCTTCCCCATGGACCTCACTGAAAATGTGCTAATTTACTAAAGTAGAAACGGGTCCAGACACCACACCTGGAACATTCGGAGGAGAAAGCGACACCCAGCAGCAGCTGGGGAAAGGTACTTCATGGTGCAAGAATCTGTTGCACACACGCTGAGAAGAAGGACGTGCCGGGTTCATTAACCTGTTTTCTCTCTCCTGCCTGAGTCTGCTGCTCCGGCCTTTCCCAAGGAGGCCGACCTCACGCCATCGTTTGCTGAGGGACACACAGCAAGAGATCTGAAGAAATGATGATTTGGGAACGGAAAGGACTTTGATGTGAGAGCTGGCCTTTAAAATGCCAGGTGGGGCTGGGTGAGCTCTACCTGCTGGGTCAGATGACAGGGCAGCTGCGTACTCCTCTAGAAATTTGTATGTTTACAATGTGCAGGCTTCCAAAGTACGGGGCCAAAAGAGGGTATCCTGCCCACTGAAGTGTAATATTCTCTGAAAGAAAGCGTACTTAGGATAGGAGTGACCTCTGATTCTGAAGTCCCTAACCACTTGGCTTTTTTTTTCTTTCTAATGCCTGGAAAAATGTGACCAGTACAATGGTAGTTTGCCCACATGTCCTATCTCCTCATAGAGAAAACAAGTTCTTTTTGACCAATGAAAGATGTCCTTTTTTTTTTTTGTAAACCACCACCTGTGGCTAGCACAATAGCTTCAACATTGTAGAGTCTCAAATTTACTTTAAAAGATATTCAATAGCTGAACCAACTCAATAAAAGAAATGTACAAGTAACTGTCATTCATAATCCTTGTGGTTTTTTTATTTCTGTTTTAGTTAGGAAAAATTGTACAAATCAGTGACAGGGCAATTAACCAAACCAATAACTAATTGAGGCCTGAGACTGCATGACTGAGAGGGCAATCATGGTGTCACAAACAGAATTGTGAGTGCCCACTGCAGTGTGGGCGGGGCAGGAGAGATGGAAAAAAGAAAAGTGGGAACCAGTTCAGTTTAAGGTGAAATTGGTAAATATTAATGGAGAGTTTCAGAAGGAAATAAGAGATGGTAGCGTTAGAATGCAAGACAGAGGTTGGGGTTAGGGAAAGATTTTTGTCTTGTGATTCAGAAATTATAATGATCATATTTGCCCATGTGACGATAATCAATGCATTTCCTGTTTACGGTGTGTCAAGCCTTCTGTTAAATGCTGTATACGTATCCGCTTATTTATTTCTTAGAGTCTCATAAGATTGATATTACCGTGATCCTCCTCTTTGAAATAATATACATGAGGCTCTGAGATGGTTGCTTGCCAACATTTCATTGCTGGTAAGTAACAGATCAGGAAGTAAGCCCAGGTGTGTCTGCCTGTGCAGCTCGCTCTTAATCACCAAGGGCATTTGAAGCCATGGGATTGGATTCCAGCTCCTTGGCAGAGGTATAGAGAAATAAGAGAAGAAAATGACACGGGAATGGCAACATCTGGGAGAAGGAAAGGAAGCTTTGCTAATTAGTCTACTTAATTTATTAGTGAAAGAAATCCCACTTGAATTGGTTTCAGTGGAAGGATGAGCTATGAAATCATTGGGAAACCACGATTGGAGAAAGGTCACCATCGCTAGCAGCATCAGGAATCAGACCCAGAGCATTTGGCATCCTTCTCCGTTTCTCACCACGCCTCTCTCCACGTGTCAAGTCCGTTCTCCTCTTCCTGGAGAGTGGTTTCATCCCAGTGGCAAGAATTCCGGTGGCCAGAACATTTCAGATTTTGATAGCTTAGAATTTCAGGCGACAAAGGGACACTGACGAGCCTCCCCGCACCCCAAGTCCAAAAATTCAGGGCAAGGCACTCAGTGGCCCAGCCTAGGTCAGTGCTACATCAGGATGCTTTTTGCTGTATGAGAGAATAAAACCTAAATGACCAGTTATGGTGTATTTTTCTCACATCGCAAGAAATCTGGAAGGGGACGGCTCCAGGGCTGGTTCAGAGCTAAATGATGTCAAGGGCCAGAATGTCTAGGATTCTTTCAGCATTCCACTCTTGAAGAAGGATGGCTGCTGTTACTATAATAATCATGTCCTTATGGCAACATCTGAAGCCGGAAGAAAGGAGGCAGAAGAGGAAACGCTCTGTGTGACATTCTCTTTGTGTCAGGAGGGAAACTACTGCCTTTCAGGTTTCGTGGGGCCTGAATGGATACAATTTGGGGGATGTTGTTTAAAAAAAAACAGGAAAATATTAAAAACACAAAATTCAGCACAGGGCTTTGGTTGGGGTCATTGTGAGTATGAGAACCTGAGCTTAAGCCTCGTTAACTCCCTGGAAAATCGACTGGCTATTGCATTTCTTCCTTTGCCTCAGTGGCTGAACTGAGTCACCGGGTCATTCCTAGCTGCAAGGAGCGTGGGAAAGCAAGTATCTGGATCTTTCAGCATCTAACTTTAGAGACAGGTATCTAAGAGGAAAAAGGAAGGGGGAGAAAATAGCTGTTGAATGAGAAATAATTTGTTTGCAGATGTCTATCATGGGAATATTTATGCAGAGTCAGAGATATAGAATCCTAGTATAAATGGTGCCTGATTTGGAAGTTACCATGTGAATCGGTATAGTGGGATAAATTGTCCCCACCCCCACCCCAACACCTTAAAATTTGTCCACCTAGAGTCTCAGGATGTGGTCTTATTTGGAAATAGGATCCTTGCAGATGTCATTAGTTAAGCATCTTGAGATAAATCATAGTGGATTTCAGGTGAGCCCTAAACCCAATTACCAATGTCCTTATAGGCAGAGGAGAGACACAGACACACAGGAGAGAAGGACGTGAAAACAGAGGCAGAGATTGGAGGGATGCTGCCACAAGCCAACGATGCCTGGGGCCACCAGACACTGAAATAGACAAGGAAAGATTCTCCCCCCAGAGCCTTCAAAGGGCATGGCTCTGCTGCCACCTTGGTTTCTGACCTCTACTCCCAGAGCTGCGAGAGAATACATTTCTGTTTTATTAAGCCACCAAGTTTATGGTTATTTGTTACGGCAGCCCTAGGAAACTAATACAATGGGATAAAGAGTAATTATCAGAAGAAGGGGTGTGGTGTTGGTGTCCACTGTAGAATTTACAAAAGGAGTTTATAAGCAGGTGGTGTTGTAGTTACAGGAGGAGAGCCTGGTTGGTGTACTGGCTTGATGGTCATGACAAGGCCTAGGGCTTTCAATGCCACGAAGAGCTGCAGTGTGAAATCCAGAGAAGAGCATAGAGATCATGAGATAGGGGCAAGCATTCTCTCTTCCATCCGGACAAACTAATTCCTGAGCATTTCTACCTGTTGCCTGACTCTCTGCCCATGAGTGCTCTACATCTGAAGTATGCTTCTTCCCTCACTCTTGCCTAATTCACTCATTTGCCTAATTAGCTGCTCTTTGGTCCTTCATGTCCTTGGTGTAGTGGTGGTGATGGTGGTAGAGTGTGTGTGTGTGTGTGTGTGTGTGTGTGTGTGTGTGTCTCGAGTGATATGTTCTCAATTTTCTATTTTTAGATATTAAGTTATAGAAGCATAATCTCTGTCTCTTTCATTTTATTTTCATGGTAGAATGTTCTTGAAGTTATTTTTTAAAGTGCTTACATGACGTTGATAGCATGAAATGCCTATCCATGGAGTATGAGCATAAAAAAACACTGATACTAAATTCTTATTTATAAGCCTTCTATATTTAAATGTAGTCATAAAAATCTGTGGTTCTGGGACAATGAGGTATTCCACATTTATTTATTTTAGACATAAAGGAAATCAGCTCATCTGAAATACTAACATTTCTAATTTTACATTGTCCTGATGTGAATATACCATAAATGTATTATTGATGCCCATGAATTCTTATGTAGACTGCGTCTTTTCCTTGATGACCCAGGGTCAAGATCAGGCCCATCCATTGCAGTTCTGTGCTATTGTGATGTCTGGGACCTCTGTCCTAAATGCCCTGGACAAGCACATTGCTCAGCTGTTGCTCTTTCCTTTTGCTGTGAGCTGGCCAGCTGTGCATCTGGTCGTTGCCAGAACACTCTCCTTACCAGAATCTTGCCTTTCTTTAATGTGCTGTTTCTAATCCACTGTGGCCTGGGAATCCAAACAGCACAGCTTGTTAGAATTGATCCTGATGGAAGACTAAACGCCCCAGCCAGCATCTGTGTCCCCAAGTGGGTTTCTTTGGGAATCTATCCTATGAGTTAGGTGTTTTGGGTCCTTGTGCACGGATGGCCAGGGTTATTTTTTTCGTTGCTTCTGAACATGAGAATAGATCCAGCTGGCTAGAGCGCGGTTGACAGCATCCGGCGAATTCTCAGTAGGAATTGTTTTTTTCTCCTTTACATTGTTTTCTGTGTCCTAACAAAGTATTGTATGTATTTTTGTTTCATTTTAGGATATCAATGGGATCATATGGCTGCAGAAGTAATTCTTGACTTTTCAACCTCCATCTTGAGGGGTTACCTTAGCTACACTTTGGATAAGATTATGTGTGAGTTAGACTGAGAGCCTGTCTTGTTAATGACTGACATACTGCCATCACGCGTATCCACGTGGGGTTAACCAGAAGGGAAAACTCTGTCCAGAACAATGTGACTGGGCCAAGAGGGAATCTTTCAGATGCACATGGCGGTAGTAGGAGTCCCAGAAGAAGCCGCGTTTCCCAGGATGTTGCAGACTGTCTTTGACTCTTGAGATGACATTTAAGGCAAAATGTCAAGAGTAGGAATTCTGAGGTCTGAATCAATAGGTATGTGGATACTAGTCACCTGATTTAAGAAAACAGTCTTTGAGCGGACCCCGTTTCTCTCAGTTCCTTTTCCTAGTCATCTATTCTTCTCCAAAGCACCACACACACTCTCTCTTGCCTCTAGCTGGGCAGTAGGCGGTGAGGGGCACAGCATAGAGTACATATGGAAGTTGTGAGAGCTAAGCGTAAATAGTCAGAGGCTTTAAAAATAATGCAGGTTTGAGAAAATGAGTGCCTCTATAAATCATCAGAAAACTCGATGATGATTCTAACTGCAGATGGGCTTTTAAACAAGTGTGTGAGTTTGCTGCTGCCTCTCAACTCCCAGTTGGATACTTAAAAAAAGGCTCTTTCTCAATTTCCTGTTCTTGTGCCTTATTAAAATCATTCTGGGATTCTGACCCCCGCCCCTGCCTCTTTCTTTTTTCCACATCTGTGTTTGTGTGTGGAGGATGTTACCCACAGCTCTGGGCCATGAAGAATGCATGAAAGTTGTGAGGACGAGACTGTGACCCAGCCTCAGTGTGTGCAAATGAGTGATGGAGAGAGAGAGAGAGAGAGAGAGAGAGAGAGAGAGAGAGAGAGAGAGAAATGGTGCAAGGTTATGCGTTATACAGTTATTTCTAGCTTTGAATTGTGTCCAAATCTCATACATTCACAGACAGCCTCGCCAAAGCCCACAGCTGTCATGCATTTTCAACAGATTCCACAGGGCCTAGATGAGGTCGGAAGGCATTCCTTTACTCTTACACATTAGCTAAAAGGAATTACCGTAACATCTGATATTGTGGAAGTGGGATATTTGCCATCCTGACCTTGCCCAAAGCAATCCAGAAATAGGGGTCTAAGAATGTATTATCTCATATGGCCTCTGAAGGTCAGCAGGGGCCCTTGGTGGCATCCCAACAAAACCCAAGCACCCAACATGGTCTGCATTGAGGGAGACTGTGCTGCTTTGTACAGACACTGCAGGCAGACATGTGTTCCCATTGCTCTTGGGATGTTTGTCATTGGAAAGGCATGTTCCCCTGGAGAAATTCCCAGCTGTCAGTAATGTGCTGATATACCACAGCCAAGCGCCAGAGGATGAGCCAAGTAAACAGGATGTCCACAGTGTGTGTGATTGCATGAGTGTGTAAGGACACTTCTGCCCATTTCACAGCCTCATAATGGCATCGACATGCATTGCTTCATCTGCATCTGTCTGTTTAGGGCAGAAACACATCAACACCATGGAGACCATGTGTAAGAAAGCCTCCCTTTTTTTTCCCCTTCTGGATGGGCTGTTGATAGGATGGGATGAAATCTGGTGTAAATTGGGAATGAACATTGCTTTAATGTTGTGAGTTGACTTGCTGGGAAGTGCCTTCGAGTCATCCAAAGAGAGAGAGAGAGGAAATGCTCAGATCATTTGGGGCTATTGTGGGCTGACAAAGGGGCTGAGTCTATAGGAATCTTTCTACAGACCAGCAGAGTCATCTTCATTCTTTGTTCTTGTAAGACACTCATTAGTTGAGTTATTTACATGAATGTACAGAAACAAGACAAAGTCATGTCATTGCCCTTTTTGTTTGAAAATGCTGCTACTGCTAACTGTTAGCTTCTAAACCTAGTCCTGAGGCAGCACTTTGGGAAGGGAGAGTCCTGGCTCCCTTCATCACTCAGGGTAGAGCGGAAAAATAACAAGTATCCTCTTAGGTATCAGGCCTCTTCTTACTCTGGGTATGCAAATCCCTTTTGCTCAAGTTGCTATGTTTATTAATGATAATATCAGTAGATAATATATATTGTAGATTTACTACGTGCCAATACTGCGCTATAATTTTAACATATGTAAACTCAACTCTCACAAAAAACATGCAAGGTTGATATTATTATTATTCCTCCTTTAAAGATAAGGAAACTGGGACTGTTGCCTAAGAACACAGAGCTAGCAGAGAGCCAGCTTGAAGCCACGAGTATAGCAACCATGCACTGAATCACTGCTCTACACCACCCTTGTGTGTCTCTGCCTCATGTGAAACCTGATTCTATTACAGCCTCTGATGTTGTTTCATTGAAATGCGATCACTGTATGTCCTTGAACAGGCTGACGTAGAAAGATGATTTGGTTCTTCTGAGATCTCTCCATTTAGAACATTCCACCAACACGGCAGGGTTGAAGGTTGAGGACCATGGCATAGGGCCTTGGTAATGATTTTGCTGTTGTTCACTTTTAGTCTTTTAATTATGGTTGTTACACGCTGCTTTTGAAATGTATTGCCCAAGATGCACTGATTTAAGCCAAAATCACATGTCACGATGCCAACTCCTAAAAAATGTTGACACTCTTTCAATAGTTTTTTATGTGATCCACATAGTGGGAAAAAGAGAGAGTTCTAAATGCACAGAAATGCTGATTTTGGCTTATGTAATTCTTAAAGACTTGTACCATGTATCATCTGGTGGAAGACAGTACTCAGAGTGGTTAGGGCACAGGCTCTAAACTCAAGCCTTAGTACTTGCTATCTCTGTGACCTTGGGAACTTTAATTGATGTCTCTGTGCCCATTATTTTTTTCATCTGTAAAATAGGCATAAAGAAATCATAATAATAATGCCATAGGATTGTTGTTAGGATGAAATGAAAGAATACATGTACAGTGTGGGCCCCTAATAAATATTTCATAGTCAGGCACTGAATGCCTTTCGGCACTGGCACTTTCCACCACTGCCCCTTGCTGTGGTTTTGTCCAAGGTCTTCATTGCAATCAGACACACTGGATCATGAGTGTGGAATGTCACCTCCCTGAACTAGAATGTTTTGTTCTCCACTGTATCCTCATTGCCTAGGATAGGTCCTCACAAATATCTGTTAAATAAATGAATATTAAATATTATTACTATTATTACTATCTGTTTCAGACCCAGATATCATGCTTAAAATTTTCAAAATAATGTTTAGGTTTGAATAGTTTCCAAGAAGCTTAAGATACATTTGACTCCTAATCATCTATGTTTATAAAAGCCAAGCAAGCAGACCAACGGAATGACTGGAAAGAATGGTTGCTATGATGCGCACTGCAGTGGCCAACCAGCCGGATTGGAGCACCAATCAGCCCCCAACATCCCACGGCCCCTCCCCCCCGGATGGCCCAGCCCCCAATTGGCCCCCCAATCGGGGATGGGGCTGGCCAGCCAACCTCCTGTGGCCCCTCCCCCTGGCCAGCCCGGTCCCCTATTGCTCCCCATTGGGGCAGGCTGGCCAGATCCCACCCGTGCACTAATTTGTGCACTGGGCCTCTAGTAAACTATAATAGTTTCTAGAAACAGAGTATATTGAGTTTAACTTCTTCAATTTATAAAGTAAGAGGACATACAACATCCCGAAGCCCGGTGATATTGTGATATTCCCTCAGGCCATAATTACCTAGTGGCAGTTTGAACTGGCATTGAGGACTCTAGCCCCCAATCCAGTATTCTTTCTTCTGTGCCCACTGACTTCTAATCTGGCTACCAGTGTGGCGCTCCACCCCTCCTTGGACCAGGCCCCAATCCAGGTAGAAAACAGGCCCTGATTGTCATCGTTGGGTTTTACTTCAAACTTCTCATCATCTCTGATTGCTCATTGCTGTCTTTCAGGTTTTTCACAGTGATGGAGTCTCTTTTTTGGATGATGAAGTGATTACAATGTGGTAAGCAATGTATATGTGTGTAAATGGAGTTTACAGATATCATTAAGTTGCATCCTTTTGCCTTAAGGAGTTTACAGTCTAGCTGAAAACCAAATTGTCCAAAATAAGTCCTGCCGTTATGACACATAGTTAGAACATGAAGACCAGAGATGAAAATGAAATTTTGAGGGAGCTTAGAGAAGGAACAGGGGGTGAATTGGGATGTTCATGGGCGAGGCAGCAGTTTAACTGGACTTTCCTGGGTCAGTAGTGCTCTTCCTATTCCATGCATCTTAGAAAAAATATATTTTAAAGCTAATGACTCAGGGTCTGTGTTACTTCCTGACATTTTATATTCTCGTGCCTACCATATAATATACACATATGCAGCATAATGCAAGCACAATAGCTTATTTCTCAAAAGAGGGTTTTATTAGAGACTAGAGGCCCGATGCACGAAATTCATGCAAGAGTAGGTCTTCCTTCCCCTGGCTGCAGGCACCGGCTTCCCTCTGGCACCTGGGACCTGGGCTTCCCTTGCAGCCCCAGCTTTATCTGGAAGGTCGTCTGGAAGAATGTCTGGTCTAATTAGCATATTATGCTTTTATTATTATAGATATCATTGTGTATTTTCTACACAGCCACAATTAAAAACATTTACTTGAGTTTATACATGATAGTATACTTCTAAAAGAAAATTTGTGCACATGTACAATATTTGGTATCTCTATACATAGCTAAGAATTATACTACAGATGCTTTTTGGACATTGTTGATTTGACTCACATAACTGATACGGTAAGAACTTGGTTTCCAAACCAAAGTCCATTATGATATAGCGTGCAGTATTAAAGGAACCCATGAGCTGAGCCCATGACTTTCATATGAAGAGTCCCAGAAAACATTTACAGTTGCCTCCACAGACATTTTTCTCTTTGTGGGTGGACCTTTCTACTTAAATAATCTGCTGCATTCATTTTAAAATAGTTGATCTATTTTCTGATCCTTATTTTCAAAAGTAAAATAATGATGGTTAAGTAAGTCTCTTTAGTTTTACTACATATTTTACAATGCACTACATGGTAACTAGAAAATTGAAAGTTTTTTTTATTGAAGTATAATTGACATATAACATTATGCTAGTTTCAGGTGTACAACATAATGATTCGATATTTGTATATATTGCAAAATGATCACCACACTAAGTCTTGAAAGTTTTAATTAATTTTATTAATGAAATCATATATCATATTTTTGATTTACCAATCCAAAATTAAATAAAGAAATGCAAACAATGGAGAAACCACAACGAATGTGATTAACTTCAGTTTAGTGCGGAGATGGCTCCAATCCTCTCGGTCACTTGGCCTTTCCCCGGTCTCTGGTCAACTGAGCTGTCATCTGCTCTGGGCTGTCTCTCCTGAGGGAGCATGCGTGCACCCGTGGTTTTGACTTTGGGTTGCTCTGGCTGCCCATTCTGCTTGCTGCCTCCTAATTCCTGAGGGCAGCCTTGTCTCCTGTTTCTCACGTGGAGCGCGCTGACAAATACGCTCACTGAACAAGTTAACCAGCATGCTCACTCTGGCTTCTGAAACTGATGAAATTTCCAAAACAATTCCGTGCTCCTCTGAAGGACACAGGGAAGGTGAAACCAGGCTATGGATCACAGGCCATGAGAACCATGGTGTTTGGTGGCTTTCGGGGGCCACATTCTCACATGTTGAGAATTGGCTGGGAACGTCTTACTCAAACCCTGTATGCTGTGTCTTGCTGTAATTAGTTTTCACATTGGAACTGGATCTTAGACCAGACTAGCCATTGCTATTTATGCAGACAAGTCAATCAAATTCTTGGAAATATCTTGGGACAGGTTTCCTGAGGTCATGAAAATATGAACATAGCAAGAAGAATGATTTATTACCAAATATTTTTGAGCTTTTATTATGTGAAGGAGACTTCTTTAAAGGGTAATTGTATATGCAAGACACAGTCCTTGCCCAGGGGACCGTGTGCACAATTGCCGAAATTGGCGAGGGGCTTGCTCTGGCTGAAGGAGGTCAAGGGTGTAATTCAGACGAAAAGGATTTTCCCATCCTTGATAGAACATGAGGTCTGAAAGGCCTTTCAGAAATCTTCTGTTCCTCTGATCTTATTCTATGAACTTGATAACTGTAATTGCGACTTGCCCAAGATTACTGAGAAATTTAGCAGAAAGTCAGATATAAACATTCTTATCTTTCCTCTAAATCTGGTGATTTTTGACATATATATGTGTGTATATATATATATGTATATATATGCGAATGTATATGTGTGTGTGTATATATATATATATATATATATTTTAAATCCTCACCAAGAGAGAGGGAAAGACAGAGAAATATCAGTGTGAGAGGAACACATTGATTGGTTGCCTCCTGCATGGGCCCTTGGCCAGGGAAGAGCCTGCAACTGAGGTACCTGCCCTTGATCAGAATTGAACCCAGGACCTTTCGGTTCCCAGGGTGATGCTCTATCCACTGAGCCAAACCTGCTAGGATAACAGATATTTATATTGAAGTAGATTAAATACAATTTAATTTTACTTGAATTAGTTTAGTGCTTATTATTGAGGTTTTCATTCTAATGTGCTAAATCTGTGTTGTCCCACCCTCTCACCCCCATGTTGTATATTTTAAGCTACAAGAGAGAGGGCAAGAGAAATTCTCTATTTTTGCACTTTAATTTTTTCATTGTTATTAGCGCTAAGTTAGGACGTTTTATTATATGTGATAGAATGTTAATTGAATAACAGTAGAAAATATAGATAAGGAAAAAGAGAAAATTCAATTCAATTGTAATTCAAGCCCTTAGAGAGAAACATGATTTTATTCATAAATGTATATACTTTGTAGTAAACAATGGGATCACATTTAACCTACTCTATTAGACTTCAGTGTCAGTTTTCAATTTTTATTTTTTTGTTTTCAGGTTGTGTTTATTCTGTGGATTCTGGAGTAGCTCTATAGAAACTTGTTGAAGTTTTTATTGCTACTTTTTTGGATAATGTAGATTTTATACTTTATAAATGCGCTCATCTCATATTAGTGAATATTATAGTATCAGATGAGCTTCATCCAGTGTGAAAACAGAGAAGAGACTATCACGGTGCTCCAATACAGAGCAGGCCTAATTTGATGTGATGGAGAGAAAGGAGGGAGATATAAAAGCTTTTGTATAGATAACTTCCAGCTCAGGCAGACGCAGGTGTGCACTGCCTGAGAGTTCTGAGGAATCACTAGGTATAATGAGAGTCTTGAACACCTGTCTGGGTGGGTGTTTGCCCACCTTAAGAGCCATGTTCCACTTGACCTTCAAACCCTCTGTCAACCCAGATGTTTACTCTGGGCAATGTCTTTCCTCTGCTTTATTGCTTCCCTTCTCTCCTTCAAATTACAGTGGAGGGCCCATTCTTCCAGGACAATTTCTCTAACATCCAGTGACCTCCCAACCCCAACATGATTCTGCCTCCTCTTGACTATTCGACTACTCATCATTTTTGTAATCATTGTAGCTCTTATTTTTATCGATGGGATGTGTGTCTGTGCTGTTTCCCTTATTAAACCAGAATCATGCTTCTGGGACCATGCCTCCTGTTGGCTGTGTCCCCTGACACACTAAACAAAATAGTTACATATCTGAGCATTTTTATATAAATGCAGCCCCAAGGGGAATTTTATATCAATTTCTTTACCAGGAAGTTGAAAATATTTTTATTAGTTGGATCAAAAGTAAGGAAAGTAAAAAGGAGATGAGTCTGATTATTGAGCAAGCTGTTGAAGATTTGCTTCATGCTGGGCTTTGTACTGAACTTTTTTTTCCACACGTTACTTCATATAATTTTCACCACCACCCACGTGGAAGATACTGTTAAATTCATTTTAGAGATGAGGACATGGAGAAAATTTCCCTGATGAGGCTCAGAGAGTTAAGAGACTTGGTCAGGGACACATGATGAGTAAGTGGAAGCATTGGACCAAGAATCCAAAAATGTATGACAGGAAACATTCATGATCTTAGCCAATTCTCACATCTTCATATCCATTTTCTATTGGGCTGATTTTAATGAAGTAAAGTAAGGCTGTAAAACCTCTTTTTCGTTTTAAACTTTCCAAGACCTAGCGCTGAAGGTTGATATTTCAGTAATTGATCCTACCACATGGATTTCAAATTTTATGGCAGATCATTCCACAGTAGATGATTACTTACCTGACCTATAAATAAAGGAGCATTGCCTAGTGAATCGGGAAAGAACTTGAGGGATAAATATATCCAATTAAAAACTGTTGTGAAAATAATAGGAGTCAAAGGCCTTTTATCTCAGTGTAGGTATGAAAATATCACTTTATTAATAATAATATTAATGTTATTATTACATTGTCTTTGAAGGCTTGCCAGCTAATAGTTACTTGTTTGTTGTTCCTTATATGAGGTAATAGTGTCTATTAGAAATTATGTGCTTTTTCCTTTCCTATGTGTCACATTTGTTTTCAAATGAAATCTGACTCGGATAGTCAATTTTGGTCAAGTAATGCCTAAATTCTAATCTTTTATAATATTAAACACAACTTTCTACCAGCATGGTATAGAATGTAATATCCAATATTTTTGAAATGCAGCCCAGGGAGAAAAATGCTGATGGTTGCAGAAAGGTGTCATCAGAGACCAGGCCAAATGAACCAAATGCAAACATCCTTAAACTACAAGAAAGACCTATTTCATAATGTCACAAGTATATCCTTCCCTGGGGCAGTATTGATAATTAATGCCACATATTCATGGTGAGAAATATGTATGAGTTTGGTCATAAATGCTCTCATGCATTTTAAATGCCAATAAATGAATAGCCTTTATTATTTCAGAATGATAACTTGTTCCCAGACACCGGCTACTTTGCAGGGGATGATGACTGCTTGGCACACAATGAGGTGTTACGGGAACATGCCTGAAGCATTTGTAAGGCACGCCCTTCGCTCTGAATCAACGCGGCAAGGGCAGCATAGAAGGGCACGAGGATTATGCTTGAGGAAATCCACCCCCTGCCCTTGCTCCCACTTCCACTCTCATAAATCAGTCTAAGTGAATATCTTAAGCTTAGTTAGACAACATTTCTTTTTTATAAAGACAATGCTTCTCTTTCTTTGGCTTGCAGAGCCAAGTGCCCCGTTCATGGTCTTCCCTGCTTTCTAGACTCAGCTTTTGTTTGTATTTCAGAGCCTTACGTTTGTGGCCAGTTTTGTTCCACATCATAAGAAAAAGACTTGTCTGTGTTCTGACTTGGTGGCGGATTAAAGCCATGTGAGACTGGCACAGAGACAGTGGATAGAGCAGTTCCTGTGATGGGAAGGATTATCAGCTGAATAGAAAATTAAAAATAGGACTTCTGATTTCACTTCTTTTTTTATTTTTTCAATTATAATTGCATTCAATATTATTTTTCATTAGTTTCAGGGAAACAGCATAGTGGTCAGACAATCATGTACTTTTCAAAATGCTCCCCCCTCCCGATATTTCCAGCACCCATCTGGCACCACGCACAGTTATCACAGTATTATTGACTCTACTCCCTATGCTTTACTTACACCCCATGACTATTTTGTAACTACCAATTTGTACTTCTCAATCCCTTCACCTTTTTCACCCAGTCCCCCAACTGCCCTTCCCTCTAGCAACTAACAGTCCACTCTCTATGTCTATTTCAATTTTGTTCACTTATTTTGTTCTTTAGATTCCACATGTAAGTGAAATCATATGGTATTTGTTTCTCTCTGATTGACTTATTTCATGAGCATAATACCCCCTATGTCCATCCATGCTGTGGCAAAGGGTTAGACTTCCTTTTTTTCTATGGTCAGTTCTGACATATAGAGCTTGGAAGTTGTCACCCCTGTCCTTTCAACTATTGAACTAAACACACTTAAAACGGATGACTTTTCCTGAACCCTTCAGAGAACAGAGGTTGCACGGAAAACAAACTAATAACCCAACATTTTTGTGAGAGGGGCAAGTGCAGAGTCAAGGTTGAGGTCTCTTACCTGGAGGGGCAGCTGCTGGTGCCACAATCTGTTAGGGACACTTCAATGGCCATTTTGAGGAAATGCTGGAGGCTGAGTATGGTCCAGTATGAGAGGGAGAAGGTTGTGAGGGCTGCAGTTTTATGGGGCCCCTAAGAGCTGTAAACTCTAGGAACCCCACCAGATTCTCACAGTGAAGAGCCAAGAAAGATCCTCTTGGGGCTTTGGCATGGAAAGGGAGAGAGTGATCATTCTGAAATATTCTCCGAGAGTCCTCCATAACTAAGGCACATGATCCAGGCGGAAGGACTTCACCAGAGCCTTATCCAGCTGGGGAAGGGCATTATCCCCCCAGCAAACCTTCTGGTCTCACCTGAGGGGGAAAAGTCATGCCATGGAGGAGGTCACAGCTCAGGGACCCAGGATTACTAAATGCAGATTTACTCATAAAATTAAAGAATGCTTTCCTTCTCCCACACTCTATCACTGCACGGACAGGGTTCCAATGAGAGTGGGTTATAATGGAAAGAGCTGTAAAATTCAGACGGTCTCTGGAGAAGAGTGCTTAGGAAAGCCCAAAGTCAACAGGGAAGATAAAAGCAAGAATACTAGAGGAAATTGAATACCCTGGCACCTATATTTATAGCAAACATTAGTACAGCATGTCTGGCTTTTAAAAAAATTAGAAAGCCTGCCAAAAGGCAAGAAAAACACAGTCTGAAGACACAAAGCAAGAATCAGAATCAGACTTGGATATGACACAGATGTTGGAATGATCAGAACTTAAAATAACCATGATTAATAAGTTAAAGGCCCTAAAGGAAAAAGTAGGCAACATGCAAGAACAGATGAGTAATGAAAGCAGAGAGCTGGAAACTATAAGAAAGAATAAAAAAGAAGTGCCAGAAATCAAAGGCAGAAATGAAGCGTGTGTTTCATGCACTTGTCAGTAGATTGGGCAAGCCTGAGAGTAGAGCTAGTGAGATTGAAGATAGGTCAATACTATAGAATTTACCAAATTGAAAGGTAAAGGGAAAAAGAATAAAAACTCCTCAAATATCCAGTAACTGTGAGATAACTGCAAAAAATATAACATATACCCTGGCTGGTGTTACTCAGCGGTAGGAGTATCAGCCCAAGCACCAAAGGGTCATGGGTTCGATTCCCAGTCAAGGGCATGTACCTGGGTTGCAGGTTTGTTCTCTGGCCCTGGTTGGGATGCGTGCAGGAAACAACCAATTGATGTGTCTCTCTCATATTGATCTTCTTCTTCTTCTTCTTCTTCTTCTTCTTCTTCTTCTTCTTCTTCTTCTTCTTCTTTCTCTCTCTCTCTCTCTCTCTCTCTCTCTCTCTCTCCCTCTCTCTCTCTCTCTCTCCCTTCCACTCTCTTTAAAACTCAATGCAAAAAAGGAAACAGAGCAGAACTATATGAAGTCATATTCACTGAAAACTTTCCAAAATTAATTGCAGATGCTAAATCACAGATTGAGGATGCTCAGATAACATGCAAAAAGATAAATACCCACCCCCCTACCAAAAAACAACAACCAAGAAATGACACCCAAGCATATCATATCCAAGCTGCAGAAAATCAAAGACAAAGAGAAAATCTTGAAAGAAGCCAGAGGAAAAAATACACCTTCCATATAGATGAACAAGGAAGAGAATTATAGTGGTGTCATCAGAAACAATCTAAATAAGAACAGAATGGAGGGAAATATTTAAAGTTTTGAAAGAAAATAAACACCAATGTACAATTCTACATCCAGTAAAATTATTCTTCAAACGTAAAGGAGAAATAAAGACTTTCTCAGATGAACCCAACCTAAAGGACTCTATCACCAGCAGACCTGCCCTGAGAGAAATGTTAAAGGAAGTTCTTCAGGGAGAGACTCACACCAACATGAAGAAAGAAGGTGTGTTGGAGAAGAAATAAATCAAGGTAGAATGAAGTCTTTTAACTTTTCCCATTTTTAATTGCACTAAAAGGTAACTGTCTAAAGCAATAGTAGTAACAATGTTTTGGGTTATTATAGCACATGGATAAGAGAGATGAAAAAGTGAGTAAGGGACAAGAGGGAGGAATTGGGAGTACGCTCTTGCAAGATATCTGCATTATATACACATCAAGAAGTATGGTGTTATTTGCAAGTGGACTTAGATTGGTTAAACATGCATATTTGAAAACTCTAAGTCAACTACTGAAAATATTTCTAAAAGAAGTATATTCGATATACCAAGAGAAGAGATGAAATGGAACCATAAAATGCTCATCTAAAACTGGAGAAGGCAGAAAGGAGAATAAGAAGAAACGATGAACAAATGTAATACTTAGGATAGCTATACATGGCAGATGTTAATTCAACTGTATCAACAATCACACAAAGGATTTATATACATTAATTAAAAACATACAATATGGAACAATCTCATTTATAAGCATAGATGCAAAAATTCCACGTAGAACATTAACACATATTAAATATGCTATATTTCTATAAAATATATAACATTTGATTTTCAAAAGTATGCTGATGAGTGTTTTATAATTGACACACATAAGTTGTTTTCAGTAACAAAGTTGCATAATGATGAAAATTTTGCCAAACATCTGTTTTCAAAATTCTGTCTTGATAGCAGGAATTATTTTCCAAAACAATCATTTTCTCACTTCTTATTGAAAATGCCTCTTTTACACTGGGACATATTAAGGGTGTGTGTGTGTTTAAACACTGCTAAGCAGGCATTTTTAATCATAAAGTTCAGAAATTTAAAACAGTTGTGTGTGTGTGTGTGTGTGTTTGTAAGAGAAAAACATGTAACTCATCTTTAAATTCTCCAACTGTTTTCCAGACTTTACCCGGAGACAAGCAGTCTCTTCATGGTACTTAGGATCTTCATGTCAACTCCTCGTTTCAGTACAAATTATTGTAAATATTTTTCTACTCGGTGTAATGTAATCCTGAAATTTACTATCATATAATCCCTAATCCCTTTGGTCCTTAAGCTTAATGATGGAACCAGTTTCAATTTGTATATTAAATATTAGTAAACTTAGTTCTTTCTTATTTTTTAAGTTAAAAATGGATGGGCCATCTGGTGTACCCTCTGGAAGGCAGGCCCTGTGCATTGGGAACTGCTGCTCTGAGCGAACCGGGTAGTCAGAGATCTTTCCCCACTGGGTGTGGCCCAGAGCAGCTGGCTTCAGGTGAGGTTTTAGCATCACCCCCACAGGTGGGAGTTGGGTAATCTGTCTCTATTCCGAGGACTCCATTTCAGCCAGAAAGGTGGGCACTGCCATTATCTATACCAAGTGGGGTGGTAGGTGACCAGCTCTACTCAGTGTTCTGCTAAATGGTTAAGATACGTTTCAAAATGTTAGATCTTGAAGCTTTTCTTGAACTTGAAATGTGCCTAGCCATAGAAATGTATTATATTAATTCCAACTAATTTAAATACCAACAAAACCTTCATTATGAAAGATGCATCATTCCAGGTCCACATTTCGCATAGCAAGTCTGAAGCGTTACTGCTCAGTGCTCGCTGGGGGCAGCCTGGTCTCCTCTCACTAACAGAATTTTCAACTGCCATAATGTCAAGCCCCTCGAGAACTTTTTAAAAAGAAACATATTTTTCTATTTTAACAGCAGAGCGAGACTCCCTGAGAGCAAGCTCTACATTAGAATGTCAATTACTTTTATTTGCCTTCATTAGTGCTGGTCTTGCAAACAATGTGTCCGAGTGGAAGAGGAGACTGAAGTCCTTCAATGACCCCTCTCATTAATTCTTTGTGCAAACAAACTCGGGTTGGGTTTAAAGCAAGATAACCTAATGGATGTTTTGTAGAGGATGTGCGGCCACTTTGTTTACCAGTTAAGTTTTATCAAATAAAAGGGACCCAGGAAAGCCAAGAAACGTTTGCAGCTCTATAAATCTCAAGCTATATTTCGGACATTCCCGAAACGGCCACTCTCCAGACTGTAGCTTTGAATAGATTTATAAGAGGCAAAGGTCACAATTCTTGTGAACAGAGGAAACAGCACATGGAGTTTTTGTTGATTGTCTGCCTCTTAAAAAAAATCAAATGTGGCCACGAAGGACATAAAATAGGGACACTCAACTACTGGTAGCAGAAGCGGGGCTTGTGGGTGTGTTTGTCTCCTTGGTGACCATGTGTAACGAAAACAGATGTAGAATAACCTCCAGGTTTCCTCTGTCTTCCTTTAACCAAGGTGATAGTACGTTTGTTTTAAACGATGGAGGAATTCTATAATCATCTGCAAGGACAAGGCAAAGCCATTCAGTTGCTCATGAACTTCAGAATATGAACAAGATGGGGTGCAGTTTTGGAGAGCAGGAAGAGGACTTCGAATTCTGCTTGGAGGAAGTCAGTTTTAGTTCTAAAAATTTAATTCATTAGGTCTTGGGACTTTGGACAAGTTATGTAAGACTGTGGTCTTTTATTCACCTGTCAAATAACTGATTTGCTCTCTGGTGTTACTGAGAGGATTATGAGAGATTATTAACAAAGAAACTAACTTTCTTGTCCATTTTATTTATTTATTTATTTATTTTTTAAAGTTACAGAATCATACAAACGTAAGGTCTCACCGTGATATTTTGTAGCTTGGTTTTTCCACTCAGGAATTACCTCACCTGGATCCCTGTTCTAGGGTCACTTAGCTCCTGGGCCAGGTGGGAAAACTTAAGGCAACAGCAGCATCAAGAGTATTGTTCTATTAGCAATATTTATGATTATTCATGATTAACTTTCTATTTTCCTTACATGCCTTTCACATGACCCCATTCCCTGGTGGTGGTGGCTTTCTATGGCTTTATTTGATGGATGGATACATAATGGCAGTTGCACTGCTGCTGAGCACTTAGCTTTTCAAATGAATCGCAAGGATGAAGTGAAAATATCATCTCTATTCCGTGTCCATAGTGAATTTAAGCAGCTCAACCTCTCTGAGGTTTTAAAAGTTTCCATTTTGCTTTTCACTTTAAATTCTAAGCCCACTGGGCAAGTCTCTCTATTTCTTCCTAGTAAATTCTTGATCCACAAATGTGGCTTGTGAATAATATTTAGCTAAATTTTTCATGTATTTCAGGAAGAGTGATGATCTTAGGCTCATGTAGAAAGGTTGTTTTTTTTAAAGTCAGTATTTCCCAAAGCTTCTGTCTAAAGTTAATTCAAACTTGGGTTACAGCTGACTCTGAATCAAAACATCCTACTTTATCTTTAAATAGTTTCCAATTGTCCCTTCTCTCCCAAGGTCTGCATGTAAGAACCTCCTGCTGTTAATTAAGAATGGCTAAGGGCCTATAGCCTGTTTCCTTTGGGCCCGAGATGATGGCCCACCAGCCTGGCAGACGGAGGTTCAGAAAGCCTGGGCTCTGACTTAGAATTCTGCTCGCCCTGCGCAGAGGTATGAGGTCCTAGAACAGATTGCTAGGACTGCAGCCAAATGCTGAAAACAGGGATGAGGCCCAGAATGGCTTTCATCCTCCTGAACCAGAAGTTCCCCAGGGTTAGATAGGCTCTTGTGCCCAATAAGAACCGGTCCTTGCTCTAAATAGTTTCTAAACTGTGCGGAGGAGGTGAGGCATTCATCTTTCCTTTGGAAATTTCTTCTCTATACCCAGATAGTCATGGCAAAGGTGGAATGCCTGGGGTAACTCCCCCCAACCATTCAGGTAATTCTTGTTGTGGGGCAGTCAGCTATGTATTTGGTTATATTCCTAGAGTCTGCATGGAACAGGATGTCCATTCAGGGAACGACAAATATATTTTTTCTTCGGGCCCGAGTCAATCTTTTAGGTTCCTGGAAGATAACACTTTTACTAAGAATTCCTCCTTGTCCCTTGGACTCTGCTCCAGAAGCTTGGAGCCCCTCGTCCACAGCATTCATCAGTTAGTCATACAATTAAATTATTCTTGCATGAGCTGTTTCTCCCATTCAACTCTAAATTCTTCAGGCATAGCGATCATGTATTATTTGTCATCGTTTTATTTGGATAGGTTTTATTATATTGTCAAATATACCTACAGATTGAATATTTTTAATAAACCAAACAGTTTGACTTTATTCCAACGTAGGAAAAAATGATGAGGAAACGATAATTTGTTAGTCCTTCTTCAAGCATGTATTTCTCAATACTTCATTAGGCAAGGTAGCATTTTCTTGGGGGCAGGTATGGCTTGTGTTGTAAGACTCTCTTTAATATTAATCTTTTTAATAATGTAAGCACATGACCTTCTTCTGGATCTTTCTAAATCAAGTAACTTACTCTTAAATTTGTGGCCTTGATAACAACAGACTAATGCGCAACTTTATATATGTATTTGATATTACAAACTTGATTTCCTTAGTGGTTTTAGTGAACATTTAATGCATGAGAGTAATGATTGGGTACCAGTTACTGCTTTGCATGAATTATTTTATTGATTTTATGAGGTAAGTACAGTTTTAATGCTAATGTTATGGGTGAGGAAACTTTGAGAGATGAAATAATTAGATGGTAAAATAGCTGATAAACTGTCTAGCTGAGTGTCAACCCAGCCCACTCTCTTTAACCAATGAGCTGTGTGGCTTTGCTTCCCTTAACCACCATCCATTTATGCTTTTCTCATTGACACCCCCACCCCAATCTATGGACCTCAAATGTCATTCCGCCTGTTGCCCAGCAGAAGGAAGGTGTCAGAGAGCTGCGTGCACATGCAGTGCACCAGAGGTTATCATCACCGACGGCGTTGCTTCACTCAGCCAGGAGTTTGGGGTAGTTTTTGGGACCGTGGAGGCCTCCTCTCAGCACAGGGGCCAGTGTCAATACACAGCGGAGAGACCACACCTGAGGAGGGTTTTCTGTCTATTTAAGTGACCCTGTTCATGGCTCGGGGCCGCTGAGCGATCCTTCTCATCAGTCAAATATTACATTTCCCTTTCTGAAACGTCCTGTAGGCCTTTTGGATGCTTTCTCCTCCCCATGTTTTATGGGGTGATAAAGATTTCAAGCTCTTCAAAAACAAGCTGACAGGTACTATTTAGATGACTTTGTTGTTCTTAATTACATTTGTCATGCTAATTAGATTTTAAACAAAGAACTAATTACCAATGCAGTTTCTTCCCTACCTGCCAGTTGTCAGAGGACGAGGTAGACTCAGTGCTCAGACTTGGACAGTTTTGATCTATATAACAATATGCAGGGGGCTGGGCTGCATCTGATTGAACAGAGACCTTCCCTCCTGGTTCCACTATGGCATGGTTACCAATCAGTAAGGACTTTAGGGTGCCCACCCAGTGCCCACACTTTGATGAATACAGGGAATGAGTGAGAAGATCCACGTACACAAACTCTGGGCCAACCATTTGGGGGCACATTTTTGCTTTTGTAAACTGAATATGAAAAGATGACAGGAAATCAGAGCTAGTTGAACTCTGTTATAAGAGTGGTGGTGTTTGAAAGATGAAAGCTTGGAACATTTTTACTTTGGTGGATCTACAAAATGCTGAAGGGCCTAGCAGGATTGCAAAAAACAAATCTGGAATTTGATTCTCAGTGCACTCACTGCAGGGCTTGAGTACTGGAGATAATTAATAGAAATGAATCTTAAACTTGGTGACAACAGTTTCCAAAGAGGCTGCTGACATGACTTGGTGCTGTGGAAGGCAAAGTTGACATGTAATAAAACTGAAGTTAATTCTACCTGCCAAAACATTGCAAAAGCATGCTTATCCAGTAGAAATAATTACTAAAGTATGTACATAAAAATACCCACAATGGATTTTTACAGAGAATGGACACACACTAATCAATGGGAATTTTGTAAGTGCGCCTTTAAAGGTGCTGGTTAGATGTCAATGAAACTGTTGTGCCTGCTTCTCTTCCGTAAGTATTTAATTTGGGGATTTATCTACCTCTCAGTGTGTAACTTGATTTTATATTTGACATAAAAGAAGGTGGATCAACTTTTCTGTATTGCAACATTTCTTGTTAACATTTCCCACATGTACTTTCTGTTTAGCTAATTTATAATTACAGTTTTATTACTTTATTGCCACGTTTTATTCCTGATATAATGTGCTTCTATATTAAAGGGCGATATGGTGCACAAATGTTGTTAAGCATATAAACTGATGGCATAACTTGCCCTTGACCTTGGATCTTGGTAGTTGCTAGAACACTGAGGAGACAGCTTATTTTGGGGCCTCTTGGGAAACTACCAAAGGCATTAATTTTAAAACTAGACTGGAGTAATTACCATTACAGTTATGTTAGAGGTTAACATTCGTGTTATTTCCTCTTGTTGCCTGGCTTTACAGAATGTTATGCCCCACTGCTTTTATTAAATCCAGGTAATAGAGGAAATAACAGTGTTATTAACCTCTAACACTGATGAAAAATTAGTCTTAAGTAAAACATGGTTTAAAATCAGAGCAATTGTGTTAGCCGTCTAGCTGGTTCCCGGCGAAGCACAGTAAGGCTTTGTACACTCATTGTGTCCATAGTTATTATTACAAAAGTAAAAACAAGTATAATGTGAAATAAATCTCTGGGGGGAGTGGGGGCCAGATTTTAATACATGCTGTATTTTCACTAATAAATGTTATAGGTTTGCGTGACATTATATAAATAAGTACTGATTTTAAAAAGTACCACTTTTCTATGACTGGAAAAGGAATTAGTTTTGCTAACTTGACTACTTTAGCAGAAAAGCACTTCGAAATTTAAAATATAATAATGGATCCCATGAGAAGTCCCCAATGAGATGCTTCTAAACATAAGCATGTTTAAGTTGGGTATTACTGTGGAAAAATTCTCTTTTCCATGCTTGTTTGCATTTAAAACGTTAGTTTTAAAGTGATTTTTGAGATTGAGGCAGAGAGATATCTTGCCTCCTTGGTTATACAACATATATCCATGGTTTTGTGGGATGTTTATTCTCATTGGGACTACAAAGTAACTGTCTCAAAAAAGTTTATTATTTTTAGACAAATGTAGAAATATAGACATAATAAATAAAGTTAAGGTAATAATCTGTGATAGGAAAACATACTTTGCTGAAGAGTTTATCATGATCTAATGATTAGCTCTAACCCTAAATATAGTTTGTTTTGATTTGTAAATATTTTATTTAAATTTACTATTAAAGGAACTCATCTCCTCTGTCAAGTCAAGCATATATGTATCTAAGGAAATTTAAAAGGTTTTTTTTTATTGTTTGATTTTAAAGTAAATCTCCCTGCCTAACTTTTATTAGTGAACTGCCACATTATTTGAAGGTGGTTTTTCTCCTGGGGAATAAAACATAGTTTAATTGGAAGCATGTTGTTTTCTAACCTACTCAATGCATTTGCTACCATAATTTTAACAATGAAGTATTAAGAGATTTCTTTTTAATCTATAATTTTTAGCTTAAATAAACAATTAATAGAATTGATTCGAAGAGGTATCATTGAGAAAGAATGTTTTGTTTTATGTATTTACTCAAAGGATTATGTGGGAGGACATTAATAGAGTATTTGAGAACTATTTTGTGAAACACACATTTGAACGTGTTTTGTAAATGTGTAAATATGAAATACTGTACAACAATATTATCCTCATGACTTAGCATGGAAAGTATTTATAAACATCATAGGATTCATAGCATTTCTATAGAACATGTATATTTGTCTAATAGAAAATGATAAAGAAAAGTAGGCATCGTGCTTCTTAATCATTAGGAAAACAGACATTCCAGTTGCATGATCGGTCTGAGGAAAGGCTCAACAACTCAGTTATCTTTTAAATTACCCACCACTTCAATGGTTAATTGAGTATTTCTAAGCCTCTTCAACATTACTGATTGGGAGCTTAGTATCCAAAACAAGCCTGCCATGAATGAGTCCATCTGCGACAAAAGGCACCGGCGGCCTGGCATCCGCGCTGTGGCGTGTCCTCCCTCATTCTGAGCGCATTAGTACCCTGGTCCCTTCCACTGGGGGAAGCCTTTGTACGCTGAGCATGTGGCCGTTTCAACGCCCCAGCGGGGCATCCAGAGGCTGCGAAAAAGGAAAAATTATTTGGAACAATTTGCATTCGTTCAAGGGCAACGTTAAGCGTTTTGCAGCTGGTTTACTGCTATTCTTGTGCTGTTTAAGCTGTCTTTCATGTCAGAAGGCCTTTCCTGCTTCCAGATCATCAGGAAGCATTCCACTGCGTGCTGTCTGCCCAGTTCCTCCCGGGCTCCAGGCTTTGATCACGGATACCATTTGCAATCCGGCTAAAAATAGAGGCTGCTGAGATCAGCCTGGGTCCTGACAGTGGGGACAGGCCCTTTCCTCTTTCCACTTCGTGCCCTGGTTTTGTAGTTTGGGAGGGAACACAGGCTCCCAGCACAGAGGAAGAGGGTTCAGGATCAGAGCATGCAGAGTTCTTCCTTGGAGGTGAAGAGAGTTTATTAAGGAGCTCAGTGTCAGGAAAGCAGGCCCACCCTGCAGTAAGATGAAGTGTTAAGAGAGACTTTCTTTCTTTCTTTCTTTCTTTCTTTCTTTCTTTCTTTCTCTCTTTCTTTCTTTCTTTCTTTCTTTCTTTCTTTCTTTCTTTCTTTCTTTCTTTCTTTCTTTCTTTCTTTCTTTCTTTCATCTTCACCTGAGGATATGTTTCCATTGATTTTTAGAGAATGTGGAAGAGAAAGGGAAAGACAGAGAGAAACATCAAAGTAAGAGGAACACTTTGATTGGTTGCCTCCTGCATGAGCCCTGACCTGGGCCCAGGCCAGGGAGGAGTCCCTCCCTCCCTCCTCTCTATTTCTTTCTTTTTGTTAATCCTCATCTGAGGATTTCCCCCCACTGATTTTTAGACAGAGTGGGAGGGAGGGAGAGAGTGTGAGAGAGAAACATTGGTTGCCTCCTGCATGCTGCATGCCTCCTGACTGGGCAGGCAGACGGAACCTGAAACCCAGGTACCCTTGACAGGGAATCCAACTACTTAGAAACACCAGCCAGGATAGTGAATATGTTATTTTCTTTGGTATAGCACAAGCAATACTTGCCTCCCTTATATTTAACATATGCTCCTTGTTGCATAGTTTTCTAGCTTCTACTCCCAAGAATGGCTTCTAAACTAGAGGAATATCTTTTTAGTGGGAAAAAACAAGGATGATGATTGCTGTTAACAAATCTAACATAAAAGAACAATAATATAACTAAAATTGCGATTCAATAATGGCCGTTATAAGGATAGATCCACAATAAAGATGATTCATATTTTTATAATATCATTTATTAATATTTTCTTAAGTGTGTCTACTTATTCAAAACAAAAGCATGAGGGTGTATTATATATGGCTTTTTGTTAATTTCTCTAAGAAATTCAATGAATGTAATTTTATTAATTTTATGATGTGGGGAAATGGTGCCTTTCATTGTTGTTTGCTTAAGCAACAAATCAAATATGCCACAGCCATGAGACTAGAGACTTATTGGCAATGAAATGTGATCTAGGTGGTAAAAGTACAACTTCGAATGCTAGAATGTCAATATGATACTCAGTGTGGAATACTTAGTATGAAATGAAATGTACTGGGAGGGGTTTGGGGACTTAAATGAATTTCTCTGCCAGCAGGCAGGACCACGTATTTGTTAATTCTCCCACATAAAGCTCCGTGCAAGCCAACTCCTCTAACCTAGAGTGGGCTCTGAGGGTGCCATCAAAGAGGCCAAGAAGATGTTAGTTTTAATGCCACATCCATTCTGGGCAGGTTTGGAGCCTGAGTGTATTTTGGAGGAATAAAGAGGAGTAAGTCAAAGGGAGAATTGTGGGAATAAATTTGGAGAGTGAGATTTAAGGCAGAGGAATCAATTTAGAGGAATTTCAGCATAAAAGAGATTTTGGGGTGCTCCTGAGGCTGCAAGTGGTGCTGTCATTCTGGGTGGGAGCACTGGGTGATGGACAGTGTGTGTGCGTGTGTGTGTATGTGTGTGCGTGTGTGTGCGTGTGTGTGTGTGAGGGGGGTGGGTGGCATGGGCCAGGCATGGGCTGGCAGTGGAGGTGAGGCTGAAGTTTACAGAGCCAGTCAGGGGACAGATAAAAATAATAATATTTTTCAATCATAGTGTAATAATATGTTGGGTTTACTGTATTCATGTTTTTTAAAATTCATATTTTGTCTAACTTTCAAAATAAAGCAGGAAACTTTATAAGCTGTTCTTGTTTTTGTGCTTAAATATCACCAAGTGTGAGAGCTCCCATTACAGCATCCACTGTTCTGTAGTAGAATCAAACCAAGTTTTATGTTTCAAACAGCCTCGCCTATAACAAATGTTCCACCATGTCTTTAGCATTACATGGTGATCTCTGGTGATCTCTCTCTCAAGAGGGAGCCCCAGTCAGGTTATTTGGAGCTTGGTGTTGGGATCACCGCTATTTTGAGCATGTTGTCCTCCAGCATAGCGGCCCCGGGCATTTCGTGTCTGTCTAAAAGTGGCAATGGAGTTCTGCAAACCAGGGAAAAGGGTCAGGATTTCACTGAAAAGATGGAATGTACAGTTGCACTAATGTCTGCAAAATCAACTTGCTTCTACGTTGTAGAGGACTGTGGGAGGAATCGGGGACATTTTTGCAATACCCCTTTATGGTACATTCTGGGAAATTGGCCCCCAAGCCTCCGAACGTTAGTTGGATCTCTTGCTCCCAGTCACAGGCGGTTTGGGAATTTATGTATTCATTTTACAATTGTCATTGTTCAGGCAATAATATGGGGGCACTAACTTCGACTCCCCTTTATTGAGTGGGGTTGTTCTAAATTTGCTAGTTCTATGGCTCCTGTGATGAAAATTATTAAAATTGAGCACTAAGGGCCAACTTTAATATGAAATTACAATGAAAAATACATTTTTCATTGACATGTCTAGCAAATAGCTTTTATGTAAATTTGAACCTGCCTTGAGCTTTTGGGGACCTGTGTAATCGCACTGAGTGTTTGACGTGTACCAGTGGTGGCGATTTTGCTGGTCAAAGGAGTCACACCTAATAAGGAGGAAGATGGGGAAGGGAAGGCTCGGCACTGCTGTGTGATGGAGGAAAGTGGAACACGGTTTTGCGAGTATGGTTCTATATTATTTGCTTCTTCTCCCTTTTCCCATTTTATTCTCTAGTTTTGCTTTCTTCTTTCTCTTGTTCTCCTTTGCTTGAACTTGTCGGCTCTACTTTGGGCTGTGTAAGCATTAGAGGTGGTGACATTTTGAATTTATCGAAGGGCATCTATCTGACAATTGTCAGGGTGTTTTTGTAGAAAGACAAGTAGAGAAAATGAGAGGGACCATGAGAAAGCATTTAGCCTTCATACTCTTTAGATCCTCTTCTTTCTTTTTCTTCCTTTCTTTCTTTCTTTCTTTCTTTCTTTCTTTCTTTCTTTCTTTCTT
>NW_005357764.1:15036-47655 GCF_000412655.1 Myotis brandtii | reverse complement strand
TCCTTCCTTCCTTCCTTCCTTCCTTTCTTTCTTTCTTTCTTTCTTTCTTTCTTTCTTTCTTTCTTTCTTTCTCTCTTTCTTTCTTTCTTTTTTTTTCAACACCCCCAGAACTCAAGAGAGAGAGAGCTTCACATCATTTCATCCACGAGTGAGAGTGAGGCAGAGAGTGACGGAGCTGCCGGGTGAGACAGGGCCAGGGCAGGTGGGGCATCTGCCACCGGCATCCCTCGGAGCCTTCATTGCCTCATGACAATAGAGAGTGAGAGGCCTGCCTGCGCTCTTACGAGGAAGTGGGGGAAAGAGCTTACTGGTAAGTATTAAAACAATGCACAGTATATATTTAACATATTTACTTTGACTTTTATGGAATAATTATCCTTTCTAAATACATTAGAACTATCAACTCAACATTTGTTATGGTACAGCTGCTACATAATATCTCCTACCAAGGTAGAAAATACATGTATTGCTTATTTTAGAGGTCAAAAAGTGTCACGTACATAATTTAATTTAATGGAATTTATAATGACTCATCTATAAAGAAAAATTTTTTCCCCAGAGGCCTATTATATAGAATGTCAGGAATTCATGATGTTTTATGCAGTACCTTTTGAAGGAAGAAAGAGAAAGATGTTACTCATCATGACTACAGCATCTCCATATACTAAAACAGGTTCAATTAAGGGGTTACATCTGAAGAAAAAGACACAAAGGGACCCTGACAGTGGCTACTGTATTGGACCCAAGGAGTATCACACTACGGGCAGAGAGGCCTGTTGCTACTGATATGAAAATCATGTGATTAACTCTTTACTGTGACCCTGTGATCATCTCCAGATTATATTTTGACTTGCTACACACTTGCTAATTGAAAAAGAAAAACTTCAGAAGACACAAGTATCTAGTGTTTTTGCCAGCTTCATTTCTTGGTATGTTAACACAGTAAGAGCATAAGCTATGCACAGTCACTTATGAATTTTATTAGTCTGAGGATTTACTCTGCAGTTCAGACAACCTTTGACATTGGCATGATCGCTGCACCCAACATGATGAAGGAGACTCAACATGATGAAGGAGATGCAGGATTTTGAAGGAGACCCAGGATTCTGAAGGAGATGCAGGACTTTGATGACTGCCCCTGAGAAACTTCATCCAGGGCTAAAGGACACATTTGTGCAGCTTGGAAGGTATTGTCCCTTCCTCTGAGGAGACACGTCCTTGTACCAGGGAAGCAGTGAGCAAAGGATGGCTGGGCTCCCACCTTCTGTTTTCCTCTTTTTTAAAAAAATATATTTTGTTGATTTTTTACAGAGAGGAAGGGAGAGGGATAGAGAGTTAGAAACATCGATAAGAGAGAAATATCAATCAGCTGCCTCATGCACACTCCCTACTGGGGATGTGCCCGCAACCAAGGTATATGCCCTTGACCGGAATCGAACCTGGGACCATTCAGTCCCCAGGCCGATGCTCTATCCACTGAGCCAAACCAGTTAGGGCTCTGTTTTCCTCTTGATTGGGTCCCTTGTTCAGTGAGGAGCCTGTGCCACCGCGTCAGGGGCGCTGAGTACACCTGGCAGTAAGTGAGCTGGATAACAATCTACCTGGTCTGCTTATTTTTTTTTTAAAGCAAACTGTATGTACCCTTCAGGTTTGTATCACACACACCGCAGTGAGACGTTAGGGGTGGTTATTTTCATTTTGGAAGTTTATTCACTTTGTAACGGGGCATATAGTTATTTTTTTAAAAAAATAATTATTCCCATTATTCAACTTACAAATCACAGAATAAGGAGTCACTGTTTAAGGGGTACAGTTCCAGTTTCTTTTTGTTGTTGTTGTTAATCCTTTCCTGGGATATTTTTTCTATTGATTTTTAGAGAGAGTAAAAGGGAGGAAGAAGTGAGGGGGAGAGAGAGAGAGAAACATTGATGTGACAGAGACAAATAGTTTTTGGTTGCCTCACAGAAACACCCTGACCAGGGCCGGGGAGCACACCCCACAACCCAGGTATGTGCCCTTGACCGGGAATCCAGCCCACAACTGTTCAGTGTGCTGGGTGATGCTCTAACCACTGAGCACACTGGCCAGGGCTACAGTTCCAGGTTTGCAAGATGAAAAGAGTTCTGTGGATGGATGGTGGTGTCAGCAGAACAGCCACATGAATGCACTAATGCCTCCTAACGGTGCACTTAAAAATGGTTAAGATGATACATTTAATGTTATGCATATTTTGCTGCTATTAAACAATTTTAGTTTCAACTCCAGTGTGTGAAATGAATCATAAAGTGCCTACTATGTGCCAGATCTTTAAGTAGTTACTTTGCATACATTATTTCTGATAAATATTACTATTCTCTGATGAACAGAAGTTCATAGGAGTTAAAATAATTTCATGAGGTTATGTAATTAAGCAGCAGAAGTGCAATCTGAACCCAGGTCCCTGTAGTCTGTCTATCACCCCACACTTCTGCTACCTATGTGGAACCACCATACTTGTGTGCACACACGTGCAAACATGGACACACACACACACACACACACACACACTTCTATGTTTTTATCTTGATATATAATACGTATTATTCCTTAGATTAAATTAATTGTGTTAGTTACTATTAATTACTGTAAATACAAATGCTGAGTCTAACCACTTAATTAATATAGCCACGTTAATCCACATAATCGCCTTATGGTAAGTGGCATGGACCAATTCTCATTGCTAAACAGTCTTAGAGGAGGGGCTGCCCGAACACAGCCAGCTTCCTGGTTGCCTCAGGAAGCAGGGAATTAGACTGATTGCTCAGGCTGCAGGCCTTGTCATTACAACCTGGCGTTTTAGAAATGGCAATTTAAAGTTTCAGCTCCAAAAAAGCTTAAGACCAAGTCTAGCATCTGACATTTTTCTCTCTCACAGTTTTAGGAAAAGAATAAATTCCTTAACATGTATCTAGTGGAAGTTGTACAAGATTTTTTTTTTTTTAATCTCTGAATGAGCTTAATATGTGTTCACTGTGTCGCAAGCACAGCCTGCCTGGTGCGGACACAGATTGTGTCCCTGGTAAACAAGATGGCCACAGCCTTGCTCGAGCACGCGTTTCCGAAGCGGTGGGCCAGAGGCCGGGTAATTGGCTGCCTCCTGGTTGTAAGTATAGGCATGCTAACTGTGGGCCTGAGGGGAACCTCCACTTTGGGTTGTAGTTTATTATTAGGTGAGGAAATTACTGGACACCTCCAGCTGCCATTAATCAGCCACAGAGTCAGACTGGAGCCAGGAGAGAGGCCTGTGGGTGGATGGTGCCCAGCGCTGTGGAAACACAAGGAGACAGAGACAAATGTTTTCCAGCCCAGCAGCACTACACTCTGCCCTTTCACAGTCCTTAACATGCGTGTTCAAATTGATTTAGTCCATTCACCCCCTCAACCTAACCATCTATTTTCCTTGAAGACTGACAGTTTTATGTGTTGCTACCATGTTATTATGTGTTGCTGTTCTGCCGGTAGCTATAGTATTTCAGAAACATTTACTTCCAGGCAGAAAGGATGAATGAGGAGGGGGGTGGAGAGAAAGAGAGGGGCGGTGGCGGCAGTTTTGTATGGGGCGCAAAGCATGCCCATCGTGGCACCGACTTTCTCCCTCTCTTGTCTTTCTGTGTTTTCTGTGTCAATGATTTCCATGAAAAAGCCTTGAATAAAATTCCCCACTTGAGAAACACATCTGTCAGGTGATGTCAACGCCTGGCTTACTCCTCTTCCTGTTGGGTTGCAAGCACGGCATTCCTCACGGCCCTGGAATGCTGACATGGTCCAGTGGCCAAAGCCAAACAGGTAGGGTCAAGCTGAAAAAAAATCCACGGGGCCTTCTGCTCTCGGCTCCGCTTTGGAAGAACCTAGAAGCAATTTGTTGTCCCTGCTGCTATGTAAATTCAGAAAAAGGGCGATGGCGGAGATCAGAAAACAAGACAGCAAACAGCCTCTGGTCCGCTGCAGGGACGTCCGTCTGTCCGTCCGTCAAGACATTCCAAGCGCCGTCGGTTGGAGATGGTTGCCTCAGGATAAGCAGGACTTCAGATCTGACCCTCACCCTCAACATTTTTGGAACTGGATGAAAGTGCCTTATCTGAACATGTAAGAATATTTCTGGCACCGAAGGCCAAAGACTAAAATTTAGTTAAAATAAATACTCAGAGAAGGAAAGGAAGCGGTGAGGTTAAAGGTTTGATCAGATAGGAGCCTCTCAGCTCGCCCCCTCGGCCCCGCCAGGGTTTGATTCTGTCCGGTTTTCATGTTCCGATCTAGGCAGCGGCCAACACAGAGACTCCCTTTCCACGCTTCCTGCTTTTGTGTCAGAGGGGAGAGGCTGATGATCCCAATGATTTATGCCGACAAATACAAACAAACAAGCAAAATGGAATTAAACCGGCCAGTTTGCAGTGTCTAACCAGAAACATGTGTTTTCCACTCTTCTTATGCATCAGCCTTCGTTATGGCTAGTATCTGATTCTATTCAAGAGTCATAATTATCACCCTGTCATAGAGAAAGGGTCTAAAATAGTAGCCTGGGAATAAATTTGCTATTTTGGGGAAAGGACCTTGGGTGAGAGAGATACATGCTTACACACACACATACTTTTTCTAAAAGAAAAAAAATTCGGTTATTCTAGCATAGATGACATTTAAGGACCAGGGTTTTAGTCACCTGGTGACTTCCCAGGTGGGTCCCCTCGGCGGCTGGAGGTCACGAGGAGGACTCCCCGAGTGGGTGTGGAGATGGGGTTCGTGGCCGTCCTCACCCCCTGAGCGTTTAGGTAACAATCCCTCGTTGTCCCTGCAGTTCTCAGGGTTTGCATGGCTGACTGTTCCTAAGCAGAGGTCACCTGGTGACCCCGATTTCCTCTGAAGCAGGACAGCAGCAGCCCTCGGGGAAATGAGGCATGTGGTCACCTTAGCCAGACATTCTGTCTCCGCTTGGTGACTGTGAGTGACTGAGGAAGCCTGACATGCCCTGGCTGCTCTTCACCCTTGTGCTCAGGGACTGTGGCGCTCGGAGCACTGGTTCAGCACCGCCTGGCCAGGGCGAGGGCGGCCAGGCAGTTGTCTCTACTGATCCCTGCAAGAACTGAGCTTCCTTTGATGAGGTGCCATGCAAATGCCACTTTATCACACACACCTTCTCACTATGGAGATCCCACAGGTCACAAAGTTACGGTAGGGAAGTTTCCCCCTGACAATGAGCTTTAAAAGTTATTTAAAATCTCTTTTTAGAGGGTATGACAGCATATGCACAGAAACTACTTAGTCCTTGAAAAAGTTGCCATCACTGTTTGGGAAGTGGGAGCTTTTAATGCGATTGGGAAGTCGGAGATTTTTATGACCATTTGTTCAGAATCCAAAAGTGGGAGACATGTTGTAAAATATTTGGACTATGGTTACGGGACCCACAGAACAGACTGTTTAACATCAAGAATGTCCCAGGAGATTAAAACAAGTGATTGCCTCAGTAATAGCTGAAATACTTAATATTTTGGTTTCCTTTAGTTATGTCTAATCTGTGTAAATCTTTTCCCTCACGAAGTAAAATAAAAATGAATCATTGAAAACATTTCTACTTAAATCTTTCAAGGAATTCTCTCGGGGGTTGGAGGAGAATCTAGATAAAGAACTCATGATAAAACCGGTCATCTTAATCTGCCACTTTCTCCATCCTGCCAGAAAATTAGCAATCCAATATGGCTTTCTGGTGCAGCATCTGAGCTTGAATGATCAGCAATGGATGGAAAACCTATAATTAAAGACTTAGAAGCTATCTTTATTGGCTTTATCTTTTAAATAAGCACACCTCTTCAACTGGAAACAACACCTCTCCATGGCTATTTTTATTTGAATAAAATTCAGTGTTTACAATTGTTTAAAAAACACAAGTTTTTGTACACATTAGGTCATGGGTGTTTGGTGTATGGCCGTGTTACATAGTATTCTGTTATATTTAAATGCATTAAAAATATCTGTGGGATGGCAGTGGCTATATGCTACCCAAGAAGATTTGTTTCATAGGAGCATATGGAGAGGAATTGAAAAAAATAAATTATATTTTATTCCCAAGTATACTAGTAAATTATAGTACATTATCTCTTATGTTCTTCCTAACGTATAATATTTATTGAAAAGCTCAATCTTTTGCCTTGTTTTCTGTTTTCCTGCAAGACACTATTAGATACAGAACAGGAATGGCCATTTTTGACCAAAGGAATATGACCCTGCTTTTTCTTTAGAGTCAATGAATTCAGAGAACTGATTGTTAAGGCTGATGTCCCCTACTTTGAGGTCCTAAGGAGGAAGTCTTTGTGTCATAGACCAGTAGGCTTGTCTTTTGTATGCGGTGCTATAGTCTATAAACAAAAGGAAAGTAATCAAGATACAACAACTACTGAGAAAAAATTTACATCACCTGGATAATTAATTCCTTTTAGTTGAATACTTTGGCTGAGTCATGCTCAAGCCCCTAGAGGAGGAATGTGATTTTGGGAGCATTTTAGGACAGACACCCATGATCAGTTATCTCAGTGTTTTACACCACCCATCAGCACATTGTAGGAATAGAGAAAATTCTCCAGAATTCTAGAAAATGCATGTCAATCGGGATACGTAGACCTGAGTTCTTTTTAAAGAAATCCTTAAATCCTACTATTCCACAGGCTACAAAATTGAAGGCTGTCTGGCCATCATGACTGCATCTCATCATTTTATTCGAATCATGGCTCATTCGACTCTATATCTCAGTTCATATTCCCATGAAAGCCTAGATGCTTGCCTTTCTATTCTGTTTATTTCTCCGTTGTCTTGTCTGGTTTCCTGATCCTCCCAGGAAGGAGAGGTGTAACTCCTTCCCCAGCAGGGCTGAAAGCTGCTGAGGCCCCACCTGTAGTCAGAAGAAAGGAGTCCTTTAGAACACTTTTGTGATTGGGGGATTGGGACTTAAATGCTGAACTTTTATGTCTGACCACATACAATACCAAAATATTTATCAATAATTTGAAATAATCTATCCACTCAAAACCGCACTATTCAAGGATGAAAACTTGAGAGTTTAATGACAGAGCAGTTTAATATACATATATAATTTATATGTAATTACATATGCTGTTACATATCATTACATATAAAAGTATATACACACCATATATAAACATAAATGTTTAATTTGTCTATACACACAAACACACCTTTCCTTGGTGTGTAAATGTCTAACACAAGAAATAAAGTGAAATAGATTTTCCTTGTGCTTAAAAGTTACCATGCTGGATTTAGTATAATTCCTTAAGCAGTTATAGAACAACTGTATGCTAGATGCTAGTAACAGAGAGAAAATAAGATATGTTGTTTTTATCCTTAAGGTACTTATTGGAAAGTAAATAGAACATTTTATTGCGTGACAAGATCAACATCAGCAATGCCATGAGAACATGGTGTCCAGGCTGCTATGCATGACAGGTGTAAAAACAGTTTACAATTGTACAAAGGGTATGAAATATACAGAGAATTGTTCAGAGAAAATTTGACATAAGAGTTTTCATTTTTATTTGAGCTTCTCCTTGTGTACGATCATCAAATGTATACAGTAACGTTAAACTCTACGTTGTTTTTCTTAAGCATGTCCCTCACTAGATGTAATTTTTCCCCTCTTGATCCTGACATTTTGTTATTCTGTGGTTAAAGTGATTTGGTCTAGCTGCTTGTTTTTTAAGAAGCACAAGGTTTAAAGAATAAACACCACTTCCGTTACCCCCACCCCTGTGTTTTAGTTTGTTTGTTGACTTTGGTGAATTTTATAGAACTTAGCCTCATCTATGCTAGAGAGTGTCAGAAATTTTTTGAAGCATTTAACAAATTATCACCTTGGTGCTCAACTTAGACATAATGATCACCACATAAATTAATGCCTTCTAACCTGCTGAGTTTTGGTTAAGTCTAGATTATAGCAATGTGAATTATGACATGCTTTATCATATCTCTTAGTTATCAAAACTGTGCTGCATTAGTGTGCAGGAAATCTGGTCAGTTTTCATGATAAGCTGACTTGGCCGTGTCATGCCGAATCAGTTGTCCAGCTGTGGAGTCTGCTGTGTTCTCTGAGGGACGTAGCTTTACTTGTAGGCTTGCATCAAGGAAATCTACTCAACTAAGTTAGATTTATATCTCAGAAATGTATAGGCACATGCATACTAATTTTAAACATAAAATCAAATTATATACCTTATTATAAACATTGCATATATTTTTTTCCCCTAAAATTCACATGCCAGGTTTTGGAGAATAGCACAAACTTTTAGGGAAAATTTTTCACATCATTCTTGTAACGGATCCCTTATTTAGAAAAATCCCATTTTTTTTTCTGGTCATAGTCCCAATAAAATGTTCTTTAGTGGGTATTTAAAGTAGGTGTTGCATTTTCTATTATGAGGATGTTGGATGGCTTAGTGGCTAAGTACTGAAGTCATAGGCTGTAAGTATTCCTTTTCTGTTTTCATCAGTGCATAACATGAACAAAACCAATGTATACAAATGTACGATTTCTTTCAACCCCATCTGTGATTGAGAAAAGGACAACAGGGGATGTAGAAGTCACTGTAGCATAGATCCAAGCTACAATGAAGGTACTGTCCCAGTTTAACTTAGAAGCAGAATTTGTAGTAGTGATAAGGAGAAAGGAGTAATGAGAGTCTCCAAGGTACTGAGGCCACCTGAGTGTGGTGAAAATGGATGCAGTGACTGAAGCTGTATGGAGGCTGTCTGATGGCTGAAAGCTAAGGTAGGTGTGCTAAGGGTGGGGTTTCTATGAACTTTTTAAAAATATACCCCTTAGCCATGTATAGCCCAGGACACTGTAAGAACTGGAGAAGTCCTGTAGCAAAATAGTTCCAATGTGGAGAATGTCTGTTCCACAGTCAAAGTTTCTTCATCATCCGGCCTGTGTTTCTATGAACTTTTTAAAAATATACCCCTTAGCCATGTACAGCCCAGGACACTGTAAGAACTGGAGACGTCCTGTAGCAAAATAGTTCCAATGTGGAGAATGTCTATTCCACAGTCACTTAAAGAAAGTTTCTTCATCATCCAGCCTGTGTTGCTCAGTGGTTGAGCGTCAACTTATGAACCAGGAGGTCAGGGCACATGCGCAGGTTGCGGACTCAATCTCCAGTGCAGGAGGCAGCTGATCAATGATTGTCTCTCATCACTGATGTTTCTATCTCCCCCTCTCTCTTCCTCTCTAAAATCAATACAAAACATATTAAAAAATAATAAAGTTCCCTCATCAACCTTCAGCAATGAGTAATCTTTAAGATTTTAGAAGGCAGGCAAAGGAATGTTTCCAGGTGTTTGAAAAATATTATTTTTAGGCAGAACGTTTAGCAAATGAGTTGTTACTTTGTTGTGCTTACCTTTGAAGAAGTTCAGAAATTTTAACTTAAATAGTGACGTGAAGTCCATCTTCAAATTTAATTTCAGGGCAGTTTTATGTTCTTTTTTATTTCCTCAGTGAAAGGACTGCTGCCACAGACCTACAGCTGTTACATTTCAGAGACATTGTTGGACACAGGGAGCAAGCCGGTTGCTAAACATTCCCCACTTCTTGCTTCTACTCTGTTGTCATTATTCATGGCCATTGTCAGTGTTCACAATCATCGGAAATAATGAATGGAGATGAAGATGGAATTAATATTATATTTTTATTCCTTACTAGAATAGTAGAATGATTATTTGACAGAGAGAAAACTTGTGTAAGTGAAATGTCAAAAACGTTTTCATGATTTTATATAGAAGCTTGCTATTAGATTGTCATTTTTGTGAATGAGAATAAGTTAGTTCCTGGGTAAATAGCAGTGAAAATTATATTAAATGCTGTTTAAGTACTTTATAAATTTAGTAATTTACAGACAGATAGCAGAAACCCGATTTTGGGGTGCTAAATACCCCTTACGAGTTCTGATACTTTTAGAACAGAATCTGTGGCCTATAGAACTAAATTTCACCAATACTTCAAAATGTCCCAGTGGGTTAATTTGATGAACTCATGAGTGTAATATTTACCCAGTACAACTTTAAAATGTAGGTAATTTACTAAGATGTAATTACTAGTTTTCAGGCCTTTTGGTGTCTATGTTCTCCATTTCTCCCAGGACCCTAAGACCGAGGAAACTGCAGAAGATGACTACCTATTCCTGCAGGAAATCCCGAGCTGGGAAACTAACAGCGCAGCCGGAAAGGCTAAGGAACCGAGCACTTAAAAATGGGTCCCACCGTCTTGAAACTTCAGAACCATTTAAAACTATCACCCTGGTGAAGCACAGTGTTCCGCACTGGGACATTCACAGTTTTTTTTTTTTTTCTCCTGGCTGTCTTTCTCCACTCCTCATTTGCTTCTGACAAAGCATTTCTCCTATTCTCTGTAAGAAGACAAGTTGCTAATTGACCGGCGAGGTAGCTGGCCCGGTTAGAACTCTGTTATTGAATTCCTATGGTGGGAGTGAAAACAAAAACACGGATGGGTCCCCTTGTTATGCCTACAATTAACAGAGTCAACATCCTAATAGGCGTGGAGGACACAAGCAGATGTTCTACTTGCGCGCCTGTGAGAAACGCATGTTTACGGGTTGCACTCTGGCTTGGCCTGGAGACCTCAGGGAGTTTCCCTCCCAGTGGGGAGTCCAGTGATTTATTGTTCTCTGTCCAATGAGTATGTCTGAACCGAGCAGGGTCTTTGAGAGGTTAAATGCATCCTTCCAGAGGTTAGCGCGAATTCATGCTGGAAGGGAAGGCTTGCGCTGCCTTAACCAGGGGAGGACGTCACATCTGCCGCAGTCCTGTCGAAGTGGGAAGCACCGGGGGACCGGTAATGACACGGGTTTCCTAAGAGAGAACGTAGCAATGAAGCATGAGCACCGACGTTCTTCCCTCCAGCTGAACAACATGAGAGCGCTACGAAAAATAACAAACTCCTGCAAATTCCTGCTTGAAACACTGATTAGTCTTGATCGAAACAGTAAAGATATAATTTAGACTTGTATTTGAGACACTCAGAACTGAATTCCGTGATAAGGCTCAGAAACCTGAAAGCTTTTTAAATGCTTAAGAAATGCTTAATTTTGCCCAGCCAGCGTGGCTCAGTGATTGAGCCTCAACCTATGAACCAGGGGTCATGGTTCGATTCCTGATCAGGGCACATGCCCAGGTTGCGGGCTCGATCCCAGTGTGTGCAGGAGGCGGCCCATCAATGATTCTTTCTCATCATTAATGTATCTGTTTCTCTCTCCCTCTCCCTTGCTCTCTGAAACCAATAAAAGTATATTTAAAAAGAAAAAAAAGCCTTAAAAGATGCTTAATTTACCACTCACCTTCTGTATTGAATTTACAAACATATTCTGATGTAATTATTTGGCTGGTGTTTACCAGGAAGAGTCTACAAAGTAATTGATGGGGACTTTGTACTCTTGTGCTTTGGCTTCTTAGTCACACGCCTGGATAGCGATAGCCTGATATGCTCTCGCTGGCATGGAAAATGCTAATACCTCGCCAGAATTTACTTCATGCCAGGTGCTATGTAACTGCTTCAAACAACTTATCTCATTAAAAAGAATGTCATTACATCAGATGAATGAATATGAAACTGACAGACTGTTATTTTGTAATAAATGCTAACAATATTTTATCTTCCTAGCTTCCCTTTTAAGTCATGCTCAGTTACTGGTTATTTGCCATAAGATCTGGCTAAGTTTTTCTTCTTTAAACTAAAAACAAATAAACAGCAGTTAAGAAATTTGCGGTGGGACAGGACTCCCGTGTGAGTATTTTATGGCTGTTGGTGGCTGGACTGAATGGAAGGTGTAGGATGCAGAAAAGAATGTAAAGATTTCCTTAACATGTTTATATCGATTACATATGAAAATGGTAATATTTCAGACATACTGGGCTAAATAAAACATGTCATTAAAATTAATGTCCCCTGCTTCTTTGTACATTTTTTAATGTGGCTACTAGATAGTTTACATTTTAATTACCCGAATTGCTTACCTATTGGGCACTGTACAGTTTCTCAAATCTTGAAATCAGGTTGAATTTGCCAACTTCCTTTTCTGCCCCATACTGACTTGTGTGTGGTACTTGCTTTTTAGCACAGCAACTGCAGAAAACCCAGCTTCAAAAAGATATGACATCCTCAAAAGACAGTGTGATCTAACATTGAAACTGTGAGCTACCCGGATCTGGCAGTTCTCATGGTATCTAGGACATGCCAAGTACTGCTATGATTTCCTCAAATGTTTAAGATACCCAGGGGTGGAGAACACAATACCGTGCACAGACGATGTGTTATGGAATTGTGCACCTGAAACCTGTATAATTCTGTTAACCAGTGTCACCCCAATACATTCAATAAAAAGAAAAAATTTTAAAAAATAAAACTATTTTCAAAAGAAGATACCCAGCAGCACCTCCATATGTTAACTGAGGTTCCCTGGTGTGCTTTGGCACAGAGTTTGGGAACCATGAATACATATTGTAAGAAACTTGATAATTTTTAGTTTGTATAGATCTCATATCTCAGTAGAATGATTAATTCTAGAAAGTTATCAGAATACATAATCTAACTCACCTGTCTCATTCATCTCTCCACTCATTTAGTCATTCAGATTTTATCTAAAATGCGCAAAATGGTGAGTGCTGGGTGCTGGTGACATAGTGGGGAGGAGCACAGAAAAATCTCTATCGCATCAGTTTGCAATAATTTCTAAAACATGCAGCATCTGACTTATTCACTAAAATTTGTTAAAAATAACAGTGAATTAATAACAAAAAATAACCTGTTAATTTAATTATAAGCAAATCTTGGTTAAAATCATTTAAAAATGAACAGGGTGTTAATTTTTCAAATATGACATACAGATCGGAAATTTTGTTCGTGAAATCCGAAGTCCATTAAATGGAGGTCTGTGAAATTGAGGGTTTACTGTATGTTGCCTTACATGGTAAAAGGGATTTTGTGCATGTGATTGTGTCAAGGACCTTGAGGTGGGGGAGATTCCTCTGGATTATATCAACCATGTCAAACTCCAGGCCGGCGGGCCGCATAAATTGCTTACCTATTGGGCACTGTACAGTTTCTCAAATCTTGAAATCAGGTTGAATTTGCCAACTTCCTTTTCTGCCCCATACTGACTTGTGTGTGGTACTTGCTTTTTAGCACAGCAACTGCAGAAAACCCAGCTTCAAAAAGATATGACATCCTCAAAAGACAGTGTGATCTAACATTGAAACTGTGAGCTACCTGGATCTGGCAGTTCTCATGGTATCTAGGACATGCCAAGTACTGCTATGATTTCCTCAAATGTTTAAGATACCCAGGGGTGGAGAACACAATACCCTGCACAGATGATGTGTTGTGGAATTGTGCACCGGAAACCTGTATAATTCTGTTAACCAGTGTCACCCCAATGCATTCAATAAAAAGGGAAAATTTTAAAAAATAAAACTATTTTCAAAAGAAGATACCCAGCAGCACCTCCATATGTTAACTGAGGTTCCCTGGTGTGCTTTGGCACAGAGTTTGGGAACCATGAATACATATTGTAAGAAACTTGATAATTTTTAGTTTGTATAGATCAGACAGAGGGGAGAGCATAAGTAAAAAGAGTAAAAACAGAGGAGAGGACAGCACCGTGATGGCGAACCTTTTGAGCTCGGCGTGTCAGCATTTTGCAAAACCCTAACTTAACTCTGGTGCCGTGTCACATATAGAAATTTTTTGATATTTGCAACCATAGTAAAACAAAGACTTATATTTTTGATATTTATTTTATATATTTAAATGCCATTTAACAAAGAAAAATCAACCAAAAAAATGAGTTCGCATGTCACCTCTGACACGCGTGTCATAGGTTTGCCATCACTGATCTAGATAAACCTCATCTAATCACATATGTACTGAAACATTGGAAAACATTTCCTGGCTGCAGTCAGAGAATGGTGTGAGGATGGATGTAGGGTCAGTGAGAAGTGATGTTTGTTGCTGACTGTGAAGATGAAGGATGGGGCCACTAGCTCAGAAATGCAAGCAGCCTCTGGGAGCTGGACCAGGCAAGGACATGGACGCTCCTCTGCAGCTTCAGGAAGGAACGAAGCCCAGCTGACACCTTGATATTTGCCCAGTGAAATGCATGTCAGACTTCTAACCTGCAGTCTGTAAGATAAGAAGTTTGTGTGGCAACTCGTTATGGCAGCAGAAGAAACTGATGCAGGAAGTGAAACAAGGGAGCTCAGCAGGTGAAAGGTGGGTTACGCCAACGCACACTTTTCTATCAGAGACGCAAGAGCAAGGGTGCTGGCTAGCATGTGGCCACAGCTGTAGCTTGATGCACAGCTATAGCTTTAAAAAATTTTTAATTCTCACCGGAGGATATGTTTTTTAAATTGATTTTATGGAGAGAGGAAGGAAGAGAGAGAGAGAGAGAAACAGCGATGTGAGAGAGAAGCATGGATCGGTTACCTCCTGTATCTGCTCTGACTGGGGATCAAACACAAAAGTGAGCCCCGCGGCCAGGGCACAGCTTCAGCTCTTTTCTGCATTCTGTAAGCAGAGCACAGCTGGGAGCTGCATTGGTGGCTGCACCCAAGATACCGTAACTGTCAATCTGAGGCGGCATGAGCTGCACTTTATGAATATTTAAGGTCTTCTTAGTCTTCCCATCCCTCTCTATATAAACATTAAACTCTCCTTTGTTCCATTGTTTTTATCTGTATTAAACACCATCTATTCTGCTCATTCAATTCATCTTTAATATACAGGGTGGGGCAAAAGTAGGTTTACAGTTGTGAGTACGTGAAACACAATTGTTCTTTTAATTATATTTATTGATTATTGTATTATGTTCCATAGGAACAACTGTAAACCTACTTTTGCCCACCTGTACTTTACTGACTGACTTAGTCTCTGACATTTCTTACGCATTTTACCCATTTCATTGGTTCCTGACTTCTAGAGCAGAATTGAATACTTCCAAACAACGCAGCGAACACGTTAAGAATCACACGAAAGGCAATCCCTCCCCCAGGTGAGAATAATTGAGTGTTTAGCTGTGTCCTTAGTGTTGACTTTGTTCAAGGATGACTTGATACCTCGAAGAGCCTCACCTTTGCACACATGCCCAGCAGACCTGAGGAGGAAGTCTTGAGAATGTCCCAGCACTCCTGGCTAGTCAAACTCGAAATAGGTGTGTCTGTTTACAATCCAACAGCGAAGTAATCCATTTAGTTATGCCAATACATGGGTGAGGGCTTGGTGTGCAAGGACAAACTCTACCTGTAACATGTGTTATGCATATAAGGCACGAGCAGAAGAAACCATTTGCACATTGGAAGGATCACGTGCCATGAAAATTGCCAGCCAAGTAAAAGCAGTTTAAAAGTCAAACAACATTGGACTTTTGTTTCAAGTTTTAGATATTAAAAAGTAAGCATTAAATAATTATGTTTTCAAATAGTAGACGAAGGGGGCTATTGCTTGCTTCACTAGTCCAGAGAAATGTGGCTTCTGATACACGTTAAACTCAAAATTAGAGACCACCTTTTCACAAACTCTGCTCCTAAGGGAGTGGGTTTGTCTTCCGTTTTCCTCATTTTAAAGTTGTTATGGTGGTCGGAGAGGGCCAGAAGGATGAGGGTTTTTTCCTGCTGTGGAAAATCAGTTAATGTTTACTTGAATCAAAATATTTGTGGCCACACAGGCGAAGCCAGGGCTCCTGCTTCAGGAATCCTTGGTTCGTGGGAGTACAGCCCATTTCTGAAGGGTCGGAGTCACTCTGTGTTAGTTGAATTTAGTTCATTGATTCCATCTTTTCATTTAGAAGTTCTTTTACTTGTGATTGTATTTGCAGAATCAGAAGGCATTATTAATAATTAGTTATCGTAACAAGGTTTTCTATACTAATATAGACATTCATAGTATATCAGGCTCTCTTTAATTATGTAGGAACTATTAAATAAGCCAAATTTTTGTTCAGAAAGTCAGTGTTCTTAAAGAATTTATTCGTAGCCAATATAATAAAATTGTTTTCTTTGGGCTGAAAAAATTCAGTGAAACTATTAAATTTCATAGGAAGAAAGCAGCTTTTAGGCAAAGGTGATGATAATTGAACTGGATAAGTATTAATTTGATTCAGATTTAGTAGGATCAGCCAAGTGGCCACTATTTGCTAGTCTGTTACAATGAAGGCTTAACATGGACTTTTCTGTTCATATTGTTATTGGGTTATAATGTTCTTGGAGATGAATACTTGGAGAATTAAATAAAGGCCATTTTAGTAATTAGCCCATGAAGGTGTTAAAATTGTCTTATGATCCATTAGTTACACTTTGATGTTGCCAGCATCTATTGAATAAACCAAGATTTAGGCAGCAGGGAGGAAAGATCATTGTAATGGAGATGTATTTATTGCAACTGAGAACTACGAAGGATGACAAAAGGAAATAATAAGCTTATTTAAGAATGGTAATATAAAATCTGAAAATTATTTTTAAATGTTGTGTAAGCACTTTTCATTAAGAAATGGTATGGGAAATAGAAAGAAACAGATGGAATTTTAACCCTTGGTAAAATCAGTGATGCAGCGTGCACGTGCACACTCCCACCACCGCAGAGAAACAGCACCCAGCCCTGGCCCGGTGGCTTGGTTGGTTGGAGCATCATCCCAAGCACCAAAGGTTGTGGGTGTGATTTCTGGTCAGGGTGCATACCTAGATTGCGGGTTCAATTCCCAGTCGGAGCACACGTGGGAGATGACCGATCCATATTTCTCTCTCACATCAATGTTTCTCTCTCCCCCTTCCTCTCTCTCTAAAATCAATAAAAACATATCCTGGGGTGCGGATTAAATAGGGGAAAAAAAGAAACAACACCCATCAACAAATCCAGCCCACATACCTCTACATCACTATGCACTAACATCCATCACTATGGTATCAACTAAAGGGTTGTTTTTTTTAGGTGAGAGCCTTAATATTAGGCCTCAAATTTAGAATTCTAAAATCTAGACTTTACAGCTAGTTCTTTCATTAAGAAATAGTCGGAATGCTTACTCTTGCCTAGAGCCACTGCCACTGAAACTACATTGCACAGAACCCACATAAGGGCTGCAGGTGCAGCTCTTACTTGGGAATGGTGAGGACCATTGCCAGCTGTTTGTATGGCTTCCTCCTCTGCTTTCGTGTGTAGGGGGGGTGGGGGAGGTGGGTTCAGTAGCATCTGAACTCATCGCCTCACTTCCACTTATAATAGACACAACACCAAAGTCTTTTTCTAAATGAAGCTCCAAGATTGTTTGTCTTCTGTTCCAAATTATTTTCAATGACTCTTCATAATGTACTGAATTGATTTAAATAATTAAATTGACTTCTGGCATATAAGGCTCTCTGTAATAATAATTTCCCCCCAATTTCTAGTCATCCTGCCCCAAAGTGTGCTGTCCCATCTTGTAAGTATGTGAAGGGAGTGAATTGGCAGATAAACCCTCAATCAACATGAATTACATTGAAATTACCACTGATGTGGCAAGTATGTGAGGTTATGTGGAAATGGATTTCTATTCAAGTGTTTAGTGCATTTGTATTGGTATTCTTTATATTGATCCTATAAGGTGCAATCTCAATTTATCATCCATGCTCACATGACACATATACTGCAAGATCCTCTATTTTGACTAGGCATCATCTTGGTATCATGATGGGACAGCCCCCAGGACATCACTGTAAGAGAAGCAGGTAACTCAAGTCCTGTTTCTTCCTTGTATATGGAATGGTCCCTGCTGTCTTTAACATCTAACGCTCACAGGTGACAAAGCTTAACCCCGCAGAGACAGTCGGCATCTCCTCTGTACAGAGAGAAGAGATGGTTGGCCAGAGCTACAGCTGCAGAAGTTCTACTTCCCCGGAGAGAGCCACTGAGTGTCTAGCTGGGGTCTTACCTGGCTTGATAAAAAGGCAGCTTTCAGAATTTCAACTTCCTATCCCCTAATAGCGCCCCTCTGTGCTGGGTGATGGGCAATCTTTGAATCACAGTTTCTGTCTTTGAAAAAGTAAAATAAAAAACCAGGATTAAAGAGATATTTAACTAAAAAATATTTGGATATGAAAATAATTTTGTCTTCTCTTTTGAGAACTAGCATAAGTCAAATTCAGAGAATGAGGCACGGGGTGCAGGAATTCAGGAATTCATATTGGCATGTAGAAAGACAGAAGTTGACGATTGGGCCCTCACCAAAACAAAGCTCTATAAAAGCACTTTATGTAGATTCACAAATGCCTTGTACTCATTTAATTCTAGTTCACCATTTTCATAGTTTGAGGGAATTGACATGAAAAATTTAGTAACAACCAAGAGCTAAGAATGGAGGTTATAAAAGTGGATATTTCGATTTTTCAACTACAAATATTACTTCTCTCATTCTAAAAATAGGTCAAAGATAGCTTTTAAATGCTATCTCTCTGATGGGGACTGTTTGCTAAGTAATGCTTGAATGCAAATACTTATACTTTTTATAAAGATAAATGATAAAAGAGGAGCTTCTGTTTTGAGATACCCGTTAGGTGTTTAGACACATACCACCTTCTACTGTTTATAAATTAGGTAATCTCCCAGCAGAATTGTAAGTATTTATTTAGCACCTACTAGGTATCTGGCATGATACCAGGATACAGAGACATTTAAATCATGACAAATATAATATAGTAAAAATGGCATCTAAACCCCAGTTCCCCAGAAAACAGAGCCTGCGGTGAGCTTATGTGCTAATGTTTTCTTAGAGGAATAGAATCCCGAGGGAATCAAGGAGAAGGAGAAAATGGATGTGAGTCGGAGAAGGAGGGAGAGTCAGTGAAAATGTTACATTACTCTGCTGGCCAGAGCGTGTCAAGAAAAGATGGCGCCAACAAGGAGTCCCTGCAGAAGCAATATGGGATGGTGTGCACTGAAGTAGCTGTGAGGGACTATAGAAGTGAGAGAATTTATTTGCCAGCCTTTCTTCCTTCCTCTCTCCCTCTCCTTTCTTTTTTGAGTTCCTTGCACTTCTGGGCTCTGCCCTCCTGTCCCTACATGCAGTCCCCACACCAGTGGCATCTCCAGGAGCCCCCGGGGCAGGACTCAGGCATTGGAGATTGTTTGCTCCAACCATCCAGGCGCGAAGCAGACCAGCTGCCTGAAGGTGAGGTGATGCTGGGGCGAGGTGACCAGGCTTTCAACTGTGGGGAGCAGGGCCAGTGGCAGAGGCATGGAGGGGCCGATGAGGATGGTCCAAACTGGAGAGGTGCATGACCCGGGCCAGTACAAGTACTACAGGGCGGGGCCAAGGCGGTGCACAGCTGTGAGTACGCAATCAGAATTTATTCTTGTATTATTATTTAGTAAGTTTTGTATCATTTTCCATAGGAACAACTGTAAACCTGTTCTTGCCCCCACCCTGTATTTACCGTTGGATGATTGTTAAAAAAGAAAAGAAAAAAAAAAGCCTTAGCCATTCAGAGAATAGAGAATCCAGGAATCACTGGCTCTTTTGAAATTAGTTTTGAACTTTTATTTTAGGAAAGAGGAGGAAACAAACATTAAAATTATGCCTGCACTATGCCAAGGCTAATTTTTTAAAAAAGAAAGTGGGAATAAACATCAGATACACAAACTTTGTAGTGGAGAATAAGACAGTCAAAAAGAACCTAAGAAACTTGGAAAGGAAGAATGAAGGGTCATATCCACAGAATACTAAAATGGGCTTAATCGTGTTTAAATAAAGACTTGTACAAATGGTTAGCCAGAGGAAATAATTTATGTCTCATATGTCAAGGAAAGATCCTCTTTTGTTACTTTGACAATCACTCTTATGACACACGAGAGAAAAATACTAAGTCAACCAAAAATAAATTTCTACGTTTCAAGCCTGAAGGTGGACAGAAATAGCCAGTCTTGTTAAGGTTTCTGACCTATTTATATACTTCTCTGCATCGTGGAAGACATGTTGGTTACTCTCTTATTGTTTTGTAACGGTGATTTCCAACCTGGTGTGCCTCAAGAATTTTTAAAACATGCAATACCCACCAGTCAGGGGCACTGACCTCCTTTCCCTTAAATTTCAAATAAAAAAACGACAAGAGTCAACACAACAATAGCTTGGTGTGAAGGAATCAAAATTATATCTATTTTTTTTTTTGTCAGATTGGCAAAAAAGTATAATGTATTTTTTGGTGAAACTTGGAAAGGAAGAATGAAGGGTCATATCCACAGAATACTAAAATGGGCTTAATCGTGTTTAAATAAAGACTTGTACAAATGGTTAGCCAGAGGAAATAATTTATGTCTCATATGTCAAGGAAAGATCCTCTTTTGTTACTTTGACAATCACTCTTATGACACACGAGAGAAAAATACTAAGTCAACCAAAAATAAATTTCTACGTTTCAAGCCTGAAGGTGGACAGAAATAGCCAGTCTTGTTAAGGTTTCTGACCTATTTATATACTTCTCTGCATCGTGGAAGACATGTTGGTTACTCTCTTATTGTTTTGTAACGGTGATTTCCAACCTGGTGTGCCTCAAGAATTTTTAAAACATGCAATACCCACCAGTCAGGGGCACTGACCTCCTTTCCCTTAAATTTCAAATAAAAAAACGACAAGAGTCAACACAACAATAGCTTGGTGTGAAGGAATCAAAATTATATCTATTTTTTTTTTGTCAGATTGGCAAAAAAGTATAATGTATTTTTTGGTGTGCTGCAGAATTTTAGTAATTAGCTCATGTGCAACATGAGATGAAAAAAAGTTGAAAATAACTTTTCTATAAGGATAGAAAAACGTTAATATATTTTTTTAGAATTATAACTTCAAACAACTATAGATGAGGGCATTTGAAGGAAAAGATCCAGAGACCCAGGCAGTATTACAAGTAGATAATTAATAAAATGATCTTAAATTATAAAAATAAGGGAAATCACAAGGCCCATTTTTTTTTTAGGCTCACCTTGGTCTTCCCCGAATACTTTGTATTTTATGCTATAAGTGCTTTTTCCAGGGTAAGTGCACTGCTTGATGTTGAAATATGTAGCAAAATCTGTGTAAAAAGCATTTGGTGTAGATAACTAGGAAGTAATTCACTCTTTAAAGAAAACTTGTAAAACTAGTTGCTGATGCCAAAAGGAGTCAAAAAGCTGTGATTTTGGTTAGTTGTGCCTCTGGTGAAAGGCCCGCAGGTTGAGGCAGGCTCGGTGGGCGTGGGCGTGGGCGCAGCCTGAAGTCATCCGTCCTGAGGAATAGCATAGCCCTGTCTCTGCAGTGAGTTTGGGGTTATAATGATTGATCTAATCATCTGTGGTCTCAGCTGCTCAGGGAATTCTGTTCCTTGTATAAAACCTCTTTACCAATTTGGAAACTGAAGGTCAGGGTTTCTTTACTTCTCTGCCCCTGAACACCCCCATGAACAGCACACACTGGGTACCCGGAGGGCCACCGGGGCCCCTGGGTGTGGCCACTCCGTCTTGCAGCTGCAGGCTTTCCCTGAGAAGCCCGCCCCCCTGGCCATTGCAGTGCCTTGCTCTTAGCCAATCCTGATCAAGCACATTTGTTAAAAGGCAAAGAAAGTTTCCAAAGCTGTGCAGGGTAATCTTTGCCAGTTCTGAGCACAAGAAAGTGGAATGTCACTGTGCTAGTCTGGACGTAGCCTCTATAGTCTTTCCCAGGCCTCGTCTCATTCCTTCATGCGGCCTTAGCCCTTAGCAGCAGTGGTCCTATCTCTGTTAGGCTGCTCCGCTGAGCCCTTCCAGGCAGGTTCACCTCAACAATCTGTCAGTAGTTCAAGTAGGTCTGCGTTAGTAGAACTTCCCAAATACTATACAGCAAGCCTGCCCCAGTTTGGATCAGCAAGATCCTTTGCAATCTCTAAAATCTCATTAACATTACTGACATTTGTTTCTTTAGGACAAAAATACTCAACGTGATTCACTTTCACTGTACCTACAATGCCCCTAAGCCTGGACATTCGACATTCGATTTGTTACTATAAACATTTTGAACATTTTATTTGACCCCAGGTTAGGTTTCAAGCATGGTAAGAAAACTAAGTTAAAACAAAAAAGGAGGCAGAAAATCTACAGGAAACTAAAAGAATCAAATAAAATAAAGTACAATCATCTTTTAATGTAAGGCACTATTAGACCATGATGACATTATTATATTTCTTGGGATACCAAGAAAACTATAATCTTTTCCGGGCATGTTCTATTTCAGAAGGCATGGAACACAGGTACATACCTCTGGAAAGTCCACCAAATTTTATATGGAAGGTCTATATATTTTTTATGTATCTAAAACGCACCTCAATTAACAGAAGGGGTTGCAGTGAAACCTCGATATAACAGACTAATTCAGGTGAGCAGGTGTCCATCAAAGCCCAAAGTCTATATATTAAAGTAGGTTTTCTGAATGCACATGTTAAAAAAATGACAAATTAGTTAACCTGTTTGTGCTTATGGAGACACATTTGTATAATTAAAATTAAGTGTGTAGGAAAAGTTTAATTTCACAGAGAAGTTTTCTATATTCACTACAGTAATTTTAAATTTGTGGGTAAAATCACTTCAGTGCTTTTTCCAACATATAGCCTAATTACTAAAATTTGTTAAAAATAACAGTAAATTAACAACAACAACAAAAATAACCTGCTAGTTTAATCATAAGCAAACCTTGGTTAAAAACATTTAAAAATGAACAGGGTGTTATTTTTCACATATGATACACATACCAGAAATTTTGTCCATTAAATCCGAAGTCCGTTAAATCAAGGCCCGAAAAATTGAGGGTTTACTGTATAAGTATGTGTAAGATAATCATCATTTAAAAAGGTGGGGCTCACTTAGCCAGCGTGGCTCAGTGGTTGAGCTTCAACCTATGAACCAGAAGGTTATGGTTTGATTCCCAGTCAGGGCATATGCCCAGGTTGTGAACTCGATCCCCAGTGTGGGGCTTGAGGGACGCAGCCAATCAATGATTCTCTCTCATCATTGTTGTTTCTATCTCTTTCTCCCTCTCTCTTCCTCTCTGAAATAAATAAAAATATATTTTTAAAAAAATGTGGGGCTCTTTTGGGTAACCCCTCACCCATTCGTCCACTTGTTCAGAATATTTGTTGCCTGGGTTCTGTATAGCCCAGTCTCTCTGTGTTCTAATGTAGAGTCTGTATTAGAATAATATTAATTTTCTCTTTGTTTATCTCATCGTTACTTTTTTTTTAATATATATTTTATTGATTTTTTACAGAGAGGAAGGGAGAGAGATAGAGAGTTAGAAACATCGATGAGAGAGAAACATCGATCAGCTGCCTCCTGCACATCTCCTACTGGGGATGTGCCCGCAACCCAGGTACATGCCCTTCACCGGAATCGAACCTGGGACCCTTGAGTCCGCAGGCCGACGCTCTATCCACTGAGCCAAACCGGTTTCGGCTCATCGTTACTTTTGGTGAATAATTTAGCTTCTTAAGCATGAATATAAGTACCTGCTCATTTACCCCATGCTTTTTAAAATGTATATAATTTTCATACATATTAGTAGCACATTCTTCTGTCTCATGCAAGCGACTAAAAGCCATAATTATAAAAAGCCTTGCCCTAACCAGTTTGGCTCAGTGGATAGAGCATCGGCCTGCGGACTGAAAGGTCCCAGGTTCGATTCCGGTCAAGGGCATGTACCTTGGTTGCGGGCACATCCCTAGTGGGAGGTGTGCAGGAGGCAGCTGATCGATGTTTCTCTCTCATCGATGTTTCTAACTCTCTATCCCTCTCCCTTCCTCTCTGTAAAAAAATCAATAAAATATATTTTTTTAAAAAGCCTTTGTGTCATGTCATGCTTGGGGGATTTTCTAGAACACTGGACCAGGCCAGAGCAATTTTCCAGAATGGCCACTGCTCTAGAACAAATATTCTGGTGCCCTGAAACCCTGACGGCACCCAGGAGCCCAGACTTCGGGGTTGCTGATCTCTACTCGAACTTCATAAAACAAAATAGACAAATTGATTTTGTGGTCAGAAAGCCTGTGCTTAGATAGAAGGCAGGCCAACGATGTGAATTTGTGCAGTTTGGAGAAGGGATAGAGATAATGTCAACTTTAATTCCTGTTTTTTTCCAAACACAGAGAATAGGCCAAAGGTCATGAGTGGAAATTAAAGAAAAATGAAAAACAGATGTGAGGAAGCTCACTATAGGAATGGAAACACAAGCAGAACTGAATATTATTAAAGAAGAAGAAAAAAAAAGACCACTGCTTAAAAAAAACACACACCGAGAGAGTGAGAATCTTATGAAAGTTCTATTTTCATAATGCTAGGTTTAAAATAGTTTGTCTCTTTAATATTTTACTAAAGTGATTTAATTCCACATATTCTCTTTCTTACATCTAGAGCAAAAGATGATCGTAAAATCTTCCTGTTATAAACTCCATCATAAACTATGATGCCTGGAAAGCAGTTTCTTCTTAATTACAACAACTGAAAATACAGGCACTTCCTCACACTCCTTCTAAAACCTTAACAAAAATGCTTTTATTTTCTTTCAATTGACTGTGGTTGTTACTTTTCAAAATACATGTATGCTCAAATTATCTTTCTATTAGGACACTTGAGGAAGTTTAATAAGAACTATGCACATTGACTATGGTGAGAAATAGATACCTAGGCAGAAATTTATTTTAGATTATAAAATACATCATAATGACTCTGAAATGGATTGTTGACATTTTTTGTATTTAAAGAGGATCTATATGTTTTGACATATTTGACTTTTATGTATTATATTTAGCTGAAACAAAGGAAGACATTGCAAGATCAACGAAATGCTCAAATGTATGTGTGATGTCTTGAAATTTGATAAGCAAACACAATGGACATCTAGAGTCTGTCCCGGTACTTTTTCTTTTGTCATCTTTTAGAAAATCAGGTACGCTTCATAAAAATGAAAAAGGTGTTGTAACTTGATTAAAAAGCAAGTCCCCAAATGTAAAACCACACAAAAATTTAAGAGACATTATTAAAAATACATATTCCTCAGCATGTCCTTGACCCCAAAGCTCCCACTGTTTATTTTCTATGTCTTTATGTATTTGTTTTGTTTAGTGTTGACCAATTGGCTTAAACGTTGAGAAAGGGGAGTTGGCACGTATCCACAGTTGTGTGTAACGAAGGAGATGCAAATAAGAACCATTGCTGGATGCACTTAGATTAGAGATGTGATTATGAAGAAAGAAGAGTCAACTCAACAACCAAGGCACGAATGCTAAGTGGACTTGGAAACCCAGAAACTACAATGAGATTTTTGGGGGGAGGAACTCGCACAGTCCTCCCGGTCGCGTGCTGTCGGGCAATGACAACAGTGGAAAAGGGAAGAAACTGGAAGCCTCCCTGTCCAGACTCATCGGCCTCTAGGAAATCATTTTCCTTTGTCCTCTGTTGCTCTCATCCGACCCTGCCAAACTAAACCATAGCATACCATTTTTATGTGTGTTCTTATTTTCTTATGAGAAGACACATTAATGTGATGGGTTTGACTGTAGTCCATCTTATTTATGAGCCTCTGGTTAAATGTTAATAGCCTGAAGTCAAGTATCAAACACAAGAATTTAGAGCTAAAGATCTAAGTAAATAAGTATTTACTGACTATCCAACAGGATCCCCATCCAGTCTGTCCTCTTTCTTTAATGGCTTTAACTTTATCAACAGTGAACACTTACCAGGCTTATTAAATGCCAGGCACTGTTCTAAGTGCTTTATATACATTAACTCATTTAATTTTAATGATAACCACACGAGGCAGCTATTATTATAATCTCCATTTTTAATTTGAGAAAACCCGGACATGGAGAGGTTGAGTAATTGGCCAAGGTCACTCAGCCTTTTCTGAGTTGCTGGATAAATCACTTCATGATCATCTTTTATTATTGGAAGGAACCACATTTATTGGATTTGGAGCATGCTGAGTTGTTCGTGTTGAGCAGAGAGTGATGGGTACTTTTCCCCAACTCTGTGAGTCTGTTTTATGTGTTGAATATACAGCCTGCACCATGCCACATATCATTACACACACTATCTAAGATCACCGTGTAAATTCGTCGTCATCCTGTCTGTAGTGTGAATAACTCAGAGTCTGAATTATTTAGCAAGATAAACTGATTCTTAATAAAACAAGACAAGATTAATTTTGAAGACCAATTAAAAAGAAGGAAGCTGATCTCATGTCCATTAAATTTTTAGTTTGGTCATTTGGAAAACATCCAAAGGGTTAATATATGTGTTTCACTGAAGAGCAATAAAAATTCAGGACTGGCAGGAAATTAGGTAAGGGTGAAAAGAAAGGGCAAGACACAAAATATGTCATAAAGAAGACCTTACAGAGATAATTCCTTTTCCCTCACATCATACGGAGCCTTCATACATAGAAAAAGGTTAACCTGAGATCCATCTTGCCTGCATATCAGTAATCTTTATTACTAAGACACAACAACTTCATTTCATAATCATTTTCTTCCGGCCAACCAGCTGTGGTCACTCAAGGCAGATTAACTAGAACCTGATGGGTTCCAGCCCCTGTTCAGCAATGCCAGCCAAATGCTATAATTACACAGGATGCGGCTGAGATAACGTCGACTTTGGATTTAGAGATAGTCCTAGAGACGTTCAATTGTGGATATGCAGGTTAGGCTCTTCAATCCCTGGTGCTGGATCTGCAAGGAGAAAGAGCCAGGAAGGGGGGAAACAAAAACCCCTCACGGGGAGTCGGCAGGAAGAGGTCAATGGGGAAAGAGGAGACATATGTAATACTTTCAACAATGAAGAATTTAAGTTAAAAAAAAATCTATTACATTTAAAAAAACTACACCCTCCCCCCACAAAAAACAACACACGAAACAAAAAAACACACAAACAAACAAAACACACACCCTTATCATGTTAGCTGCCCTGAAGGAAGGTACCTAATGAAGACTCAACTCCAAGAGACAAGAGTAGAGCTGTGTAAACCGTAAGGGCCTCACGGAGGATGTGCCCTGCCTAGGGGAGTGTGACTCTTGTCCTTTTTGAGCCTGTGAGCTCCTTTCCATCTGACAGTTTGACAGCAGGCCATGTCATGAAATTTACATTAAGTTGGAAAAACAGTCCTTGTCATACTTTATCCTTTTTGAGGAAATGGATTTCCTTAATAAAAGCACCGTTTTATTTCCCCCATGAATTTGGATAGGGAACACATTACTGAATGACGTTCTACCAGACAGAGGCTGAGAGGGAATGGTTTACGATTCTAAAAATTGTAATGACCCAGAAGCGAAATATTTTGGGTCCTTATATTATAGAATAAATGCTTACATTCCAATATCAAGTGCCAAGACCTCTGAGATGTGGCTGTTGGAAATCAAGCAAAGATGAGGGACCCAGGGGTCCGTTAATGGTTAATGAATAATTCCCTAAGTCATTTGGTTATTATTAACCAGCTCAAAATGCCTCACCTCTGGGTCCTTGGAACCATATTAAACTATGCAAAAGTTGTCTTGCTTTAATAAGCTTTAAGTTTATTAAAGGGAACCCTAGTACACTGTTGGTGGGATTGTGAGTTAGTGCAGCCACCATGAAAAACAAGATGGAGGTTTCTCAAAAAATTAAAAATAGAACCACCATATGAAGCAATTCAACTTCTGGATATCTAGCCAAAGAAAACTAAAACACTAATTCAAAAATATATATGCACTCCTAGGTTCATTGCAGCATTACTAGTAACATCCAAGATATGGAAACAACCTATTTGTTCATCAATAGATGAGTGGATAAAAAAGATGTGGTACACACACACACACACACACAACACACACACACACACACACACACACACACACACATATAAACAATGTAATATTGTTAAGCAATAAAAAAATAAAATCTTGCCATTGTGACAACATGGATGGATGCAGAGGGTATTATGCTAAGTGAAACAAGTCAGAAAGAGAAGACAAATACCATATGATCTCACTTTTATGTGTACTCTAAAACAAACAAAATAAACAAATACAGTAAAACAGAAACATACACATAGCTATAGATAATAAACTGATGGCTGCCAAAGTGGAGGGGATGGGGAAATGGAAATAAAAATATTAAAAACTAGTGGCCTGGTGCATGAAATTTGCGCATATTAAAAGGGAATTAATTAGAGGAAATATTTTAATATTGCCATTTGCCCTTTCTCTATAATAGAAGTGTCAGAGATGAAAGAAAATTAGTAAAATGTATATGAAAATCTCCCTCCTGTTAGAGTCTGGGTCACGCCGCAGGACCTAGAGCAGGGGTGGGCAAACTTTTTGACTCGAGGGCCACAATGGGTTCTTAAACTGGACCGGAGGGCCGGAACAAAAGCATGGATGGAGTGTTCGGCCCTCGGGCCGTAGTTTGCCCACGGCTGACCTAGAGTCAAGTCCCGCCCACCATCCGCACATGCTAAAAACACAGGAGACCCAGACCTGGCTGGCCCCACCCCCATTGGGTGAGACCCAGACCCAGCCAGCTTCACCCCCATCAAGCCCCTCTGGGTGGGGGGGAGGGTGCAACTTCAGGTCCCCCAGCCCAGCGCCAGGGCGGGGGCTGCGGCCTGAGGTCCCTGTCAAGCCCTGATGGGCAGGGGGAACAGCCTAAAGTCTCCAGGCCCTACATCAGGGTGGGGGGGGGCACAGCCTGAGGTCCCCTGTCAAGCCCTGTCAGGCGGGGGGGTGCAGCCTGAGGTCCCTCGCCCCAGCCAGGCACCACACAACCTCAGGTCCCTCCTGTTCGGTCATGATATAAGAGTTATGTAATGTTGAGATAGTTCAGTTATTCACAGATCACATGGTACTGAAAAGAATACTTAAAAAAAACTTGATAAGGAATTTTAATAAATGAAAAGATGAATTGTCACTCTAGCCAAAAAAATATCCTTGGGTGAGGTTTAACAACAACAAAAAAAGAGATGAATTGTCCTAAACAACTGCAAAAGAATATTATCAGAAAACTGGTATAAAAAAAAAAAAGAAAAAGAAAACTTCTATCATACATTCTCTGTCCAAAAGAGAGATTAATAAAAAAAGACTCAGAGAGGGTGACTAACTTCACTCTGGTCATGCAGCCATTCAATCATTCAAGGGGAGAGCTGTAACTACGGCCTTCTTTTCTGAGTACATAATAAGGTTATTTGGCTAACATAGAGCCCAGATGCTAAACCTATCTCATCTGTGCCCAAACTTATGCTGAACTGTAAGAAATAACTTATGAATTATGCCTGAAAAACTCAACTTACTATAGTAAGCAATTTTCCTCTATCAAGAAAAAGTTCCAAAGCTTAAATATTTGACTAATCATATGTATCACCGAACCAGAAATTCCAAAAATCAACTAACAAATAAACTTATAATGTCATAAACAAATTATACATAGAGACCTTTAAAAGGGATCCCAAACACATTCTGACACCTGATTGTATAGGATTGAATATTTAACCACTTTAAACCACAAACACCTCTAAGTTGATTTTTGCAATAGTCCTGTTGACTGCTGAATAAGGTCAGTGGAAATGGAGATTAAGAGAAAAGGATGGATACGAAGGATGCTTAACCTATAGCATAAATGGAATTTTTTGGCTAGATTAAGATGGGGTGAGGAAGGGAAGAGATTTAGGGAGTAAGAAAAATCTACCTTTGAACAGATTTGGTTTCTTTGGAATACAACAGATATTATACCAATGAATCTTGGGAGAGTGGAATGCCAGCAAAGCAGACTTAGAAGTATTGCTCAGAAAGGTATGAGGTGAGGCAAGAGAAAATAGTGCTACAGAAGCCAAGAGAGAAGAGATTTTTTTTTCTGGAAGTAGGATGTATTCATCATTGTCAGAGGCCACCAAAAGGTCATGTTGAACAAAGACTGATAAATCTCTGGTGGTTCTCTTGATTCACCCATTATTGACGACTCTTCTCAGGGATGATCTGATCAAGCTGAGATGGTGAAAAGCAGAGATGCTATATTTCAGATAGCAGCTTGGCTAGGTGTTCTATCAATGGACATATAAAGAATATATAAACATATCATCTTCTTAGGGTTCTCCTTTGTCTTTTGGTTTACAATTCTGCCTCATCACCTTTTGAAGAAAATATTAATCTGAACAGATTTTACTACCAGGCTTCATATGAAGATGGGCATATTTGAATCAGAGACCTACAGCAGGGTTTCTTTTGTGGAGCTGTTTTTTAGCATCGACATTCGTCCATTCCATGGAACTAAGTGAGATTTTCCATGGCCCCAGATGTGATAGAGTCAGGTGGCCCAGCTTGCTCACTGCGCATGGGAGCAAGTGTGAAGACCATTATCAGCTGTGCTCTGCCTTATGGTTCGCTGGAATAGCCATCACTGGCCTCCTACCTGAAAGAGCGCCAAAATGTGAGCCACAGAAATACGTACCTTTCCTGCATGTGAAAACCATACCATAAAGTATGCTATTAGAGTGGAAGTTTCCAGCTGCCTGTAAAATTCTTTGTGGAAAGATAGAGGTAGAAATTAAAGGAAAAACGTTACCATCTAAGAATAAAATACCAGTCTAGTAAATTGATGCAACTTGAAAAGCAAAATAATAATTCAAAATAATGAAACGATTAACTAAAGAATATTCTGTACTTTATAGAATTATTTGGTTGGAGGATCCTCTCAATGGCTTGACAATGGCAATACTTTCTACAAATTAATCGTGTTTGAAATAAATTCTATTTGTTTCAAATTGCTAAGTAATACTCAATGTTACCAATTTTGGGCTTTGTCAGTTGGGAAAAAAGAACTAGTTAAATTTCCAGAAAATTAGGTTTTGTTAAAAGTACCATAATTTGATTATCTTTTTACTGTACAGACTTTTATTCCAGAAAATGGTGTGCCTGCCATGTGAGATGTCTCACTGGCTATCCCACAACTCAATTACAGCATGTTTAAAGGGCTAGGAGAGATTGGCCAGCAGTTCTATTTAATTTCACTGCAACTTTGACTTGTACTTCTTTTCAGTGCTATCGGTAGGAATTGGCTGGAGCCATTTGAATGCAAACAATCCTTATTTTTCTTCTCTGACCCTATGATCTTTTCTTGAAAATAAATCTTTTCAGTGACAGGCTCATTTAGAGTTGGTCTCAAATATTTTCCCCATTGCCTTGGTCTTCAGTTGGAAACCTGCCCGAATGGCCCTGGGGGACAACAGCTTCTAACTGCATTACAAGATCTCTCCTTCTTGGAAATATATTCTGGTACTCATAGTTTTGATTTCCTATTAAGAAGTTGTTTTTGCTATTAAGTTATATATCTGTGATGAATACATACCATTTTTTTTGGTAAAATATCCCTGAAGCAGAGCTGCAATGGACATTTCAATTATAGAAATGAAATCTGGGGTAAGTACTTAGGGTGAGTGGTAGTGTGGCACTGCATGGGGATAGGGACCAAGACCCCTCTGATCCTGCCCCCCCCCTCCCCCCAGCTTCCACCTCATAGTTCTACCTCATGTTTCAAGAGGACTGGTCTCACCACTGCCATCTTGTCAGCATTAGTCAGCAAGAAGTAGGAAAGGCTGAAAAAAGGCATCCCCCACCCCCATTTCCAGGAAAGTACACACTGTGTTTTCATTTCCATTCTATTGGCTAAAACTTAACCACAGGCCACATCTAGCTACAATGGAGCCTGGGAAATGTAGTTTTTGTTTCAGGTGACTACAAACCCAGCCAAACCCTTAACTAAGGAAAGAGGTGAGACAGGATCCTACAGAACAATCAGCTGTCTTTGCCACAGTTTTCTTCTTCCCGTGCATTATCCCTCTATAAATCTCAGATCCTTCTAGTCCACTAAAATATGTTTGGATATTAGCCATCATTTTCTTCAGCTGTTAGAAAAATGACTTGTATGCTCTTGTCTTTATATATTTACTAGAGGCCCAGTGCAGAAAAATTCATGCACCGGGCAGGTGTCGGGGGGGGGGGTTCCCTCAGCCTGACCTTCCCCCTCTCAGAGTCTGGGAGCCCTCAGGGGATATTCTACTGACAGTTTAGGCCTGCTCCCTGCAGAGGCGACAGGGAGGATCAGGAGAAGGAGCGGTTCCGATCACCCAGCTGCTGCTGTCAAAGCCAGCCACTGGGGCTGCCGACCCTCAGCCCTCGCTTCTTAGCACTGGCCCCGCCCCCCCATCCACTTGTGTGTGGGGGGACAATCTGGGGCCAGGCCAGCTGGGGGAGGGGCTATGGAAGGTTGAGGCACCAAGGTTGCACCCTGTCCAGCCTCTGTGGAGGCTCCAGGACTGCGGGCCACCCCACCTCTGCAGAAGGAGGGGCCGGGACTGGCACTGCCCCACCTCTCCCAGCACCTGCCTCTGAGGATGGAGGGGCCATGCGGCTCGGGTGGGATCAGCCTGGGGCCCACCGATGCCAACCCTCCTCTCCCACGCCACCGACCCTTGGCCCTCCCAGCTGCTGTGGCTTTGTCCAGTCTAATTAGCATATTATCCTTTTATTAGT
>NW_005357764.1:0-14291 GCF_000412655.1 Myotis brandtii | reverse complement strand
CATCAATTTATATATATATATATATATATATAGAGAGAGAGAGAGAGAGAGAGAGAGATCACAGCCAGAGAAGTCAGAAATCCAAGCACAAGAAGGATTTGATTCGGTGCTGTTTGCTTGAAGGTGGAAGGGGCCATGTGGCAAGGAATGTGGGCAGCCTCTAACAGTGATGGCGAGCCTATGACACGCGTGTCAGAGGTGACACGTGAACTCATTTTTTTGGTTGATTTTTCTTTGTTAAATGGCATTTAAATATATAAAATAAATATCAAAAATATAAGTCTTTGTTTTACTATGGTTGCAAATATCAAAAAATTTCTATATGTGACACGGCACCAGAGTTAAGTTAGGGTTTTTCAAAATGCTGACATGCCAAGCTCTGTTCATGATGTTTTTCTGTTCATGGCTATTCTATAACTCAATTACAGCTGTCTTTAAGGATAAGGGTCTCATGTATCCCAAACCTAGTACACAGTTACAAACCCTGAAGGAATTCAATAACGCCATGACTAACAGTCAGAGCTATAGAAATGAGATAAACATAAAAACTAGGTGGGACTATATTTTTTCAGAGTAAGGTTCTTTCAGAAATGTGAGAAAACCTGTCATGTTTCCCTGCAGAGCAGTTCTGTTCCACCTAACAAGTCTCCCAATCGCTGGACTGAGGCAGTCTGTGCTCTCAGAGGCATTGTGGTTTTTCACTGGGCTGTGAGATCAGAAAGGTCCTCTGCAGCCTGGAAGGTGAGACCATGGGATGATGCACTCAAAGTCCTGAGCCAGCATGTTCCCTGAGGCTACCATGCTATTAAGAAGCCAAGTCACGTGGAGAGGCCAAGTGTAGGCACTCTGGTTGGCAGTCTAGGTTTTCCAGCCATCCCTGTCCAGGGACCAGAATGGAGGAGCCTTCCTATGATCTCCCCCCTGCCCTCCTCCATTCTTCAAGGCCTCCCCAGCTTTGGGTCTTCCCAGGTGAGGCCAGACATCATGGAGCTGAGTCAAGCCTTCAGTGCTAACCGCTTTTGTAAGCCCTGACTCCAGAGTCCATGTGCATAATAAAATGATTGTCTTAGATGCCTAAATTAGGGTGGCTTGTCAAACAGAAAGAGGAATCATAGCTTATAGTCCTACATTTTCCTTCACAGGTCACGAAACACAGCTAGTGACATTCAGCAAATCTAATAAAGGAACAAAATGCATTTCTTATATTCATATGTAGGTGGATCAATATATCAAGTAATCAAACTAGACCAGGCAGCAGATTCCAAGGCTGATGAGGACACAGGAATGGGTGGTCATGTTCAGCCAATGTGCCAATGAGGAGGGAAGAGGAACCTACTCAACAGGTCAGCTCAGAGCAGTTCTGAACAGAGTTGGCCACTGAGAGGGTATGACAAAAAGAAGCGTCCGGGTTTCCTTCCATTCTGTGAGGCCCATACAAAAACCAAGTAGATCTTGTTAGTACATTTCCATTTGGTAAGTGTCTTCTTTCCTGACTCCAACTTGCTTGCACTTGGTTCTAAACGTTTCTTATGTCATTTTTCTGTTGAGTGCAGATCTAACTTTACTTGTGTCGTAAACTATTCTGGGTTCCATTCACTGTTATAGATTCCAGTGCCTAGCATGGCGTCTGAAGGATAGGTGGTGTTCAATAAACACTGGATGAATGAATTAATATACAACTGAAATTCATATCCTGAAACTTAACCATAGAAGTACATCATTCTCTATTTTTTTAAAGAGTGGATTATTATGACTCATTTTTTTCATAAACTAACTCCTACAATCAACTCCCCAGAATATATCTTCAAGTTTCTATAAGTATTCATTAAATTTAAATTTAAATATGACTCATGATTTACTTGGATAACATGTATTCTTTTCTTACTGCCATTCTGAAAGAAAATTTGTATTGCTAAAACTACTATAAAAATGACACAAACACACAAAATAAGATAGAATAAAACTTAAATATTATTTCCCATCCCTAGAATTCACCTAGCTAAGTAAATTGGTCAAATTGGTTCCCTTTTATGAGTTTACATTATCATTCTATCAACCACTTAATGCCTTTAAGTCCGTTTTTATTTTTTGAATCTCCAGTTCAAGTGAATCATTAGAGGGATTACCGGCAAGTCTAGAGTTATGTGCTGTTGTGTAATATCACTTGGTGTTCAGGATTAAATCAATACATGTTTAAGAGATTAAGAAATAAAGAATGAGGAATCAAGTAATACCTGTACAATATAAACAATACAAAATGATTTGTATTTAAATAAAATGGGATGTTTAAGTCAGGAAGATGTAAACTTCGGGGCCTGTAAGCACTTCCCACAGTCCACAGGAGCCAGGACAGAGCGTTCGGCAGGATCTCACAGGTGTTTGTGATGGCTTGCTCAGTGTCATCTGAGCACCACGAAGCCTCTCCACAGGCGGCCTTGGAGTCTATGTTACTTCAGGGATTCATTTTCCTCCAAATTTACTACACCTGCAAAGAAAAGATGGCGCTCATGTTTGTTCAGTAATAAGTAAGCAAAGGAATAACAGGCTTATTTGAATCTCTTTAGAATTTCTTCCTTTTGTATAAGTAGTATTTGCAGTAAATAGGTATCCAGCTCACAATTTCTATAGTCATTTTATTTTTTTATTTACTGATTGATTTTTAGAGAGAGAAATGGAAAGAGGAGAGAGAGAGAGGAAAGAGAGAGAGAGAGAGAAACATTGATATGTTGTTCCACTTATTTATGCATTCATTAGTTGATTCTTATATGTGCCCTGTCCGAGGAGGACACTCTAACCAACTGAACTACTCAGCCAAAGCCGTAGTCATTTTCAACACTGTAATCTTACAATGGCTTAACCACAGCAGTACTCGGTATGGTATAAAAAGAAACAACTATTTAGTGGAATAAGGGTTAAAAAAACAATGTAATAGGCCACATATTCAAATATCTTCCTGGTTCCCTCATCCCCAATTATGTAATCTCGGACCATTTTTTTTTTTTTAATAATAAGGAAAGAACACAGCATAAGACCTGTTTTCTTCTTGTGAGAGTGATCACGTTGATGGATCAATTAACCTTATTGTTTTCTCCCTCCTCTCTTCTCACAGATTGCTTCCAAGTGTAAAAAATGGCAGAACCCACATTCCACTGGGTCACTACCAATGCCTCAGGCTTTATGTCAGTGAACCTGTTTGGTGACTTGGTTTAAAATTAGGGTTATTGTTCAGTTTTATTTTTATCTAGGCTGGTCGTGGATTAGGATAGTTGGAGGAAGGATTAAGTATTTTACCTGCCTGCATCAGAAGTATGTAAAAAGAACTCCTGGATAATATCAGGTGATAGATAATTAGCTTGGCGTCTGACCAGAGTGCAGGCCAGGCATGAGTATTTATTACGCACTAACAGAAGTGAGCATTCAGCTTTTGAGTCAACTCAGATACCTGAAAAACAGCCCCTCTGGCACATTTACAACCTGGTGAACAAATTTATGCAATTTGTGGCCCTCTGCTGACGTACCTGGAAAGACCATTATGTAAGATAATGAATTTAACAGGAGAAAATCAGTAAATGCTTTTGCACACTGTCACTTCGTATTATAAGGGAAGATTTGGCTTTTTCTCACTTGAGCATGTCCATCCTCGTGTGATCTACATATTAGAGATGTGACCCTTCTTTTGTACTGAGAACTTCTCTTGATTAATTGTGCCTGGAATATGGTATATATTTAACCAGAGTATTTTTTTAGAGGAATAAGTACAGATATCTTTGAGTATCCAGGCTAAAATGGCAATGCAAATACAGAAATTACGTTTTCTTTCCAGGATTTGTACTTTTAAAGATAGATGAGGCTTGCCCTGATGAGGCTCGCCTGGGTCAGTTGGTTGGAGCATCGTCCAGTATACCAAAAGGTTTTGGGTTTGATTTGTAGTCAAGGCACATACCTACGTTGTGGGTTCGATCCCCTGTCTGGGCGGGTACAAGAGGTAACCAATTGATGTTTTTCTCTCACATCAATATTTCTCTCTCTCCTCTCTCTCTTTCCCTACATTTCTCTCTAAAAATCCATAAACATGTCCTCAGGTGAGGATAAAAAAAAAAAGATGAGTCTCTAATCAGTACATTCATTGACCCTAAACCCATGGTCAGCAAACTGCGGCTCGTGAGCCACATGCGGCTCTTTGGCCCCTTGAGTGTGGCTCTTCCACAAAATACCACGTGCGGGCACGCACGTACAGTGCGATTGAAACTTCGTGGCCCATGCGCAGAAGTCGGTATTTTGTGGAAGAGCCGGTATTTTGTGGAAGAGCCACACTTTGCCGAGCTGTAGTTTGCCGACCACTGCCCTAAACTATAAATCCTGGGTTTGAAGTTGGGGTAAGAGTAGAATTAATAAGGAAGGTACCAAATAGAACAGTGGTTCTCAACCTTGGCTGCACATTAGAGTACCTGGGAATTTCTGGGCCTCATCCTCCGGAAATTCTGTTTCTTTGTTACTAATGTTGTGGCCCCACTTAGTAACAAAGAAACAGAATTTCCGGAGGATGAGGCCCAGAAATCAGGATTTTAAAAAGATTCCCAGGTGATTCTAATGTGCAGCCAAGGTTGAGAACCACTGAAATAGAAGATCTTTTCTTCTTTCAATATATTGTGTTTTTTTTTTGGAATGATAAGATTCACCTATAAACCTAAACTAGCTGAACAAACATGCTTACTAAGAGGGAGGTAATTGGAACAAACTGTAGAAAAGACTAAGAAATAAACATACAAGAGTTTAAAATAGATAAATATTCAATCAATGTCCAAGAGAAAATAACACAACAGGTACATCGGTAGCAACTGAAAACTGATAAACACAAGAAGACAATTAAGAGTAGGAACAGAAGAAATTTGAGACAGACACTCAAAAACCCCTTTGAAAAGACAGGCAAGAAAAGGATGAGGACAAGAGAAGGAATGAAACAAAAGCAGTTGAAATTTTAAGGTAAATTTTAAGATTAAGACAAATTTTAAGATTGGCTTTATTTGTAACATCTGTTAGCTACCTAGTTGATAAACAAAAAATAAAATGAGATTTATGATCACTTGACTGTCTTGGATTTTTAAAACCGTTATAAAATAAGCATTAAGAGTGAGCAGTCAAGGAGATAAATTGTTGGATTTGAAACTTGGTTTTGCCACAAGATACCTAACCTCCCGTGACTTACTTTTCTTATCTGAAAAATGGGGTATAATGTTGTCACCTGTCTTTTTTACTTACTGTGTACTTTAAAGGAGTTAATACATGTCAACTCTTGGAAAATAGTGCTTATGATATAGTACCTAAGTCATTGTATTATTATTGGACTAGAGGCCCGACATACGAAATTCGTGCGCAGGTACGGTTCCTAGGCCTGGCCTGCAATCAGGGCCATTTTCCCTGGCTGCCCACAGCTGGCCCTGCCCCCCGCCCCACCCCTGGTTCCCGTTCACCATCGGTGATTGGTGCCTGACAGCCGGGGGAAGGACCGAGAGGTCGGCTGTTCCCGCCCACTCGCCAGCCCTGCCCCTGCCATGGGTTGCTTTCTGTGTGTGAGGCGACTGGCAGGGCAGGGGGCCTTGACTGGTTCCCGTTCACCATCGGTGATTGGTGCCTGACGGCCGGGGAAGGACCAAGAAGTCGGCTGTTCCCGCCCACTTGCCAGCCCTGTCCCTTTCATGGGTTGCCCTCTGTGTGTGAGGTGACTGGCAGGGCAGGGGCCTTGACCTGGCACCCCCCCGTCCCCCATTCACCATCAGGTGATCGGAGCCTACCGGCCGGGGAAAGGTCCCTGTGCACCTCATAGTGACTGGTCCAGTGGTCATTCTGGTTGTTCCCCTGTTAGTGTCAATTTTCATATTACCCTTTTATTATATAGGATGAGGTCTCACAATACAATGTATATTCTTGTCCCCTTTTTTAGAATTGAATATATATTTTTTCTTCAAAAGGAATCTCAAGACATTTACAAGTATTAAGGTATTTCCTTGATCTTTTTGTGTGTGTTTATATTTTGAACCTAGAGGCAGGTTCAAAAAAATTCTTTAAATTATGGAGATGACTGGACAATCATTTTGAGGGGTTTTGTACATAACTAGAAACAAAAGGAGATGGTTTGGGATTGTCATCATAAAAATCTTCATCTGTTAAATTCTCTGAACTCAATTTCCTTTATGTTCCATCTCTTTGCCTGACTGGTTATGGGAAATGCTGGGAATGAGTTTGATTAGGGATTGAAATGAATCCGCTGCAAATCTAAAATCCGTGCAGGCTTATCACGTTCCTTCTATAATCTAACATGCCTGGAGGAGTAATACTGGGCCATCAGAATGGCTGGTTTATGAAAGCAGCTGGTGTGAGTTTAATAGTTTAGAACTGCACTGAGGGAGGAAACCAGCATCCCATATGTTTTAGCTTAATCACATGTGAGTTAGCTTAATCTCTTGATAGGAGTTGAACTTCTTTGGAAAGAGTTAATCAGAAGTCACGAGGCATTCCCTTGTGCAGCAGGGATTGGCCACGGCAGGAACTGACAAAGAGAAGTACATTACTGAGAAAGAATGTTATATGCAGTTTTGTTTCTGTAATTCTCCATGCGTCTAGCAACTCAAGTTTCACCCTTTTCTACGACAATGGTAAAAACGTCATGATTGTTAATATTATTATCTTTGCTACTATTACTGCCGCCCACCAACACTCTAGCAATAATAGCCTTGGTTAAGCGGCTACTGTGACAGGCCCATGTTAAGTGCATTTGAAATATAATTTCACATAATCCTTACAAAAACTCTCTGGGGTAGGCCCTAACAAGCTTATTTTGGGGATAAAATTAAGGATCAGAGCTGTTATTAATCCAAAGTCATCCCAAAAGTAAGTAATAGAATCAGGATTTGAATCCAGTCTTGTATGACTACCAAGCCACATGCTTTTTCTATTGTATCAAAAGTTCCCATAATTTTGTCTTTAAAATTTCAGAGTAATTTGGAGTCCTTCATAGGCCTGGGTCAGGATATTTTTTAAAACTCACCAATAATAACCTCTGAATAAATGGAATATATCTAGCTTTTATTTATACGCATACATTTCTGTAACTGAATACATTTAACCTTATGATAACCCAATACATTGTCCACATCTCTAATTTGTACACATATTGCTAAGATCTCTTTTCTGCATCAGCAGCAGCCTGATGATTGAACATTTGGGAATGGCTGCGTGCCACCATTGGCTTGAGTGCTTCTGGCTATAGGTTCCTTGCACGTTTTATATGAGAGGGTGGGGATAAGGGGGAGAGATCAACCAAAGGACTTATATGCAAGCATATAGGCCTAACCAATGGACACAGACAACAGGGGGAGGGCATGAGTGGGGGGGGGGCATAGGGGGTAATGTGGGGATAAGTGATAACTTAATCAGTATGTAATAACTTAATCAATAAAAAAATTTAAAAAATCTGAAGTTCTAATAAACCATTCAAATGAAAAAAATGTTTTCTGTAGTATTACTCTGTCTATACTAGACTATATTCTCTCATTTATTTCCATTGTAAATTGAGAAATGTGTTTTCATGGAAAATAATTTGGCTCTAATTCATAATACACATGACTTTTAAAGATCCTAGTGTTAGCAGCCAAAGAACAGCACCAGGCGTTAGGGAGGAGTAAGGCTGGACCTCGGTTCAGCAACCTTGAGTTCGGCTTGAAAGAATTCAGAGCCAAGGAACTCAAATAAATTATAAAGGAGAGCTTATTTAGAAAGTTACAGAAGTAGTAAAAGGGCCCCTGAAACTCAGGAGAAAAAGGCAGGAGAGGCGAGGGTGTGCTCCAGAAGAGAGAGCATGCATGGGGCCTTGTACCAAGGGCTTTTATCTGAGATCTCTGGAGAGAATCCCAATAGAACATTCATCAGCATTCCAGGTGTGCCCTCTCGTGGTCTCCACTGATTGGTCGGTGCCAGGGGTTCATCAGTCAGTGCAGCTGGTCCTGATGTCGGTCATGGGGTCATGGCAGCTTCTCTGGGCCTGGAGCTGAAACACAGCTGAAGCCTAGATGTCATCTTCCAGGGGTTAATGCTTAAGAGCAGTGGTTCTCAACCTTGGCTGCACATTAGAGTCACCTGGCAATCTTTTTAAAATCCTGATTTCTGGGCCCCATCCTCCTGAGAGTGCTAAGAGAGTGCTCATGCAAGGGCTTATATGTTTCGGCCAAAGGTAAACTGAGTGGGCGGGGCTGGTGAAAGGATTAAGGAAAGACAGACAAGAGAATGAGAGCTGGGTCTCGGTGGGACGCTGCTCCCTGATGAGGAGACAACACCAGCGCCCACAAGCCGTGTCTTTATTTTATAGCAGATGCCACGAGGCAAAGTAGGGGCGTGATCACGTTGTTTACAGCATTCTCGTGAGTTTCAACCCTACTCAACTACATGCACTCGAACTCTATCACAAGGCACGTGGGGCCACATGTTTGGACCATAGGTTCAAGCTTACAACCACAGCTGTTGGCTATAATTGTGCTGGGAGGGCCCTGCCCTCCAGCTGGGACGGCCCTGCCCTCCAGCTGGGACTTGCACGTGGCAATGAGAGGACCCTGTCCTTTCATTAGTCCAAGGCTTGAACCTGGCCAAAACACTGTAGCCATGCCCCACACTTATAGTTTTGCCCATTGCTAGGCACCCCGGGGCTCATCCCCCTGGTAACCCTCTGCACCTGGCCCATCCTTCCTACTACGTAGCATTCTTGTGATTTTCAAAATGCGAGGTTGATGTCCATTTATTTTTAATTACAGCAACAATGTTAAATATTCAATCAATATGATTACGCACACCTCTTTTAAAGTAAACTATTTTAAATATTCATGTTTTAAATGTTTAAATAGTTTTGTTTTTAAAAATTTTTATTTGACTTCTTGTAACTTGAATTTGTGACTTGGAATAATGGTATTTTATAAATTCATTACATTTCTTTGTCATTTTTCAAAGGGCACATAGAGAAACACTTGAATTTTTTAACTCTAAAATTGAACACATAAGTAAGTGTACATTATTTCACACCTGTGGCAACTGAGAACCGACTTAACAACCAGCAATCGCCTATTCAGCCAACGTTGGGCAGTTAGTCAGCAAACCTGTTTCAAACCTGTACTAGGTGTACCGGTTAATAGTGCAGATTTTTTTCAATAGATGGAGTTACATGTGTATTGATACATGCCACCGCATTGATACATGCGATTTGATATGTATGCTATTTTGTTGTATTGACAACAAACTTCAAAACTTTGTACGTCAAATTTGGTCAAATTTGCTGAAGGTGTTAACATCATAGATATTTTTACGCTTAAAAATGTCGAATTTTGTGCCAAAAAAAAGCATTTGCTGGAAGGTTTTAATTCATTACTTATTTTGAAGAAAAGTGCGCCGAATACTTCGGGAAGCTCCATCTCAAGATACTTGTGAACGCTGGCTTAAACGCTTTAAAAGTGATGATTTCGATGTGAAAGACAAAGAACCTCCAGGTCAATGAAAAAAGTTTAAAGACCAACAATTACAAGCATTATTGGATGAAGATGCATGTCAAACTCAAAATCAACTTGCAGAAAGATTAAACGTTGCACAGCAAACAATTTCCGATCGTTTACAAGCAATGGGAAAGATTTTAAAGGAAGGAAAATGGGTGCCACATCAACTGAACGAAAGACGAATGGAAAACCGAAAAGTCATCAGTAAAATGTTGCTTCAATGGCATTATTAACCGGTACACCTGGTACTTTCACATTCTCAAATCTATTAATTAGGAAAGGAAAGGGTAAGGTTTGTTTGAAGAGAATCTTAAAAATAGTGAAAAGGCTTTATTTTATTATTTTATGTAGTGTTTTGGAGAGGAGTTCAGTTTAATGACTAATAGTAAGGCTTGGGAATTTTAGGCAAAGACCAAATTACATTCCCAAGATGATCTTGATATATCTGTAAACACTTTTTTAAAAGTACAAAACATGGTAAATACCAGGTAACACTCATGTTGTGCTTACTATGTTCCAGGTATTGGTCTAGAAATGGATATACATTTACTTGTCAAAGAAACCATGAAAGGTAAGTACTATTATCCCCATTTTATAACGAGGACATGAAGCCCAGAAAGTAGCTTGTTCAAGGTCCTGTGGAAGCAGTAGTGCAGCTGCAATTTGAACCTGGGTCCTGTGGCTTTAGACTCCATGCTTTGAACTACTATGCATACCTGCATCTTTTTAAAATGTATAGGGTGACATTAATTAATAAGATTATATAGATTTCAAGTGTACAATTCTATGATACATCATCTGTATGTTACATTGTGTGTTCACCACCCAAAGTCAAGTCTCCTTCGGTCCAAATATATTGACCCTCTTTACCCTGTACTACACGGACCAGAGCAGTATTTAATTTTTATAATAGTGTCAGTAAGTCCTGGTAAGATCTGGGCATCACTGTTAGAGACCTTTTAATGACATCTGGGGAAAATATAACAAATTCACGAATAATAAACACACTTTGAAAAAAGGTATATAATTAAATCATTTATTGTGGTCTAAGGAGTGTGTGGTGTTCAGAAGAAAAAGAGCTCCATTGAGGTTGAAAATTTTATAAAAATCTTAGTTTGGTGTATGAGTTTTCCCTTAAAGAAAAGGGACTGTCTAGCACAGGAGGAGAAATCTAACCATAAATATCTAAACAGAAATAAGCATGACCTATATCCTTGTGGGATATTTGTAATATTAACTAGTAAGTCAGCCTTGATTCCTATGCCTTCCCTTTGCTTATAACAGGCACCAGGCAAGACTTTTCCCCATGAATGAAAACATAATTTCCAAACAAATCCCAGATCACTGTTTCTGTCAGAGTCAATGTTACTTTCTAAGTAAATGAGGAAACTAATGGCTTTATAATGATATTTTTACAAACTTTCCTTATTTTTATCATCTCGTGGCTATTGAATTACTACATTGGATCTGGCAGATGAAAGTGTCTGTGTTTTGCTTTACAAATTCGTTTATATCAAAGGCTGCCTCTTCAAAAAAGAACAGTGACCTTAGGGTGGAGCCCTCATGTCATATTATTCGAAATATTATTCATATTATGCTTCTCACTTATAAATTGAAAGGGCAGGGCTATGGACTTAAATGCAGAATAAATCATAATTCATTCTGAAATATCTAGGCTGGCATTTATTTGGGAAGAATACACAGAAAATAACATCCATGGGGAAACATTTATAAACGAGAGGCATGCTTACACAGTAGGTAGGTACAAATAGATTACAAGTCTTTCTCTTCTCTCCTCCTCCTCCTCCTCTTCCTCCTCCTCCTCCTCCTCCATTTCTCCTTCTGTTGTCATTCTTCTTTATGTCTAATCCAAGCTACTCTTACCTGAACATCTACTAGTTTAACCTCACAAACTGTCCCCCAGCTAGCTCTGAGAATTCCTCAGCCTGGGGTTTTATCTGTGCCCCAAACAGACACCTGGCCTGCTGTGCTGTGACCACCTGCCTCACCACTCCTCTGGGTAGCATCTAGTTTCTCTTGTGTGTGTGCCATTTTACTGGAGCAGTTTCCACCATTAATCCGCACACTTTGCAAAATGTCCTCACCTCTTCTTCCTACTTCGCTCTTCTAGACTTCCAGTGAGAAGCAGGACTAAATGGTGAATGGGGATCATTAAATCATTAGATTCATAAAACCAAGTTCCCAATTCTGATGAAAACTTTGGAGTATAATTTCAACTTCTGAATTGACACCATGTGAATGTTTATTATCTAAGACAAAGGAGAAAGCTATGGATTTAGTGAAATTTTCATCTAGGAACAAGGAAAGTAACCTCATTGAATAAATTGTGAAGAAATAGTGATAAGATTTTTAAAAAGTGGCATCTGTGTTATAAATGTATACTTTATAGTTGTCTATTGGCTGTATCACCAATTACCCCAAGACAGTTGTTTAAAATGGCAATCCTATATAATAAAAGGCTAATATGCAAATAGACCAAATGGCAGAATGACCAGTCACTATGATGCGCACTGACCACCAGGGGGCAGATGCTCAAAACAGGAGCTTCCCCCTGGTGGTCAGTGTGCTCCCACTGGCGAGCGCAGTGGTGGTGGCCTGCCTCTGCATCAGTTGGACATCCCCTGAGGGCTTCTGGACTGTGAGAGGGTGCAGGCAGGTCTGAGAGACCCCCTGAGTGCACAAATTTCATGCACCGGGCCTCTAGTAATTTAATAAATTCCTATAATTATATTAATTGGCTGAGTCTTGATTCATCTTTGGTTGCTTTTAGCTGAGGGACTGACTGGGGCTCAGATGACATTGCTCAGAACTGAACATCTTTCTCTCAATATAATTTTTATCACTAAGGAAGCTAGGAAGAACATCTTCCATGATGGCAGAAGCTTCCAGGAGTGCAAGGCCTAATGTGCAATTGCTATCAAGCCTTTATGCATATTATCTCCAGTGATATCTCAGTGGCCACAACAATTCACATAGCTTGGCACAGGGTCAACACAGGAGGGAAATACACAAGAATTAGGATGTTGGGAGGTGGGAGACTTTGGGGTCCATTTCTGTAGCAATCCACTATAATCACCTTCTGGACCTAATGATACTTATGTCTTCCATGTACAAAATACACTTAATATCCTTCAAGCCCTCAAAGTGTCGTCGGCCTTGAAGTTCATGATTTTGTGAATGGCATTAGGACCAGAGGTGGACAGCACTTTTCAGATCCCAAGATCTGTGATAGTTGTCCTCTCCCCTCCTACCCCGCCCTCTCCCTAGTACACAGTGATGGTGACACAGAAGCAGGGCAGTCATAACGAATGCTCCCTTTCAAAACAGGAGACAATGGGAGGCACCTGGCAGTCACAGGTGCACAACAACTCTGAGCTTTGGCCCGGCATGTGTTATCAGGGCTTCCTACTGTGGATGCAAAGAATGTGTCTTACCAGAGCTCAGGTTTGCTCCCTGGAAACAGTAGGTCTCCTGGGTCCTTGACTCTGCTACCTGAGAACTTTCTTTTTCCACAGGCAAGTCCCTTGTTGACCAGCAAGTAGTTTTCGAAGACTGCTTCTCGCCTATAGTAACGTTGAGAACCCAGATATCTCTTTACATGATGAACTGCCTCAGTGCCTTTTAGTCTGAGCTGGGAGTGCTGTCATTCATTCCATTCTGTTCAAGAACTTTCCATGGTAGGCAGAATAATGGCCTCCTAAATCTGTTCACCATATAATCCAAGACTTGTGGATATGTTATGTTACTTGGCAAAGGTGGATTAAGGAAGAGGCGAAAGTTAGGATGCTAATCAGATAACCTTAGAATAGAGAGATTATCCTAGATTTTCCCAGCTGACCCAATGTAATCACAAGGGTCCTTAACTGTGAAAGAGGGAGACAGGAGAATCAGAGTGACAGAGTGACTCAACGTGAGAAAGACTCAACTGGCCATTGCTGGCTTTGACAAAGGAAGAGGTCATGAGCCAAGGAATGTGGGCAGCCACTAAGAGCTGCAAAGACAAGAAAACGGATCCTTCACCAGGTCCTTCACAAAGGAACACCTGTCTACTAACTTGATTTTAGTTCGGTGAGATCAACTTTGGACTTCTGATATCCAGAACTGTAAGAAAATCAATTGTGTTATTTTAAGCCACTAAGTGATAAATTGTTACAGCAGCAATAGGAAAATGGTGCATTTAAGTCTCCATTTGGACAACACCCTTAAGCTACCTAGAGACCCTTTGTCCAAATGCCACCTACTATGAGATCAGTCCTAGAAACTAGACCTCAGATACTAGCAGATGTGATCAAATTATATCTAGCAAAATACTAAGAACCTATACTAGTATACCCATTGTTAGTGGAATCAGGGATATTCATGCAATGAACAAGTATTTCCGATTAACATTAGGTAAGCATCTGTAGCATTATTATGATAAAAACCCTGCTTGAAAACATCAGTATGAATCCTTTGATATAAAATTCAAAAGTAGTATGTTGTATGGGGATACTTACATATGTTTTCTAAAGCTGTGAAGAGAAGTAGGGAAAGGATTTACCCAGAATTCAGTATTGGTGACATCTGGAGAAAATGTGATTGGTGTGGGTGGGAGGGCAGTAGAGGGAGAGCACAGGGTTCTCTATGGTACTAGTGACATTCCACTCCTTGAATTAGGTGGTGAACTTACACATGAACATTTTGTTATTCCTTAAACTATGCATTTATATTATACTAGAGGCCCAGTGCATGAAATTCGTG
>NW_005357763.1:0-354 GCF_000412655.1 Myotis brandtii | reverse complement strand
CTGCTGATGGGCACTTAGGCTGTTTCCACATCTTAGTAATTGTAAATTGTGCTTCTATGAACATAGGGGTGGATATATTCTTTCTGATTGGTGTTTCTGATTTCTTGGGATATATTCCAAGAAGTGGGATTACTGGGACAAATGTGAGTTCCATTTTTAACTTTTTGAGGAAACTCCATATTGTTTTCCACAGTAGTTGCACCAGACTACATTCCCACCAGCACTGTACTAATGTTCCTTTTTCTCCACATCCTCGCCAGCACTTGTCATTTGTCGATTTGTTGATGATAGCCATTCTGACAGGTGTGAGATGGTACCTCATTGTCATTTTGATTTGCATCTCTCAGATGATTA
>NW_005357762.1:1821-5322 GCF_000412655.1 Myotis brandtii | reverse complement strand
CTTATTCTCCTTTACCTGCCCCTGCCTCATCCTAATTTCCCAGCTCTTGTGACCCGAACCCCTACATCCCCCCTTCCCCTGGGGGCGGGTGGGGGGGAAGACTGCCTCAGGGAGGCTGCCTCCTTGGTTCATACTGAGGCTCAACCACATCTGCACTTCCTGGGCAGTGTGGAGTCTGTGAATTCCACAGGCCCCAGGGCCCACAGGCATTTGCCTGTGTGATGAACTCAAACTGCTCCCCCAATGCAGGCATGTAGCCCCAAAGTTCCCTTAAACTGTCTTCTCCTGGGCCACTCCTTCAACCCCTCCCAGGTAGCTTGCAGTACTGTGGGTCCACAGCGCCTCCCAGTGGCTGACTATCCACAGTCTCATGCATTCACATCCTTCTCTATTAAGAGCAGAAATTCCCTCACCCCTAGAGTGCCCTCCCCTCCCACTCCCTGATTCCACTGTTTTCCCAGCCTGACTGATTTAGGGTGGATCTTCAAATCCACCCTTTGTTTTGGAGACAAAAGTTTGTATGAACCAACATTTCAATTATGAAGGAAATAATTGCTGCAATCAGTATGCGAAAGTGGGAGAGACAGCCAAAATCATACAGGTCATAAAGCTAAACAGTGGATCCAGCCTGGAAACACTCTGTTTCCTAGCTCCTCCTATTAATCAGGTCCCTATATTTCCAAATTCGTATTTAAAGTAATTATTGCCACACTTTAGATAGCACATTTGCATAAAGAAGGTTTATATAGTTTACCTATTTAAAACATCTTGAATTAAACAGCCCTACTGTGAGTCCACAGCACCTCCCAGTGAGCTCTAGTTAAGGTCAACCCAGTAGACCTACCTAGGCTGACATGGGCTGTCATTACCTAGAATCCCCTACAAGCCCTACTCAGTGACAGGGCACCTCTAATAAATACCCACCGGAGAGAAACTTGTTTCCATTTGTTGTGTCTATACACACACACACACACACACACACACACACACACACACACACTCTAAGTGACAAGTATACCAAGGTCCTATTATTGAGTACAGCTATTTTTAAATCAGTTTTTCAGGCTCATTTATGAGAAATATCTTTGATGATGGCAAGAGATGTCTCTAAAGGTGCGGTGGACTGTAAGGGCAAAAACATTTTTTAAGTAAACTTTTCAAATTTACTCAGTCATTAAGTTTGAAACTCAGTCATAGAGAATTATTTGTGAGGCAGATTCTCAGCTATAAGTGTATTCAGTGGTGCAATACATCTTTCATTTATTATCCATATCCATTTCACAAGTATCAAAGAGCATTTATTATAATTTAGTTTTTCCTATGAAAGGAAAGAGAATGTAGTTATGAATGGAATTTTGTCCCCCAAATCCATATGTTGAAGTCCACACCCCCGAAGCCAATATACCTGGAAATAGAACCTCCAGGGAGGTAGTTAAGGGAAATAAGGTGATAAGGTTGGGACTCTAATCTGTTAGGACTAGTGGCCTTATCAAAGAGGAAGAGACCCCAGAGAGCTCTTTCTATATCTCTGTGCAAGCACAGAGGAAAGACCATGTGAGCACACGGGGATGTCCGTCACCCACAAACCAGGACCAGAACCTTCCCCAGAAACCAACCCTCACCCCTTAATCTTGGATTCCCAGCCTCCAGAACTGTGGGAGAATGAATGTCTGTGGTCAAAGCCACCCTGTCTATGGCATTTTGTTAGAGCAGCCAGAGCAGACTAATCAATAGTACAGTATTGTGAAAAGTCAGGGCAAGACGCCAAGAGGAAGACACGGCTGAGTTCGTGCTCCAAAGAGTAGTTTCTGGGGAGAAGGGAAGGGCCTTCTATGCTATGGGAATAGCGAGAGCAAATGCCAAGGATTTAAAGGCCACCCAGCCATCCAGGTTTTAGGAAATGTTGCAAAGAGCTGATTAGTCACAAAGTAGGACTCATCCTGAGACTGCCAAGAAGGGCTGCTCTGAAGGTCACTGAATTAGGATGGTGATGTGTTAGAAAGCTTTTCCAGGAAAACAGGATTTATTTGTGGGGGAACTGGACCGCTTTTGCCTGTTTATAGTCAGGGGGCATGACCTTATTTGTGTTTTAAGAGGTACTTGACTGTACCCCAAGGAGGCAAGATTGGGATGAGAAATCAAGACGAAAGAAGTCAGAATCAACCTCAGGGTTCTCACATCATCATCTTGTGTGCTGATGGCCTCACCTGGGGCTTACCACTGGGATGCCAGTTGCTATAAGGCCTTGATTTATATTTTCTGGGCATTGAAAATTTCAGGAGGGAAGAGAAAAATGTTACAAATAACAGTTTTTTAAAAATAACCTTTTAGCTTTATCTCTATTTTCAAACATCTTCAGTCATATTTTCTCTCTTAGATTTTCCCCAAATTTCAACTTATTTTTCATAAATTACATAAAACAAATTCCTGTGGTTTTTATCTTCTAGACCACACATTTAACCAACAACTTTGATCCTCAAATGAACTCTTCCCCCTCCCAAAAGAGGGTGAGAGCTATTACATTACAGACCCTTCTTCTACTTTTATCACATAGAGTGCCAGGCAAGGAAGGTAATTTGGGAGTGAACATGTTGATGTAGCATCTGACCAGCTCTTTTTGTCTTCTCAGGAACAACTCAGTGTCAGTATCTGTCCTCTGGCTTTTGTCTCAGAAGAGCCCTCGGCTGCACTTCCCAGGGGCCCCAGTCACTCTGCCTTACCACTGGAGCCCTAGGTTCCCACAGCCCTGTCAGCACTGAGGCTGCTCCAAGCTGGGCCAGGAAGGTTTATGCACAGAACACAGGTGACTCTGCAGGGCTGTGCTAAGCTGCTGGCACAGAGATACAGGGCAGAGTCCTTCTGCTCCAGCGAGCTCATGGTCAGCTTAGAGCTGTAGTCATCAGATTGTTGCCCTGAGAATCAATCAGAGATGTTTCCTTTTGCTCTCTCCTCCCCATTGTGGTACCCAATGAGGAACTGGAGGCCCTGGCCCTGGGCCTGTTGATACCAAGACACAGCCAAGTGCCCAGAGATAGGGGAGCACCCCAGTGTCACTGTCTGTCCTCTGGCTTTTGTCAGGTGCCTTGGAGTCTGGGTGACTTCCGAATCCACTGGGCCTGTGAGGGAAGGAGACAGAAGCAGGTAAAAGAACAGGGGAGGGACCCTGGTGCTGCCTTGGATGCAGGTGCTTTCAGGTTTAGAACAGATGCCCCACCTGTGCCAAGGACATACCTGCTCCCAGGAGACAAAGGGCCACACAGCAGAAGAGCCTGGAGCCCATGGCAGGGTGGGGCAGAACTGGGCAGGAGTCTCCTTGCTCAGAGTTCTGGTCCTCTAAGAACTAATGTTCTGGGCACCTTCTGATTGGAAGTTAGGCAGTGATGTCACTGCTCTAATGTCATTGTCTATGCTGGTTCCCATGAGCCTGGGCTCCTTTGCCAGGTCCCTGGTTCAGCTGATCTAGGCACCCTGCTTTGTCCTGCTAAGCCTCTTGCATGACAT
>NW_005357762.1:0-499 GCF_000412655.1 Myotis brandtii | reverse complement strand
CCCCCAACCCCCACCCCCACCCCGCGTTTAGAAAATAATCTTACTTGCTGTTCCCACACTGCTGGACAAATTCTTTTCTATTCTCTCTTTTCAGAGATCCTCTCTTGCCTCTGTTCATCCTATATAATAAAGATGTAATATGCAAGTGGTCCTTATGCTGTGAAGCATAACAACTGACTGCATAAAAACCGGATCACGGATCAGCAGGAGGGTGGGGCAGCGAGCTACAAGCAGGCAGCAGAGTTCTACAGGAGGGGCAGGACAGCGAGCTATGAAGGGGTGGGGGGAGCTACAGGAGGGCAGGGCAGCTGACAGAGACCTACTAGAGGGCAGCAGCAAGCTACTGGGGAGCTACTGGCACCTGGACTGGTGCTCAGGGCTACTAGTTGATAATAATATAATGCCCAATTCCCCAGATGTAAGAACACATGTGTATATGATTAATTTTCTCTAATGCCCAAGAGGAAATAAAATATTCTAACCCTCTATACTTAGTCTG
>NW_005357761.1:0-514 GCF_000412655.1 Myotis brandtii | reverse complement strand
AGGCAGGTGATCGATTAGCAGCCAGCTTTCCCCATTCTAATATATTATCTGGCAGTGGTTTTTCTTAAGTGATCTTACAGCTGTAGGTTCTTCTTTTATTTCTTTTGGCATTATTTTGCATTCATTCTTTGACATTTCTGGATTTTTGTTACTGTTACTTAGAAATCTTGCTAGTTGTGTTACAATATGGAGCAAACCATTTTTTTCACACTGATTTTAAATGCCACCTTTATCATATAATAAATATGAGCAGTACATTTTCTTGATAAAATCTCAATTTTTTTATAGGTCTATTGTTTTCTGTACCACAATAAAATCCTATTTATTACTGTTGCCTTATACATGTATCTGCTCTCTTTGAGGAATGGTTTCCCTAAATATCTATCTATACTAATAATCTATACTAATTAAAGGGTAATATGCAAATTGGTCCTTAATCTATACTAATAAAAGGGTAATATGCAAATTGGTCCTGATACCCTCACAGTCATGACCAGATATGCTAATTAGTCAT
>NW_005357760.1:0-659 GCF_000412655.1 Myotis brandtii | reverse complement strand
GGGCGGTAGCGCCCACTTTGGGAATCACTGGTCTAATCAATGTATATGGGCCTTGCCACATTGTTAATGTTCGTAAGCCTTCTCTCTAGTATGACACCTCCAATGGCTAGAAAGGTTTGAACATAATTTATAGGCTTTGCCACATTCTCTACATTTATCAGGGTTTCTGTTCTATATGAATTCTCTGATGTCTAGAAAGGGCTGAAGACCAGCTAAAGGCTTTGCCACATTCTCTACATTTATAAGGCTTCTCTCCAGAATGAATATTCTGATGTTGAGTAAGAAGTGACCCTTGGGTAAAGGCTTTCCCACATTCTCTACATTTATAAGGCTTCATTACTGTATGAATTCTCTGATGATGGGTAAAGGTTGAACAACACCTAAAGGCTTTCCCACATTCTCTACATTTATGAGGCTTCACTCCAGTATGCACTGCCTGATGTTGAGTAAGATGTGAGCCCTGGGTAAAGGCTTTGCCACATTCTCTACATTTATAAGGCTTCTCTCCAGAATGAATTCTCTGATGTTTTGTAAGATTTGAATTCTGGTTAAAGGTTTTCCCACAAACTCTACATTCATAAGGCTTCTCTCCAGTATGAATTCTCTGATGATTTTTGAGACCTGAACACTGGCTAAAGGCTTTGCCACATTCTTTGCAT
>NW_005357759.1:472-856 GCF_000412655.1 Myotis brandtii | reverse complement strand
TTTATTATATAGGATAAAGGCCTGGTTCACGGGTAGGTGCCAGCTGGTTTGCCCTGAATGGTGTCCTGAATCAGGGTGGGAGTCCCTCTGGGGTGCCTTGCCAGCCTGGATGATGAGCTGATGGTTGTTTGCAGGCTAGCGACACCCCCTTCAGGGTGGGGGTCTCCGCTGGGGTGCCTGGCCAGCCTTGGTGAGGGGCTGATGGCTGTTTGCAGGCTGGCCACAGCCCCTTCAGGTTGGGGGGGGTCCCACTGGGGTGCCTGTCCAGCCTGGGTGAGGGGCTGAGGGCCGTTTTCAGGCTGGCCACACCCCCTTCAGGGTGGCGGTCCCCTCTGGGGTGCCTGGATAGCCTGGGTGAGGGGCTGATGGCTGTTTGCAGGCTGG
>NW_005357759.1:0-268 GCF_000412655.1 Myotis brandtii | reverse complement strand
GCTGGCTGGAAGCAGGTATCTGGGATTTATTTATCTTCTATAATTGAAATTTTGTAGCCTTGAGAGGAGCTGAGGGCCTGCTAGGGCATGTAGGAAGCTTGGCTTCCTCCATCGCCAGGGGCAACCCAAGCCTCCTGCTTGCTCCAGCTCCATGGCCACCGCCATCTTAGTTGGGTAAATTTGCATACTCGCTCCTGATTGGCTTGTGGGAATGGCTTGTGGGCGTGGCTCAAGCATAGCAGAGGGACAGTTAATTTGCATGTTTCTC
>NW_005357758.1:0-500 GCF_000412655.1 Myotis brandtii | reverse complement strand
AATCTCAATAGGTCAATAACTATGGAAGAAATTGAAGGAGTCATCTAAAAGTTTCCAGCAAACAAAAGCCCAGGACCAGATGGGTTTACAGGGGAGTTTTACCAAACATTCAAGGAAGAACTAAAACCTATCCACCTCAGACTATTCCAAAAAATTCAAGAGGAAGGAACGCTTCCAAGCTCATTCTATGAAGCCACCAAAACCAGGTAAAGACAACACAATGAAAGAGAATTACAGGCCAATATCCCTCATGAACATAGATGCCAAAATCCTCAACAAAATCTTAGCAAATCGGATCCAGCAGTACATCAGAAAGATCATACAGCATGACCAAGTAGGATTTATCCCAGGGATGCAAGGATGGCACAATATCTGCACATCAATAAACGTGATACATCACATAAACAAATTTAGAGATAAAAGCCACATAGTCATATCAATTGATTCAGGAAAAGCATTTGATAAAATCCAACACCCATTTTTGATGAAAACTCTCAGCA
>NW_005357757.1:0-768 GCF_000412655.1 Myotis brandtii | reverse complement strand
GTAATATGCTAATCAGACCAGACATCCTTCCGGACAAAGCCACTGTAGCAGGGGCCAAGGCAGAGATGGTTAGGGGCGATCAGGCCATCAGGGGAGAGCAGTTAGGGGTGATCAGGCCGTCAGGCAGAGAGGTTAGGGGCGATCAGGCAGGCAGGCAGAGTGGTTAGGGGCGATCAGGCAGGCAGGCAGGTGAGCAGTTAGGAGCCAGTGGTCCCGGATTGGAGAGGGTGCAGGCCGGGCTGAGGGGACCCCCCCGCCCCCGTGCATGAATTGCATGCACCAGGCCTCTAGTATAATATTGAATATAATAAAAATGATATATTGTGAATAACAGAAGATTTACAAATTTGCAAAAAAGGGTACAATTGAGCAAATCTGGCAAAATCTTGAAAATTGTTGAACTGAGTTTATGGAGATTAATTGTACTAATTTTTCTACTTTGAAATATATTCAAAAATTTTCCTAAAAGAAAGAAAGAGTACTGCTTACTGCTTACATTCAAATTAGGTAGACAAAATTAATACTCATTTGGAACTATTACATGGTAATCTGTGTGGCCCTGATTATAATCACCAGGAATCTAGAAAAAAGGAAGGTATCACTGGAGTGGTTAGGAAAGACTTCTTTGAGGAGAAGAAAGAAATTTAAGACTATGGATAGACGGTGATAAAGGAGGGAATTCCAGGAGCAGGGATCGGGGTCACAGTGACTCAAAGGTACAATAAGCATGCGTGTAGAGAAATGGTGAGTAGGTTAATTTAATTGCAA
>NW_005357756.1:0-906 GCF_000412655.1 Myotis brandtii | reverse complement strand
TCCGGTGTTTACCTATTCCGCCATCTTGGTTTCTCCATAAATATATATTTTAATTTAAATTTACCTTATGTCCAATCACTTTGCCAAACTTTCTTATTAATTCCAGTGATGTTTGATAAGAGTGATTATAATGGGCCTCTTTGTATAGCTTCTGATTAAAGAAGAAAAACTATCAAAATTAATCACTAAGGATAATCTTTGCTATAAGTTTTTTTTAATATAACCTTTATCAGAATAAAGAAGTTATTTTCTACTAATGGATTGTCAATATGATGAATGTCAAATTTTACTTCTTTTTTTTTTGGCTCTGGAGATGGTAGTTGTTGTTGTTGTTTTTTTTAATTTTAACCAATACAATGAAATGGATTAATTTAATTTCCATTATTAACCCATCCTTACTTATGTTATATTACTTTTCTCTCTTTTATAGAAATCTCTATTAAGTTACATATTTTGAAGCCATCTGTTACATATTTTGATGCATATAAATTTAGAATAGTTATGTCTTCCTGGTAGATTGACTTTTTAGCATTATAAAATATCTATTTTTATAAATCAAATTAAACTCTATTTCAATGGTTTTGAGAGCTTGTTTGGAGGTTCTAGCAGGGGAGCCCTTGACCGAAGACTGGCCCTCTCCTGGGCGGAGGAGGAGGAGGAAGAGGGGAAGGTCGTCCTCTTCCACAGAGCATGACGCTTCGGGAGGGACGCACATGGATCAGTGAGGGAGGAAGGGGACACCCGCCTAGCCAGCCAGATCAGCCGAATCAACCCTGGCGATCAATGGGGTGACAGATGTCGCAGCCAGATCGCCCTCACATCCTATTTCAATCGTTTTGAATAGCCTGCTATATTATTCTTTATCCTTATTCTTCCAAACTTCATAGATTCCTTTTTATCTACTTT
>NW_005357755.1:0-1566 GCF_000412655.1 Myotis brandtii | reverse complement strand
TAAGTGCACGGTTTTTAGAAGACGCTTTCTTTTCTAGGCTGTGTGATGAGCAGCTCTCTTCTCAGAGCCATTACGACTTTGGGCTTCGAGCTTTGAAGAGTGTGCTGGTGAGTGCGGGTAACGTGAAGAGAGAGAGGATTCAGAAGATAAAGAGGGAGAAGGAAGAACGAGGCGAAGTAGTGGATGAAGGAGAGATTGCAGAAAATCTACCTGAACAGGAGGTTTGTCCACATGTCCTCTCAGCCACTGAAACCTTGGGCACTGGTTAAACTTTCCTTCCACATTGAACCACGCGGGAGCGCTCGGTGCGGTGCACTGCAGGGGCGGGCGACGTTCACAGGGTGCGTGGCTGTGAGGGGCTCAGCCAGACATGCAGTGCGACGTGCTCGCCCCTTCTCCCACGCAGATTCTGATCCAGAGCGTCTGTGAGACGATGGTGCCAAAGCTGGTGGCGGAAGACATCCCGCTGCTCTTCAGTCTCCTGTCGGACGTGTTCCCCGGCGTCCAGTACCACCGCGGGGAGATGACCGCACTGCGGGAGGAGCTGAAGAAAGTGTGTCAGGAGATGTACCTGACATATGGAGACGGGGAAGAAGTTGGCGGAATGTGGGTTGAAAAGGTACCTGGGATTGTTCTGTTGGTGGGGTGGCTGCAGCCATGACAACTGCGGGACGCCTCACACGAGGAGAACATTAGAGCTGTCAAAGGCCAAGCCTGCTGGTTTATGGCTTGTCCCCACGCCTGTGTGGACTTTTTTTCTTTATCTTTTCTTTTTTTAGATTTATGTTTATTGATTTTTAGAGAGAGGAAGGGGGGGGGGACAACAATCACCTTTCTCCTGCGTGTCTGGGCCTGCCAGGGACTGAGCCACAACCCAGGCACATCAGGACTGAGCCTTTCGGTTTACGGGACCAGGACCAACCCACTGAGCCACACCCACCAGGATTGTACTTTTTTCTTAAATGTAGAGAGAGCAAAACTTACCTGAGAATTTTACTTACGTGAGATAGTTCATTCTCTGAAAATGCTGGCTAAGGGCATGATTTATAACAGAAAATGTTTATGCCAATGAGAGTTTTACTTACAAGACTTTCTAGTACCAGGACTGACAGCGTAAGTCTCTAACCAACTCATGGCTGACATACTGCATTGGCCTCTTCCCTTCCTCTGGGAGGCTCACATGAGGAAAAGTGCGCATGCGCCTGAGCGCACTGTCTGCATTGAACACCCGTGGTCTCCCCTCCTGGGGGGTGGGGGGGCTTTGGTGTCTGTCAGGCAACTGGATCAGCGTCTCCCATTCCACTGGCTCCCACCTTCCTGACTCACCGAAGGGCTCTCCACAGTATAGTTACAACCCTTGTGAAATAGTTTTGCAGGTGTGGCCTGTGTGACTTATCTCTGGTTAAAAAGTTTCAGTGTTGCCCTAGCTGGTTTGGCTCAGTGGATAGAGCGTTGACCTGTGGACTGAAGGGTCCTGGGTTCGATTCCAGTCAAGGGCACATGCCAAGTTTCAGGCTTGATCCCCAGTATGGGGCTTGCAAGAGGCAGCCAATCAATGATTCTCTC
>NW_005357754.1:262749-265391 GCF_000412655.1 Myotis brandtii | reverse complement strand
CTTCCTTCTTTTCCCTGGCTGCTTTGAGAATTTTTCTGTTATTAATTTTGACAGCTTAATACTAAGTGCCTTGGAGAAGGCCTCTTTGGATTGGTGTTCTGTTTGCTTCTTGGATTCGAAGATCTAGTTCTTTCAATAGTTTTGGGAAGTTCTTATGCACTATTTGTTTGAATAGGCCCTCTGTCCCATGCTCCCTCTCCTCCTCCTCTGGAATGCCTATATTTCTAATATTGCTCTTTCTGATGGAGTCAGATAAGTCTCATAGAGCTCCTTCATTTTTCTTTATTCTCAGGTGTCTCTCTTCTTCCCTCTGCATCATTTCTAGATTCCTATCTTCAGTGTCACTAGTTCTTTCCTCTAACTCAGCGGTTCTCAACCTGTGGGTCGCGACCCCTTTGGCGGTCGAACGACCCTTTCACAGGGGTCGCCTAAGACCATCCTGCACATCAGATATTTACATTACGATTCATAACAGTAGCAACATTACAGTTATGAAGTAGCAACGAAAATAATTTTATGGTTGGGTCACAACATGAGGAACTGTATTTAAAGGGCCAGAAGGTTGAGAACCACTGCAACTGGTTGGTTCTGTTTTCTATGCTCAGTAGTTCACTCTTAATCTCCTTAATTGCCTGCTTCATTTCCAGGAGTTCTGATAGATTCATTTTTAAAGTTTAAATTTCCTTGGAGAAATACTCCTTTTGTTCATTGATTTGTTTTCTGAGTGCACTGGATTGCCTGTCAGTATTTTGTCGCAACTTGTTGAATATTTTCAGAACTGCAATTGTGAAGGCTCTGTCATTTATGTCACATCATTCCATGTGTGCCAGCCTGCTTTCTGGGGATTTTTCATTTTCTTTCTGGTCGTTGTGGTTACTGTGTCACGGTATTTGCTGCCCTCCATTGTTTTTCCATTTATCTCTGAGGCGGTCTTTCTCCTATGTTCCAGCAGATGGCGCTGACTCACAAGATTTTTACCCCGTGCGCTCCCAGGTTTGAGCCTCCGCGGCGTCAGAGGCTTCCCTTGCTGCTTGCGGGGTGAGAGCTTGGGGTGAGGTTCCTTTTACCGTCACCGTAATGGCGACCCCGACCTCCTTGGGTGCAGCCAAGCACCCCTTCTGGGGGTTAGTTACAGAGGGAAACAGCGACTCGACTGCATCCATCAGCTCTTGGTTTGCAGACAATGCGCTCCTGAGCCAACTCCAGGGGCAACAGGAGGCGAGTTTTGGGAGTCTCCGCCGCAGGGCGCTGCCATCTCCTCGTCTTGTCTAAAGCACCTCCGCCAGGCGCAGCGGTGGGAGCCTCGCGGTGCGGTGCTCTGACTGGGGGGCATCAGCTGACGCAGCGTTAGCTCTTGCAGCTCCTGTGCAACGCAGACCCTGTTCGCCGCGCCCTCGGCTCAGATGCTGTTCACTCGCCACCACACGCGACCAGCGCTCTCCTCTCTGGCGGCCGGCAGCGGGCTGTCCAGCTGTGTGTCTGCGCTTTCCTCCCGTCTCCTCTCCCTGGCTAGCTCCCGGATTCGCACTGCAGGTGTTTCAGTGTGCCGTCTCTCAGGTGTGATCTGTGTTGAGCAGGGACTGTTGTTGAATTACAGATGGCTAACTTGTTGAAATGTCGGTACCCAGGGGTCTTAAACGGACACCAGCCCCTCATACAAGCGCGCGCCCTCGATGGCAGCCTGCAGAGTCACAGACGAATGCAAGTTCCGGAGACGCCTTCCCCAGCAGTCTTCCCTGACGCCCAGGCCTGTAGCCTTAGGTGCCAAAGCGCTCTACCTACGGACCCTAACCAGGCCCTGTCTAGTCTCTGTTCCCGGAGAGTCACATTTCTCCATGGCTTGTGGGAGTGAGGCCCTTGGGGTCCCGCTGAAATAAGCATTTCAGAAGCCCCCGCGGGAGAATGGTAAAAGGCGTTATTTGCCTGGAGTTACATTCCTCAGGTTGTAAGGTCCCCTGCGCCTTAAGCCAGTCCTGCAAGAGGTGCTGGGGTTCCAGCAGAGCCTAAACCATGTCCAGAGCTTCCGTCCACGTTGCAGCCGGGTCTGGTCCAGCATTAGGCTGATTACAGTCCATCAGTCCACGGTGCGGATCCCACAGGGCTCTGAGCCACGTGGGCACGGGGAGGGCATCCCTGGAACAGGAGAGGACCAGGTGCTGAAGGCGGGGAGAGCTGCTCCTTTGTCAGGAGGTTAAACATTCAGGTTTCCTGCCCTTGCAGGGGCCACGCCTATTCTGGCCACTGACTTGCTTCCAGGTATGATTGACAGACAGGTAAGCACCTCCCCATGTCGCCCAGACGTCACTGGGCACACTCCAGACGGCCTCTGTCCAGTCCCTCCCCCGGCGATCAGCAGGGAACAGGCTTGGGGAGTGTTAAATTGGCCAAGCTGTATACCAGGTAAATGGCATGCCTCTAGGTCTAGGATCTAGTCTTCCCTCCACTCCTTTCCTGGTAAATAATAACCAGATTACTACGCGGCATCTCTGCATTCTGCCTTCCCCTCCCCACATGGCCCCTCAAGGCAGTTCTGTGGCCTCCTCCAGGGCCCGTGATATCCATGCCACCAGCCACCATCCAGCTCATCATCCTGGGCTGCACTTACCAAGTGTTAATTTAACAGCGGTTCTCAACCTGTGGGT
>NW_005357754.1:258728-261632 GCF_000412655.1 Myotis brandtii | reverse complement strand
GGGGAGTGCAGGAGGCAGCTGATCGATGTTTCTCTCTCATTGATGTTTCTAACTCTCTGTCCCTCTCCCTTCCTCTCTGTAAAAAATCAGTAAAATATATTTTTTAAAAAAGGTCTTAGTGACATGGGAAGGCTGGGGGTCTTCAAAGGACTTAGTGATCTCAAGGGCTGGGTCTTCCACGGGCTGGTGGCTCTGGTTTCTGCAACAAAGTTGTTAATCTTTCCATGAGAATAGGGAGGATGGGCTGCATCTCCAGGTGAGCTCTGAGGGCCGAGGGCCGTGTGTGTAACTCCCAGCCAGGTTGGAATGCACCTTCTTTAATCAGAACAACACAGTCATGGTCAACAGAGCATGATTTATATTTCTTACAGTTCTAGCTGGTTCCCCAACATTCTATTTCTGCTCCCATCACCAGGGCAGGGACTACAGTGGACAACATCTGGAATCTGTTAGGCACATTCTTGCACTCCATTATGCCCTGCTGGGGGCTGTCGCCCCTCCCTGCGATTTTCCTGTTGTCCTCATTGTAGGTTTCAGGATTAACGGTCTGCGGCTGCCAGTGAACCGCCTCACCCAGGTTCCAGTGGCCCCCACACCTGGCCCCGCCTGCACCTGGTCCCACCAGTTACTCTGCCTGACCCTGAGGGACATACATATCCCGCTCCCCCTACTCTGCCCGCTGACACCGACACACTGGGCTCAAACTCGCTTAAACTCGCACAAGGTCTCTTGGCCTGGCCTTCGGCGGGGGCCTAACATGCCTCCTCACTGGTGGGCACAGAAAGGGTCACATACGAACCCGACAAGCTCGGGAAGGCTGCACGGCAGCCTTGCAAACTCAGAGACAAACAGTGGTCTGAGATGAAAACTTTTAAACTAAGAGCAGTTATGACAGTAGTCATGTCTTAGGCTAGAATCTTCCTTGACCACTGCTGTGGGGTACGAAGTGCTTCACCCCACAAGGAGCGCCCCCATGCTGCATCCTTCAGTTAGACCTTCCCTCGCCCCAAACCCTGCCGACCCCGACCTACCAGCCACCACTGTAATCCGGTCATTTCAGGAGCGTCATAGGAGTAAGACCATGCGGTGTGTCACCTCTTGAGATGGGCTTTTCAAGCTCACAATAGCCTTGAGGTCGATCCGAGTTCTTCTGTGAATCAGTGGATTTGTTCCTTTCTGTGGCTCAAGGAATCCATCAGGCGGATGTGCCAGTTTGTTACCTGCTACCCAGCCAAGGGCATTTGGGTTATTTCCGGTTTTAGGCTCTTACAAATGAAGGGCCATGAATATGCCCGTGCAGGCTTTTGTGCGGACGTGGCTTATTTGTCTGGGGTAAATATGTGGCTAGACTACATGGTAAGTGCACGTTTTATAAGAAGCGGACACTGTTTCCCACAGCTGCCCGCAGTGTGCATTCCGAAGCCGTGTCTACCATCCTTGCAACACTAGCTATTATCAGACATTCTACTCTGACCAGCTGGTAGGCGTCCAGTGCTCCCTCATCGTGTGTAAGTTTCCCTGTCTCTAATGCTTAATGATGTTGACTATCTTCTCACCTGTCTCTGCCACTCCCCTCTCAACTGAGCGGAATCGTGCAGTTTGGCTGAAGCCTGGACAGTGTATCTAGTTTTCCTTTTATGGGTTGTGCTTTTCGCCTTCTATCTAAGTCATGATGTTTCTCTCTTATGTGTTCTTTTGAAAGTTTTACAGTTTAGATTTATGATCAATTTTTGCTTTATGTTATTTTTAAAAATAAAGTATGAGATTTAGGTTGAGGTTAATTTTCCTTTGTTCAGTGGAAGTCCAGCTATTCCAGTCATACCATTTATCAAAAATGCCATTTTCTATGAATTCCTCCCCCAAAAGCCATTGAATTGCTCTTGTACTTTTGTCAAAAATCAGTTGGGCATACATGTGTGGGTCTTTATCTGTGCTATCAGGTTCCATGGGTACGGGGTCTGTTCCTCTTCCAGAACCATCCTGACTGGACACTGTAGTTATATAGTTCTTCCTAACGTTGTGCCATAGTGTGACCCCTCCGGCTTTATTACTCTTCAGTATTGTTTGTTATTCTTGTTCTTTTAACTTTCCTTATAAATTTTAGGGCCAGCTTGTCTATATCTACAAAAGAGAGCTTTTGCTAAGAATTATGGCAAACTTACATATAAATTTGGGGAGAATTGATATCTTTGTTGAGTCTTCTAGTTAACTAGCACTGCATGCATCTCTATTTAGATCTATTGTTTTTCAAAAATCAGCACTTTGTAGTTTTTAGCATTCAGATTTTGTATGTATTTTGTTAGATTTATAGTGCTTTAGTTTTGGTTTCCTATTGTTTATTGCAAGTATTTAGGAATTTTTTTGATTTGTACATCCCACCAAACGGGCAGTCAGACTTCCCTCTCACAATCCAGGACTGCTGGCTCCCAACCGCTCGCCTGCCTGCCTGCTTTATTGCCCCTAACCGCTTCTGCCTACCAGCCTGATCACCCCCTAACCACTCCCCTGCCAGTCTGATCAACGCCTAACTGCTCCCCTGCCGGCCCAACTGCCCCTAACTGCCCTCCCCTGCAGGCCTGGTTGCCCCCAACTGGCCTCCTCTGCCGGCCATGTTGTGGCGGCCATCTTTGACCACATCGGGGCGGCCATCTTGTGAGTTGGAATGATGGTCAATTTGTATATTACCTCTTTATTATATAGGATTCTCTTAGTAGTTCTGTCCAAAGTCATTTTAAAAGTAAAATGTCCAGCCCTAACCGGTTTGGCTCAGTGGATAGAATGTTGGCCTGCGGACTCAAGGGTCCCAGGTTTGATTCTGGTCAAGGGCAAGTACCTTGGTTGTGGGCACATCCCCAGTAGGAGGTGTGCAGGAGGCAGCTGATCGATGTTTCTCTCTCATCGATG
>NW_005357754.1:254172-257232 GCF_000412655.1 Myotis brandtii | reverse complement strand
GTAGTGCTATGAACTTCCCTCTCAGGACTGCTTTTGCTGAGATTTTGGGTGGTTGTGTGTTCATTTTCATTTGTTCACAGGAAATTTTTGATTTCTTTCTTGATCTTATTGGTAACTCATTCATTGTTTAATAACATGTTATTTAGCCTCCATGTGTTTGAGTGTTTTGGGGTATTTTTACTGTTGTTGATTTCTAATTTCATTCCACTGTGATCTGAGAAGATGCTTGATATGATTTCAGTCTTGAACTTGTAGAGATTTGTTTTGTGTCCTATCCTTTGAATGATCCATGTGCACTTGAGAAGCATATATATTCTGCAACGTTGGGACGAAATGTTCTATAAATGTCAATTAAACCCATCTCTGATCCAGTGTGCCTGTTAGAGTCACTGTTTTCTTGTTAATGTTTTGTCTGGATGATCTATCCAGTGAAGTCAATGGGGTGTTCAAGGCCCCTATTATGATTGTATTGTTCTTGATCTCTTCCTAAAGACCTCTAAAAGTTTTAAAAAATATATATTTAGGTACTCCTATATTTGGTGCATATATGTTTACCAGACTTATATCCTCTTGTTGGATTGATCCCTTTAGTATTATGTAGTGACCTTTGCTGTCTCTTGTGATGGCCTTCATTTTGAAGTCTATTTTGTTCTATATGAGTATTGCTAATGCAGCCTTTTTTCTTTTCTATTTGCATGGGAAATTTTTTTCCATCCCTTCACTGTCATCCCATGTGTGTCTTTTGTTCTGAGATGGGTTTCTTGTAGACATCATATACTTGGGTCATGTTTTTGTACCCATTCAGCTACCCGATGTCTTTTGATTAGAGCATTTAATCTATTTACATTTACAATTATTATTGTAGGTACTTATTTATTGTCATTTTAATTCTGTATGCCTAGAATTCTCACTCTATTTCATCTCCTCATTATAGCAGTCCATTCAGCATTTCTTGTAATACTGGCTTGGTGGTGATGTATTTTTATTTTTTTAGCCTTTTTTTTTTTTTTTTGTCCAGGAAGCTCTTTATTTGACTGTCTATTTGGAATGATAGCCTTGCTGGATATAGTAATCTTGGTTTCAGATCCTTGCTTTCCATTACCTTGAATACTTTGTGCCATTCCCTTCTGGCTGTAGAGTTTCTAATGAGTAATCAGGTGTCAGCCTTATGTGAGCTGTTTTGTAGGTAACAGTTTGCTTTTCTCTTGCTGCTTTTAAAGTTCTCTCTTTGTCTTTAATTTTTGGCATTTTAATAATAATGTGTCTTGGCATGGGCCTGTTTGGGTTCTCTGTGCCTCCTGAACTTGTGTGACTTTTTCCTTTACCAGGTTAGGGAAGTGTTCTGCCATTATTTTTTCAAACACATTTTCCATCTCTTTCTGCCTCTTCTGGCACACCAGCTAGTCTAATATTGTTACCTTTCACGTTGTCCCACAGCTCTCTTAAGCTGTCCTCCTATTTTAAAATTATTTTTTCTTTTTGGTTCTTTTATTGTCTTTTTTCAATACTGTCTTCTAATTCACTGATCCGATCGTCATCTTCCCCTAATCTGCTGTGTATTCCTTCCAATGTGTTCTTTATTTGTGCTATGTCATTCCTTATTTCTGTTTTCATAATTACTACATCTTTTTTTCATACTGTTGAGCATCTTTACCATCATTATTCTGAACTCCACATCAGATAAATTTTACCTCCATTTTATTTACCTTTTCTTCTGGAGAATTCTCTTGTTCTTTCATTTGTGGGTTGTTTCTTTGTCTCCTCATTTTGGTTGCCTGTTTGGGTTTGTGACTATATATCAGGTAGATCTGCTACACTTCTCAATCTCTAGTGCAGGACAGTGTAAAAGGCTGTTTCTGACTAGTTAGGTCAGGCAAAGACTCAAAGCCTCCAGAGACAGCCTCTGCCTAAAGACTGATAAGATTCCTTCTTGAATTTCTCTCAAGCAATCGTCCACAGATGTGGCAAGAATTTTTCAACAGGGTGGGGTAATTGCTTCTGCCTGGAGGCTAATTATTAATCTCAGTCTCTTATTGGGTCTCAGAAACTCCCCACCATCATTCAGGGTGTTTTCCAATAGGGCGGGTCAACTGTCTTCCCCACAAGCAAAGCTGCCTGTATAGAAAATGTCTGCATGAGAAGCATGACTTCTGCAGTGTGAGGGAATGACTCAGCACAGGAAATCAGGGTGTCTGCCTTCTGAGCTCTAACTCCTCAGCTCCTGATCTTGGCTTCTGCTCACACAGCTTCAGTCCACTCTGCCCTCCCCCTGCTGGAGGATAAGGTGAGTGGCTCTTCAGGGAATTTTGTGCGTAGGCCTTTTAAGAGGATGCCTGAATTTCCAGCCATCTCTCCCTGGTAGACAGCACCCCAGCTGCTTTTCATAGCCAGATGTTATGTGGGTACCCTTCTCAGTTCTGGTGCTCTCTGCTGGAGGGCCCCGTTTGGAGATTAGAGCCCAGAATTTTCTGTGACTACCTCCTACACCTGGGATATCTTTCTGGAACTTCAGTTGCTGTCTGTTGGAGCCCAATCAGCCCTTTCATGCCTTTGCCCCTTCTACCAGTCTCTATGTGGTCTCCACTTTCTGTCCTTGGTTATCAGAGTTCTCTCCAGCGAGTATTCCATTGATTATTCAGTAAGTTTTTTTGTATTTTAGTTATAATTTCAGTTTGGTTCTGGGAGTGTGTCTGTGCAGCATCCACTTATTCTACTGCCATTATTTTTTGGATTGTTTTTATTGTAGTTGATTTCCAGTTTTATGCAATTGTGGTCTGAGAAGATGCTTGATATTTTCAATCATATCTTGAATTTGAAGAGACTTTGCCTGTGACCCAATATATGGTCTATCTTTGAAAATGACCCATGTGCACTTGAGAAGAATGTATATTCTGTGGCTTTGGGGTGAAATGTTCTGAAGATGTCAATTAATTCCATCTGATCTAGTGTGTCATTTAGGATTGATGTTTCTTTGCTGAGTTTTTGTTTAGAGGATTTGTCCAATGGTGATAGTGGGGTGTTAAAGTCCCCTACTATGATTGTGTTGCTGTCAATCTCTCC
>NW_005357754.1:250452-251410 GCF_000412655.1 Myotis brandtii | reverse complement strand
GGTTCCACAAAAACAACTTTCCCCTGCAGTCTCTGCGAGTGTCCCCAACTGGGCAATCCCATGCACTGGGTTTAATAATCAAACTCAAAGATTTAAGGGGAAGCGAATAATACAAGAGACTGAGAAGTTGCTCGAATTCGCAACCCTCCACCTTCCAGCACTGTGAGAAGTCTCCTTCGCTCACCCTCTCTCCCCTGGCACCAAGCAGCCGCACACTGGCAAAATCCGAGGTTGCCTTTTTGCATCCAGTCCAGCTATGGGCTTATTTTTAGCGTTCCCTTCTGCCAGCAGCCTTGCGGGAGCCCTTCCACACTCGTGGATCACTCTGGCCCCAAAGGCTGCAGACTTTGTGGGGCGCAGACCTCCCCGCACATGTTCCTCTCCCCAACTTGAATTGTAAACCGCACCTTCAGGCGAATTCTGACCTTTCCGTGAGGAGAAGCAGGGCTCCACGTAGTCGCGCTGTCCCAGATCCGGTGTTTCCGGGTTAGCAGCCGGTCTCTGGATGCCAGGTCTTTGGATGTAAATGCTTCCAGTAATAGCCACTCAAGATGGCGCGGTCTCAGCGGCTGAGCTGGTGCTCCAGGAGAGATTCCAGCTGCTGCCTCCAACCGTTCCCTTTCTCCGGGAGTCCTCCACCTTTCCTGGCTGCAAACTGCCTTTCAGCTGAATATCCCCTGCTTATTGGGGCTGTATGTTACCCGCTTCAGCTGCTCACCCTTATCTGTTCCGGGACAAGGCACAGGACACGTCCGTCTATACCTCCGCCATTTTTTCTCCCCCCTCTACTGCCATTTTTTAATCTTCCTCTATCTCTTTTTCCTTTTTTTAAAAAATTGTTTTATTTCTTAAAGTATTACAATGAGTATTACATATGTCTCCTTTTTTCCCCCGCCTTTGACAATCCCCTGGCCCCCTTACCCCTCAGTGTCTTATGTCCATTGGTTATGCTTATATG
>NW_005357754.1:232523-248851 GCF_000412655.1 Myotis brandtii | reverse complement strand
CTCTGCCACCCGGAAGCAGGCCTAAGCCAGCAGGTCGTTATCTGCCGAGGGGTCCCAGACTGCGAGAGGGCACAGGCCGGGCTGGGGAACCACCCCCTCCCCCGCCCCCCGAGTGCACAAATTTTTGTGCACCGGGCCTCTAGTAAGTTTATAATGGTCTTTATTTCTATCTCTTTTTTCAACGTCCTGTAGTTTTACGAATTCAGGTCTTTTACCTCATTGGTTAAGTTTCTTCCTAAGTATCTTAATTTTTGTTGTTGTTGCAATTGTAAATGGGGTTTTTGTTTAGTTTCCCTGTCTGAAAGTTCATTATTGGTGTATAAAAATGCCATAGATTTCTGGTTATTAATTTTATATCCGACTATTTTGTCAAATTCATTTATTAAGTCTAGTAGTTTTTGATGGATTCTTTAGGGTTTTCTATGTACAGTATAGTATCATGTCATCTGCAAACAGTGACAGTTTTACTTCCTGCTTTCCAATTTGGATGCTTTTATTTCTTCTTCTTGTCTGATCACTACAGCTAGCACTTCTAGTAATATGTTGAACAGGAGTGTTGAAAGTTGGCACCCCTGTCTTGTTCCTGTTTTTATGGGAAATGGTTTTAGTTTTTGCCCATTGAGTATGATGTTGGGTGTAGGTTTGTCATATGAGGCTTTTATTATATTGAGGTATGATCCCTCTATTTCCACTTTGCTGAGAGTTTTTATCAAAAAAGGGTGTTGGATTTTTTTGAATGCTTTTTCTGCATCTATTGATAGGATCATGAGGTTTTTATCTTTCAGTTTGTTTATGTGATGTATCATGTCTATTGATTTGTGGATATTGTACAGCCTTGTGTCCCTGGATTAAATCCCATTTGGTCATGGGGTATGATTTTCCTAATGTATTACTGGATCTGATTTGCTAGAATTTGTTGAGGATTTTAGCATCTATATTCATCAGAGATATTGGCCTGTAATTCTTTCTTTGTAGTATCTTTTTAAAAAAATATATTTTTATTGATTTAAGAGAGGGAGTGGGAGAGAGAGATATAGAAATATCAATGATGAGAGACAATCATTGGTTGGCTGCCTCCTGCATGCCCCCTACTGGGGATCAAGCCCACAACCCAGACATGTGCCCTTGACTGGAATAGAACTCGGGACCCTTCAGTCTGCAGGCTGATGCTCTATCCACTGAGCCAAACCGGCTAGGGCTCTTTGTAGTGTCTTTATCTGGTTTTGGGATTAGGGTGATGCTGGTCTCATAGAAAGAGCTTGGATTCTTTCCTTTGTTTCCTCCATTTTAATCCATGAAAGGCTCCATTCACAGAGCTTTTGATTCAGTTATTATATTTTTATATTCTAAACTTTACATTTTTAATGTATTTTATTGTTTGCTGAGACTCTTATTTCCTTGTTGAGACTATTTTTTCATTTGTTTCCAATGTGTTCATAATTTTCATTGAAGCATTTTATCATGGCATCTTTAAAACCTTTTTACATAATTCTAACTCCTTTGTCACCTTGGAGTTGGCATCTATCAATTGTATATTTTAATTCAATTTGAGATCTTCCTGGTTCTTGGTATGACAAGTGATTTTCATTTGAAACCTAGAGAGTTTTATGTGGTTATGGGAGTCTGGGTCCTATTTAAATCTTATCCTTTAGTAGGCTTTTACAAAATTCTGCTCTGGCAGAGGAAGTGAGGAGGCAGCTCTACCTCATTTCTGCCAGGTAAGGAAGAAGCCCAATTTCCCCACTTTGCCTCTACTGACACTTGGGAGATGTTCCTTGTTACTACTGTGCAGGGGTAGTAGTTCTGGCTCTGCACCAGTTCTCCAGTCATATTGAAGTCCACTAGGGCTCCTCTGACACAATCCCAACAGGAAAGAGGAGCATTTCATTACCACCGGTTGTGAAATGCCTATTGGTCTCTTATGCCTATTGGTGTTGCTGGGTTGCTAGCTTTTTCAGCTCAACGTCTGGGATATATAAGGCAAGAAGAAAACCCAGGGAACTCACCACTGTGCTGTTCCTTGGATTCCAAGATCCCTAGCTGGTCTGCCTTTTTTCTCCATTTTTCAGAGCCTCCTCATGCTTGTTTTACATATAACATCCAAGTTTTTAGTTGTATTTAGTGGGCAGAGTAGGGAAAAGTAGGTCCATCCCATCTTTCTGAAAGCAGAAGTGCAACCTGCAAGCAATGTTTATTTCTCTTCCTTAACCTCAGTTATTTTCCTCCAAAGGCCCTTTAAATATGGTGCCAAGATCTCTGCAGGAAATTTGGACATGGCAGACTAGAGAAGCATACCTCCTCTTTCCTTCTGCTGACTGTATTCCTAAAAATACATGCTAAGATTGAACTATCTTAGGCAGCCACTGCCATCTCATTTGCTGCCAAGTTGCTGCTATTTGTTATCATCCACCATGCTCCTAAAATGTCTCCATGGGTTTAATTGCAATTGTTTTGGGCCTTCTTTGGTTTTTGTTCTCTTTATTCTTACTTTTTGTATACTTCTCAGTTTTTTTGTTGGTCTTAATTCCTCTTCCTCTTTACTAAATTTCAATGAAGCTTATAGTCTCTCTTCTGGAGATCTGATCTAATCCTCATTAGTTGAATATTAGAAGCCCAGAGCATGAAATTGTGTGGCCCCGCCCACCTGCACGGCCTCTCCATGCTCGCAGCCCCGCCCACGAATGCATGCTGCCCCGCACTTGCAGCCCTGTTCACCTGTGCCAGACTTTGGTTGTTACGGTGATAGGGCTACAAGCCTTTTATTATATAGACTAGAGGCCTGTTACATGAAGAGATTCGTGCAATAGGCCTTCCTTCCTGTGGCTGCTGGCACTGGTTTTCCTCCGGCACCCGGGAACCAGGCCTTCACTCCAGCCACAGCAGAGAAGCCAAGCCTCTTCAGTCTTTAGTCGTCTTTAGTCTTCGCTCAGCGCCTGCATATGCAAATTAACTGCCTTCTTTGTTGGGTTAATTTTCATACTCATCCTGATTGCCTGGTGGGCGTAGCGGAGTGACACCAATTTGCATGTTTCTCTTTTATTAGTGTAGATTCCTTATATAGAAATGACCCTTTAATCTGTACCCTTAAGTAGATCTCTTTTCCCTTCTGAGCTCTAGTTTATATCTATAATTACATCTCTTCAAACTGAACAAACAACATATTATCTTACTCTGTTTTTCTTCTTCTATAAAAGGTGACTTCATTTATCCCTTACCAAGTGTCAAACCTTGGAGTCATCTCTGAGTTTCTCCATGTCACAAACATTCAGTGAGTTCATTTCTCTATCAAAATGATTCTCACATCTGTTTCTTTCATTTTATTCTCATTGCCTCCAAATTAGTGTAGGCTCTTGCCCTTTTATGGCTGTATCACTACAATAGTTTTCTGACTGATCTCTCAGCCTCCTTTCACTTGTACACCGCCTGATTACTCTTTCTGAAAGACAGCCCACCTTACATCTATTGCTTACAAAATAAATGAAATCAAAGCTCAAGTCCACCCAGAACCCCCTTTTACTTCAACCTTATTGTTTCTAGTACCATTAGTGTTTGCCAAATTTCAATCATTCAGATACCACTATTTGTCATAATTTTTGCCACACCAAAATACAACCTGTACTACTTTTTACTTAATACTTTCCTTTAAATTGGCTCACCTTTTTACTTAGTCTTATTATAACCTAGAATAGCTCCAAAAAATGGGCTTGATGAGCTGGATACACCCCCTCTCCCATAATTCACAAAAGTAAGTATCAAATGTCACTATTAAAATGTTTACTTGGGTATCACTTGAAATCACCTCACACATTAGTGGCGGTCTGGAGACTACACTTTAGGAACTTTGCTGCACACAAATTCTCTACTCTACTCTGCTTTCAGAATACATTACCCAGGTTCTAGCCTTTTCTTTTCTTTCTTTCTCTTTCTCTCTTTCTTTCTCTCCTTCTTTCTCCTTCCTCTCTTCTTTCTTTCTTTCTTTCTTTCTTTCTTTCTTTCTTTCTTTCTTTCTTTCTTTCTTTCTTTCTTTCTTTCTTTTCCCTCACTTTCTATCTCAGTCAGTTAAATTTAGTAAATATTGTGGTAGGCAATGAGGATGGTAAGAAACAGGTCTTTCTTCAAAGAGTTTATTATATAGTAGAGCAATTAAAATTCAGGGGCCTCAAACAATGTACAAATCTTACCTGCCTTTTTCTGATGCCCAGCCTATAAAAGTCCTTCATGAAATTGTGTGGGATTATCCCTACCCAAAGAGATTTTCATCTTTGAATTTTCTCATTGTATTTACTGCTCTCTATAATTTTTTGATGTTCATATTTTTAACACTGGTTTAGTGTTCTCATTTATAAAGGGTGTCCCAAAATTCACGCAAGATTTGAATTTTATGCCATTTGTGCCGTAAAGTGTTGCCAATGGAAAAAAAAGATAGCCTGACAGCTGACAGTTCAGGGTTATTAAAAATGGAGCGCTACTCAAAAGAACAATGCGTTTTCATTGTTGAGCAATATTTTAAAAATAATGAAGGTTTGGCAGCTACAGTTCGCAATTTTCGTGCAAAATATGGTCGGAATAGTAATTTAACTTCATCAACTGTGAAGAGATTAATTAAAAAATTTAGGGAGACTGGATCAATTAGTGATCTTAAACACTCTGGCCGTCTTTCAACAAGTCGTTCAACACAAAACATCGAAGCAGTTCGTGAGAGTGTTGCCGAGAGTCCAGGGACATCAATTTGGCACTGTGGTCAAGAATTGGACATTTCGAGAAGCTCTCTACAGCGTATTCTCACGAAAGATTTGCATCTTTATGCTTGCAAAGTTCAGTTAACTCAAGAACTGAAGCCTACTGACCACGCACAGCGAATAGAGTTCGTTGAATGGATTATGGAACAACAAGTGGATGCTGTTTTTCCCCCGCCCTTGACAATCTCCTGGCCTCCCCTACCCCCCAGTGTCTTATGTCCATTGGTTTTGCTTATATGCATGCATACAAGTCCTTCGGTTGATCTCTTACTCCCCTCCCTTCTGCCCCCCAACCCTCTCTGGCCTTCCCACTGCAGTTTGACAATCAGTTTGAGGCAGCTCTGCCTCTGTATCTATTATTGTTCAAAAGTTTGTAATGGTCTTTATTATCCATGAATGAGTGAGATCATGTGGTATTTTTCCTTCATTGACTGGCTTATTTCACTTAGCATAATGCTCTCCAGCTCCATCCATGCCGTTGCAAATTGTAAGAGTTCCTTCTTTTTTACAGCAGCATAGTATTCCATCGTGTAGATGTACCACAGTTTTCTAATCCATTCATCTACTGATGGGCACTTAGGCTGTTTCCAGATCTTAGCTATGGTGAATTGTGCTGCTATGAACATATGGGTGCATATATCCTTTCTGATTGGTGTTTCTGGTTTCTTGGGATATATTCCTAGAAGTGGGATCACAGGGTCAAATGGGAGTTCCATGTTTTGTTTTTTGAGGAAACTCCATACTGTCTTCCATAGTGGCTGCACCAGTCTGCATTCCCACCAGCAGTGCACAAGTGTTCCTTTTTCTCCACATCCTCTCCAGCACTTGTCGTTTGTTGATTTGTTGATGATAGCCATTCTGACAGGTGTGAGATGGTACCTCATTGTTGTTTTGATTTGCATCTCTCGGATGATTAGTGACTTTGAGCATGTTTTCATATGTCTCTTGGCTTTCTGAATGTCCTCTTTTGAAAGGTGTCTATTTAGATCCTTTGCCCATTTTTTGATTGGATTGTTTATCTTCTTTTTGTTAAGTTGTATGAGTTCCCTATAAATTTTGGAGATTAGGCCCTTATCAGATATGACGTTGGCAAATATGTTTTCCCACGCAGTGGGTTTTCTTGTTGTTTTGTTGATGGTTTCTTTTGCTGTGCAGAAGCTTTTTATTTTGATGTAGTCCCATTTGTTCATTTTCTCTTTAGTTTCAACTGCCCTAGGAGCTGTATCAGTGAAGAAATTGCTTTGGCATATGTCTGAGATTTTGTTGCCTTTGGATTCTTCTAGAATTTTTATGGTTTCCTGTCGTACATTTAAGTCCTTTATCCATTTTGAGTTTATTTTTGTGTATGGTGTAAGTTGGTGGTCTAGTTTCATTTTCTTGCATATATCTGTCCAATTTTCCCAACACCATTTATTGAAGAGACTATCTTGGCTCCATTGTATGTTCTTGCCTCCTTTGTCAAATATTAATTGAGCGTATTGGTTGGGGCTGATTTCTGGGCTCTCTATTCTATTCCATTGATCTATATGTCTGTTCTTGTGCCAGTACCAGGCAGTTTTGAGAACAGTGGCTTTGTAATACAGCTTGATATCTGGTATTGAGATCCCACCTACTTTGTTCTTTCTCAGGATCGCTGCAGCTATTCGGGGTCTTTTTTTATTCCAGATGAATTTTTGGAGAGTTCGTTCTAGATCTTTGAAGTAGGCCATTGGTATTTTAATGGGAAGTGCGTTGAATTTATAGATTGCTTTGGGTAGTATGGACATTTTAATGATGTTGATTCTACCAATCCAAGAACATGGTATGTTCTTCCATCTCTTTATGTCTTCCTCTATCTCTTTTTTCAACGTCCTGTAGTTTTCTGAGTAGAGGTCTTTTACCTCTTTAGTTAAGTTTATTCCTAGGTAGCTTAATTTTTTTGGTGCGATGGTAAATGGGATTGTTTTTCTAATCTCTCTTTCTGAAAGTTCACTATTGGTGTATAGAAATGCCTCAGATTTCTTGGGGTTAATTTTGTATCCTGCTACATTGCCAAATTCATGTATTAAGTCTAGTAGTTTTTTGATGGAGTCTCTAGGGTTTTGTATGTATAATATCATGTCGTCTGCAAATAAGGACAGTTTTACTTCCTCTTTTCCAATTTGGATGCCTTTTATTTCTTCTTCTTGTCTAATTGCAATGGCTAATACTTCCAGGACTATGTTGAACAGGAGTGGTGAGAGTGGGCATCCCTGTCTTGTTCCTGTTTTTAGGGGAAATGGTGTTAGTTTTTGTCCATTGAGTATGATGTTGGCTGTGGGTTTGTCATATATGGCTTTTATTATGTTGAGGTATGATCCTTCTATTCCCACCTTGCTGAGAGTTTTTATCAAAAATGGGTGTTGGATTTTGTCGAATGCTTTTTCTGCATCAATTGATATGACCATGTGGTTTTTTTCTTTCAATTTGTTTATGTGATGTATTACGTTTATTGATTTACGGATGTTGTACCATCCTTGCATTCCTGGGATAAATCCTACTTGGTCATGGTGTATGATCTTTCTGATGTACTGTTGGATCCGATTTGCTAAGATTTTGTTGAGGATTTTGGCATCTATGTTCATGAGGGATATTGGCCTGTAATTCTCTTTCATTGTGTTGTCTTTACCTGGTTTTGGTATTAGGGTGATGCTGGCTTCATAGAATGAGCTTGGAAGTGTTCCTTCCTCCTGAATTTTTTGTAGTAGTCTGAGGAGGATAGGTTTTAGTTCTTCCTTGAAAGTTTGGTAAAACTCCCCTGAGAAGCCATCTGGTCCTGGGCTTTTGTTTGCTGGGAGCTTTTTGATGACTGCTTCAATTTCTTCCATAGTTATTGGCCTATTGAGGTTTTTAGATTCTTCCTGATTGAGTTTTGGAATGTTGTATTTTTCTAGGAATTTGTCCATTTCCTCCAGGTTGTCTAGTTTGTTGGAGTAGAGTTGTTCATAGTATTTTTTAACAATCATTTGTATTTCTGTGGGGTCTGTTGTTATTTCGCCTCTATCATTTCTGATTTTGTTTATTTGGGTCCTCTCTCTTTGCTTTTTGGTGAGCCTGGCTAGAGGTTTGTCAATCTTGTTTATCCTTTCAAAGAACCAGCTCTTGGTTTCATTGATTTTCTGTATTGTTTTTTTGGTCTCTATGTCATTTATTTCTGCTCTAATCTTTATTATCTCCTTCCTTCTGCTCACTCTGGGGTTTTCTTGTTGCTCTCTTTCTAATTCTTTGAGCTGTAGATTTAGATGATTTACTACCATTTTTTCTTGTTTTTTGAGGTAGGCCTGTAGAGCTATAAACTTCCCTCTCAGGACTGCTTTCATTGTGTCCCATAGGTTTTGGATTGTTGTGTTTTCATTGTCATTAGTTTCCAGGATGTTTTTAATTTCTTCTTTGATGTCATTGGTAACCCAATCAATATTTAATAACATGCTATTCAGCTTCCAAGTGTTTGAGTATTTTGGGTTGTTTTTATTGTAGTTTATTTCTAACATTATGCCATCGTGGTCTGAGAAGAAGCTTTTTATGATTTCAATCTTCTTGAATTTGTGGAGACTTTGCTTGTGACCCAAGTGGTGGTCTATTTTTGAAATGAGTGATTGTTGAGAAACAAATGCATCCACAACGTGTCACTATTTGGTGCGGATTTTGGGCTGGCATCATCGGCGGACCATTCTTCTTTGAAAATTCGGCTGCTCAGGCAATAACAGTTAATGGTGTTCGCTATCTCGACATGATAATCCATTTACCCGATATCCTATTCCATACATAACCGTATACTGTATACTTTATGAATGAATAAAAAATTTACAATTTTCAATTATAAACCTGTGTTTTCTATCAAAATTACTTCTTGCGTGAATTTTGGGACACCCTTTATTTATCTCCTTGATAAAGATATTTTACATTCCTCTTTGGATGTTGCACTTGGGGACTGAAGATACTTGTTTGGTTAAACAGGGATATGGCATACTTCTTTGAAAAAAATAACTCCACATTGCTATAATCAGAGTTTTATTTCAGAAACATTGTATTTCCTGACAAGACACATCACGAACATACATTTTGAAAAACACATTTGGAAGCTGAAATTTGAGACTAAGAGATCTAAAAAGATGAAATTTCTGAAGGGTATCTTGCCAGATTGCAAGCAGAGAAATAGAAACTTTGTGACTAAAGAGAATGTAAAGAGTCTATCAATTTAACTATACCACAAAGACTGCGAGCTGATTTTGAAGTTGATGTATTGGAGTAAAATTATTCAATTCTATTTTGTTTGTAAAATCTGTTGCTATTTTTCTTTAATGTTACCTTTTTTAATGTTCTTTTTCTTCCCAGCAACTCCACTTTGGTCTATGTCCTTCTTACCCACCTTTACTTGATCATTTTCCCCCATAGAATCTGCTTTTGTGTCCTTGACCTTCTTTTTGTCCTCATCTCCCTTCGTGTCCTTGTCCCCCGTCTTGTCCTCATCTCCCTTCGTGTCCTTGTCCCCTGTCTTGCCTTCATCTCCCTTCTTGTCTTTACCCCCCTTCTCATCTTTATCCTTCTCCTCTTCTCCCCCTTTTGTCATGTTCACCCTTTGTTCTCTTTTTTCACCGTCATTTTCACCACCTTCTTTCTTTGATTGGCCCTTATCTGTTTCCTTTCCCATGCCCATGTCATTCTCAACATCTTTCATTTTGTCTTTTTTCTCTCTCTTCTCTTTTTTAATCTGAGTTTTCTCAGGAAGCTCTTCAACTTTCAATTCAGTTTTCTGTGTTTGTTCCTTTTCAAAGATTTCCTTAGGGCTGCTTAGCTGTTCCTTGTGTGGGTATTTAGGACCATTTTGGTTATTTTGTGATGGGACTGCCTGAATTTCCAAATGATTATCCTGATTCTGTGTAGTTTTCTTTTCTTCTATAGTGACAATTTTTGCCTCTGTTTTTGAACCTTCTTTCAAATTATCTGAAAATATAACAAAGCACATGATAAAAGTACAGAAATTATATCTTAATTTTTTTCTGTTGTAATTCTTTATCAGACACTTTCACTTTGCAGTTTGAGGCAAGACATTTGTTTTCCCAATAATATAAAATTTGTGAAGCTGTACTACTATACACACAAAGGATTAGATAAAAGGTCCTTGAAATACAGAGTTTTCAGAAATTAAACTTGGAAAATTAAACATACAATACATAGGAATGGGTAATTGCTCAGTACAAAATGGCTAGAGTGTGTGATTAAAATCAACAGAGATATGGATTGAAAAGAACTTTTTTCTGAGAAAATTATTAAAAGATAAATTGATCTTGAGTGTTTGCTTCTATCATATTTTAGTGCCCCTTTCCTTATTTAATCAAGAGCAAATAGCATCAGGAGTTACTAAAGTTGGAAAGAAATAGAATTTAAGCATGTAACAGGAGTGGTGAAAAGTTTCAGAAGAGCTCATGTTGGGCACCATAGTGGCACCCCTTGATAAGAGTCCCAGAACCCTACTCTGTACACTCAGATTTATTCAATTGGTTCTACACAGCTGTGGAGGACAATTACTCTCTAATTGGCTCTTGCCTTTGGCTGGAGCCTAGATGCGTCTTTTGTGTTGGGGTGTTGCGTTATCTGTACTGGGCACCCTTATTCACATTTCTCCCATCTGTAGTATATTCTCAAAGAAAAGATAACATTTTTTTTTGGGGGGGGGGAGGGCTGGAACACACCACAACTTGAAAATTGTGGTAATAAGCATAAAACAATTAATAATTTGTGAAACTGGACTGGTGATGTTTGGGGATAGAGAGATGGGGGAGGATCTCTACAGAGATTCTCAACAAGGTTTTCAGTTTGGAATGTGAGCATTGTGAAATAGTCTTGTTTCTTGTTTTCAGAGGGTTTGTTAGACTGAATTCAAGATTGCGGAGAGATAATTGGATAAGAAGTGAAAAATATTTGAGTTCCATCACTTATTATATGGCCTTTGCCAATGACCCTTAATTTTTAGTCTATATAGGGTAGTTAATAATACGGACCATGTTTACCTCATAGAGTTATGTGAGGACAAAATGAGATAAAGTACATTAATGGGCTTTTAAAAATTGACAAAATAGTATATGACAGATACATTTGAGGTTAACAATTTGCAGCACAAGAGGAAATTCTATTGTAACATGTAATTACTACGGTGGTCTTTAAATTTTAAAACATTTCATGGTTCTGTGCCAATAACATTAATTGATATGATCATTTAAATGTTTGCCTACCATTCCATTTAAATATTCTCATAATTTTTAAACCAACTTCCTATTGATTAGTATTATTCTCAAATTTTAATTATTATAAATAATGCTGTGATAAACCACCTAATACATATGCCTTGAAAAGCTGCCATTTTTTTTCTTGGAAAGCATTTCTAGAAGCATAATTTCTTAGTCTAAGGATCTGCACATTTTGTATTTTTAAACATATTGCCAAATGCAATCTGAATTAGAAATATGGCCAAAGTCTAAAAACATAAATTCTGTGAATCTTTCCGACCTTTTGCAAACTGATAGATTAGAAGTTCTTCTTTATCTGTCTTTTTTTGATTAATATTTTTGGATCTTTATGTCTCTCCCCTGCAAAGGGATTGATATATATTGGAAATACAACATTTTTGTTGCTATAGTTTTGCCTTCCAAATTTCCATTTGCTTTTCAAATTTGTTTATGGTAATTTTTTTCACATAGAAGTGAAAAGAAAAAAAGTCGAATTGATCAAACTTTTAAATTACAGCTTCTGGCCCAGCCAGCATGGCTCAGAGGTTGAGCGTTGACTTATGAACAAGGAGGTCACAGTTCGATTCCGTGTCAGGGCACATGCCCAGGTTGTGGGCTCGATCCCCAGAGTGGGATGTGCAGGAGGCAGCCAACCAATGACTCTCCCTCATCATTGATGTTTCTGTCTCTCTCTCCCTCTCCCTTCCTTTCTGAAATCAATAAAAATATATTAAAAAAACAAATTACAGCTTCTGTATTTTACATCATTCTTTGAAAATAATCTTGTTTGTAAAGAGAGCACTGTAGGAGGTTAGTTTACAAAGTAAAAAATTATTTTCAATGCACATAAATAATGTAGTAATCATTTAAAAATAAGCCTAGTCTTGATAGAAGACACCTTAATAATAGAGCTTATTGAGCAATATTAAAGTCTTTCCAAAACATCCAAAATTTGGACTTGCATTTCCCAGAAAGCAGGCTAGTATCAAAGAAAGAAAACAAATATGAAGACCAAAGAGTGAAAAATGGTGGCGGAGTAAGTGGAAGCTACACTGACAGTCTCCCAGGACCAAACTGGAATTACAACTAAAATAAAGAAAAAACATTCTGAATAGTCAACTGAGGACAAGCTGAAGAGAACTCTGATAACCAAGGACAGAAAGTGAAGACCACACAGAGGCTAGTAGGCAGTGCGGAGGTGAGAGAGGCTGGCAGGGCTCCCACAGGCAGCAGTCGAAGGTCCGGAGGGATATCTCAGCTGTGTATGTGTGTGGGAGGGGTGTTCCCATTGAGAACTTTGAGGTCTAAACCCCAAGCTGGGCTCCCCAGCCCAGAGCACCAGAGTTGAGAAATGTGCCCACATAACATCTGGTAGTAAAAAGCAGCCGGGTTGCTGTCTGCCAGGGAGAGACAGCTGGATAATGCAGTTACCCTCTTAAAGGGCCAACACACAAAATTTTGTGTACAGCCACTCATCTTGGGCTCCAGCAGAGGGAGGGCAGAGCGGACTAGAGGAGAGAATCCAGTGTTGGGGGCTCTGGGGTGAGCTCAGAGGCAGCCGCCTGATTTCCTGTGCTAAGTCATTCCCTCATACTGCAGAGGGCATCTTTCTCAGGCAGACATTTACCATCCAGGAAGTTTTTGCCCCACCCTGTTGGAAAACCTCTTGCCCCATCCTGTGGAGTCTGTGCCTTGCTGTGTTCTATAGCATGAGGCACATTAAGACTCCGAGAATAGCAATCAGACTGTAGGCAGAGGTGGATTGCTGGAGGCTTTGAGTCTTTGCCTGATCTCCTTTTGGACTTGGGGCTGGGAAAAGCAGGCCTTGGTGCACATCTTGGTCCTTTCCAAAGGCACTCAGCCTAAGCTGAGGGAGCAACAAGCTGTGGATTGCTGATATTTCCAAACAAGGTACTAAGGACCAGTAACAAACAGCGTCTGAAATTGTCCTGAACCACAGACTGGGAGTTGTAGCAGATCTACCTAATACATAGACACAAACCTAAACAGGCAACCAAAATTCAGAAACAAAAAATCAGCCCAAGTGAAAAAACAAGAGAATTCTCCAGAAGAAGAGTTAAGTGAAATGGAGATGAGAAATTTATTAGATATAGAGTTCAGAATAATGATTACAAGGATGCTCAACAGCATGAGAAAAGGTATAATAACTATGAAAAAAGAACAGTCAGAAATGAAGAATGACATAGCACTAATAAAGAACACATTGGAAGGAATACATAGCAGATTAAGGGAAGCTGAGAACTGGATCAGTGAATTAAAAGACAGGGTAGAGCCCTAGCCAGTTTGGCTCAGTGGATAGAGCATCAGCCTGCGGACTCAAGGGTCCCAGGTTCAATTCCCAGGGCATGTACCTTGGTTGCGGGCAAATCCCCAGAGAGTGTGCAGGAGGCAGCTGATCGATGTTTCTCTCTCATCGATGTTTCTAATTCTCTGTCCCTCTCCCTTCCTCTCTGTAAAAAAAAAATCCAATAAAATATATTAAAAAAAAGACAGGGTAGAAAAAAATCACTCAATCAAAAAACCAAAAAGAAAAAAACCTTTAAAAAAATAGGAGGACAGCTTAAGGGAGCTATGGGACAACCTGAAAAGTAACAATATTCGCATAATAGGGATACCAGAAGGGGAAGAAAAATGAGCAAGGGATAGAGAACATGTTTAAAGAAATAATGGCAGAAAACTTCCCTAACTTGGTGAAGGAAAAGTCACATAAGTACAGAAGACACAGAGTCCAAAGCAAGAAGAAGCCAAAGAGGCCCATGCACAGTCACATCATATTTTAAAAAAAACCAACAAGCTTTATTGTTGAGATTATTACAGATTCCTCACTCCATGCCTCCCCCTTCCCCCCCCCCACCAGTTCCCTCCCTGCCCCAGGTCTTCACCACTCTATTTTTTGTGTCCATAGATAATGCATATATGCACATAAGTTCTTTGGTTAATATCTTCCCACTCCTCCCCCATTCCCTTTGAGATTTGTCAGTCTGTTCCATGTTTCCATGACTCTGGTTCTATTTTATTCATCAGTTTATTTTGTTCATTAAATTCCTTGTTTATTTATTTTTTAGATTTAATTGTTGATAGATATGTATTTATTACCATTTTATTATTTCTATTTTATATCTTTTTCTTCTTTTTCTTGTCTGTGAATCTCTTCATCTGACATTCAATTCTAAATAATAGCTTTGCTGGGTAGAGGGTTGGAGGTCCCTGCTATTCATTACTTTGAATATTTCTTGCCACTCCCTTCTGGCCTGCATAGCTTCTATTGAGAAATCAGCTGACAGTCGAATGGGTACTCCCTTGTAGGTAACTGACTGTTTTTCTCTTGCTGCTTTTAAGATTCTCTCTTTGTCTTTTGCTCTTGGCATTTTAATTATGATGTGTCTTGGTGTGGTCCTCTTTGGATTCCTTTTGTTTGGGGTTCTCTGCGCTTCCTGGACTTGTAAGTCTATTTCTTTCACCAGGTAGGGGAAGTTTTCTGTCATTATTTCTTCAAATAGGTTTTCAATATCTTGCTCTCTCTCATCTTCTGGTACCCCTATAATTCTGATGTTGGTACGTTTGAAGCTGTCCCAGAGGCTCCTTACACTATCTTCGTATTTTTGGGTTCTTTTTTCATTTTGCTTTTCCGGTTGGGTGTTTCTCGCTTCTTCGCATTTCGAATCTTTGACTTGATTCTTGCGCTCCTCTGGTCTGCTGTTGGGAGTCTGTATAATATTCTTTATTTCAGTCAGTGTATGCTTACTTTCTAGATGGTCCTTTATCACACCATCGAGGGTCTCATTAGATTTCCTGTACATCTCATCAAGTTTATCGACAGACTCTAGAAGCCTCTTGAGAGACCTCAAAAGTGTGGTTCTGAACTCAATATCCTCCCTTGATAGTTTTGTCCTGTTTCTTTGTCTCCGCATTCCTTGATTGTTTTAGGTGTCACTGGGAGGAATTGACCTCCAGGCCAATTGGCTGTGAGAATCAGCTGTGTCTGCAGTGGGAGAACTTCTGTGCTGGAGACACCCTTCTGGGGCAAGACTTGCTTCAATGGGGCTTTGGTTCTCACTGAGTCTGCCCCCTGAGTGTGTCCCTTATGGATCTGAGGAGTTGTAATCTGGATGGTCCCACTCTGACCACTGGGTACACTGGCTCTTGGATCTCTAAGGAGGTGCTAATTTAGCCTCTGCCTGAGGCTACCCAGCAGGAGCTATGGAGAGATCTGCAGATTCCTCTTCTTTGTTTGGGGTTTGGAGGTGCCCAGATGAGGCCCAGCTGTGAAGCAATGCAAGCTGCTGTGGGGTCTTGGGCCTTCTTTTGGAAGTTCTGGGTCTCTCTGACCCAGCTGCAGTTTGTTAGGTAATTTTCAGATTGCAAAGGGCCAGGCCTTTCATATGCAAAAGCCTCTGCACACAGCTTGGGTGGGGCGGGGTCTCAGGGATTCAACAAGGTGGAGCAAGCAGCTATGGCTGCTCCTCAGTCCTGCCCTAAGAGGCCCCGCTTCTCAGCGTCCTGGCAATCGCTGCAAGCACCTCTGAGAGAAAGCTGCCCTTGAATTCTGCCTGCTGCCAGACAGTCCAGTTTCTCCCCATATGAGTCTGGGTCCCCAGAGACTCGCCCGGAACTGGAGTTGGGAGCTTGAGACTCCCTCCCGATTGAAAAAAACAACCGTGTCCTCAGTTGCCAGCCCTTTCCACGTGGGCATCCATACCTCTGCACTTTACTTCCATACCTCCTCTGAGTCTCAGTGTGCTTTTCTCTTTCCTTCTAGTTGTAGAATTTCCACTCAGCCAGCCTTCCTATGGTTCTGGATGATGTCCGTTTTGTCTTTTAGTTGTATTTTTGAAGTGGTTGTGCGAGGCAGCAATTTCTGGTGTTTACCTATGCCGCCATCTTGGGTTTCTCCCTCTGTGTGCTTTTTATAACTAATTTTTTTTTTATAAAGCTAGGACTAGCACCATGGCCTATTATGTACTTGAACCTTGCATACTTATTTGTCCCATCCACTCCAGCCCCACAATGGGACTAGTGGAGGATTAAATTCTAAGGATACTGGTGGTCTTTTTGTTTATCAACTCTTTTTGAATATATTTTTGAGTTGAGCTAGGAACTTGTCTGATGTGTTTCTGGCCAAATGGCCATTTCTTAATAATAATAAAGTTTATTTTCTCTTTAGTTTCCAATGCCCTAGGAGCTGTATCGGTGAAGAAGTTGCTTCTGCATATAACTGAGATTTTGTTGCCTTTGGATTCCTCTAGTATTTTTACGGTTTCCCGTCTTACATTTAAGTCCTTTATCCATTTTGAGTTTATTTTTGTGTATGGTGTAAGTTGGT
>NW_005357754.1:230821-231388 GCF_000412655.1 Myotis brandtii | reverse complement strand
AAAAAAATATATTTTATTGATTTTTTTACAGAGAGGAAGGGAGAGGGATAGAGAGTTAGAAACATCGATGAGAGAGAAACATCGATCAGCTGCCTCCTGCACACTCCCTATTGGGGATGTGCCTGCAACCAAGGTACATGCCCTTGACCGGAATCGAACCCGGGACCCTTCAGTCCGCAGGCTGACGCTCTATCCACTGAGCCAAACCGGTTAGGGCGGTACCACAGTTTTTTAATCCACTCATTTGCTGATGGGCACTTAGGTTGTTTCCAAATATTAGCTATGGTAAATTGTGCTGCTATGAACATAGGGGTGCATATGTTATTTCTGATTGGTGTTTCTGATTTCTTAAGACATATTCCCAGAAGTGGGATCACTGGGTCAAATTGGAGTTCCATTTTTAATTTTTTAAAGAAACTCCATAATGGTTTCCACAGAGACTGCACTAGTCTGCATGCCTACTAGCAGTGTATGAGGGTTCCCTTTTCTCTGCATCCTTGCCAACACTGGTCATTTGTTGATTATTTACTTATTTATTTATTTATTTTTATTTTTAAATATATTTTA
>NW_005357754.1:207451-230809 GCF_000412655.1 Myotis brandtii | reverse complement strand
TTTTTATTTTTAAATATATTTTATTGATTTTTCACAGAGAGAAAGGGAGAGGGATAGAGAGTTAGATACATCAATGAGAGAGAAACATTGATCAGCTGCCTCCTGCACACTCCCTACTGGGCATGTGCCTGCAACTAGGTACATGTCCTTGACCAGAATCAAACCTGGGATCCTTGAGTCTGCAGGCCGACACTCTATCCACAGAGCCAAACTGGTTAGGCATTGATTTATTGATAATAGCCATTCTGACAGGTGTGAGGTGGTACCTCATTGTTGTTTTAATTTGTATCTCTCAGATGATTAGTGACTTTGAGCATTTTTCCATATACCTCCTGGCCTTTTTTTATGCCCACATTGGAGAAATGTCTATTTAGGTCTTTTGCCCATTTTTAATTGGATTGTTTGCCTTGCTTTTGTTAAGTTGTATGAGTTTCCTATATATTTTGGAGATTAACCCCTTATTGGCTATATCATTGGCAAATACGTTCTCCCATGCAGTGGGTTCTCTTGTTATTTTGTTGCTGGTTTCTTTTGCTGTGCAGAAGCTTTTTATTTTGATGTAGTCCCATTTGTTTATTTCCCCCTTAGTTTTATTTGCCCTAGGAGCTGTATCCATAACCATATTTCTATGAGAGATGTCTGAGATTTTGCTGCCTATGGTCTCTTCTAGGATTTTTATGGTTTCCTGACTTACATTTAGGTCTTTTTATCCATTTTGAGTTTATTCTTGTGTATGGTGTAAGTTGGTGGTCTAGTTTCATTTTCTTGCATGTATCTGTCCAACTTTCCCAAAACATTTATAGAAGAGACTGCCTTGATTCCATTGTATGCTCTTGCCTCCTTTGTCAAATATTAATTGAGCAGAATGTCTTGGGATGATTTCTGGGTTCTCTGTTCTGTTCCATTGGCCAATATGCCTGTTCTTGTGCCAAGATTAGGCTGTTTTGAGTACAGTCGCTTTGTAGTATACAGTAACTTGATATCTGGTATTGTGATCCCTTCTTCTTTCTCAAGATTGCTGTGGCTATTCGGGTCTTTTTTTTTATTATTCCAGATGAATTTTTGGAGAGTTTGTTCTAGGTCTGTGAATTAGTGGTATGCTGTTGGTATTTTAATAGGGATTGCTTTGAATCTATAGATTGCTTTGGGTAGTATGGCCATTTCAATGATGTTGATTCTACTAGTCCATGAACACGGTATAGTCTTCCACTTGTGTATATCTTCCTCTATCTCTTTTCAACGTCTTATAGTTTTCCAAGTATAGGTCTTTTACCTCATTGGTTAAGTTTAATCCTAAGTATCTTAATTTTTTGTTGCAATGGTAAGTGGGATTTTTTTGTTGTTGTTTAGTTTCTTTTTTTGAGAATTCATTACTGGTGTACAAAAGTGCCCTAGATTTCTGGATGTTAATTTTGTATCTTACTACGTTGCCAAATTCATTTATTAAATCTAGTAGCTTTTTGCGGAGCTTGTAAGATTTTCTATGTACAATATTATGTTGTCTGCGAATAATGAGAGTTTTACTTCTTCCTTTCCAGTTTGGATGACTTTTATTTCTTCTCCTTGTCTGACCGCTATGGCCAGCACTTCCAGTACTATGTCAAACAGTGGGAATCCCTGTCTTTTCCTGTTCTTCTGGGACCTCCTACAATATTAGATCCCAGCCCTAGCCCGTTTTGTTCAGTGGTTAGAATTACAGTCAGCCAGCCTCTCAGTATGCTGCATTTCTAAAGACAGCATGGCTCTGAGCATGCCCCCTCATGCACAGTGTGGGCACGCCCTGGAGGTCTAGTCAGTAATCAATACTTTGGGCCTATAAGGAATGATATAAAACTGTCAGGACTGTTTCTTGCTAGTTTACTTAAATCCTAAATCCTAAGTAGTTGACAACTGGCCTCAGATATATAGAGTTGAATAGCCATTCATTGAATCATCTGTACCCTTATTTGTCATCCCCAACTGGCAGGTATATCAAGCATGAACAGAGTACTGAATATTAAGTTTAAGTTGAATTAACTCTCTTTTCCTCACAAGACACTGAATGGCCAAAGGAACCATTAATCTAATAAGTGTATTAGGACATAAGAAAGAAAGAAAAATAAAACTTAAAAAATTGCTGCCCTGGCCGAGTAGCTCAGTTGGTGAGAGCATCATCCTGATACACCAAGGTTGCGGGTTCCGTCTCCCATCAGGGCACATACAAGAATCAACCAATGATGCATAAATAAGTGGAACAACAAATCCATGTTTCTCTCTCTTCCCCCTCTCTCTAAAATCAATAAACCCAAATCCAAATTCCCTCTTGATTATTAACCATCTTGTGATAAATATTTCAATCTTTTAACATCAAAATTGGGTAATTTGGACTCTAGTAGAAGAAATGACAGATATACAGTAGGGAGAAAGGTTAGTCATTGAGAATAATGTGTATGAGTTTGATATATAATGAAAAAAGTATAGAAATTCCAAATAAAAATGGTGGATTAAATTCATGCACTTATTTTAACTTTCTCTAACTCCCCTAAAACAACAGGAAAGGGAATTTTTTTAATGCACATCAGGCGGGATGGTAAGAAGCTAGGGAAATTCCTTGATAACTGCAATAAGGGAAACTGAGACAAAATAATTAGACAAGGCCTAACAATTTGAGCAATTTACAGCCAGCTAATAAATCATAAAGTTTTATCTTCCCTAACCAAGGACACTAAGGAGCAAATGGTTTACACATTTCAGACCAGCCCAAGGCAGACCTGCCTCAGTACCAGTTCCCCTTTAATAACATTCTTTAAAAATAAAACTAACCAGACAACAATCCTGGCCCCTCTCTACATACATTTTAATAAATCAACATATTGAAGGACACACCTGAAAAGTTAGTGAATATTATGTAAGACCCTCCCCTGAGTCCTCACCTAGGATTCCCACCAGCCAAAGAAAAGATAAAAAAGCCTCAAGACAAAGGATCCACTGCCCTCTCGACAGAGCACATGCCTTGTATCTTTGTTGTTTTCCTCCTAAACTCTAAAGGATCCCGTGAGATTTGCAACCAGGGGAGCAATGGGCAGTGGCAGCTCGACCCAGGCGTAGCCCCTGAACCTGTCTCCAAGGCCCCCTTTTCCCTGACTTTGTTTCTCCTGTTGCTTCTTCTACTCCAAGCCCTTCCTTTGTTCCGCTGTCCCCAGCTTTCATAAACACACTCTTAAAATCACTTGGACTCGTATTGTGAAATCTTTCCCATACGAAGTCAAGAACACACACTTCTGGCGGACCCTAGGCAGACCTGCCCCGAGCCCAGACCCTGTTGGTAACACATAAGCTTACAAGGAAAAAGAAAAGAGAAGAGAAGATAAAACTTGGGAAGAGTGTCCATTTAGCAGATTAGTGAAAGCTGAATCCTCAGTGGAGAAAGCCAAGAAGCAACTGATTTCACCGCAGGATCACTACCGCCCTCAAAAAAGGTTCAGGGGGGTGAGGGGCAAGGGGTAAGGACACATATGTAATACCTTCAAGTACCATTTCTTAGAATGAATATTTGGTGGTTTTACTGATTACTCTGTTATTTGGGCATTTTTAGAAAAGACTGGCTCTTTCCCTTTGTACTATTTATCATCAAGGATGATATTATAAGGTATTCTAATCACCGAGTCAGTGAATTTTACTCACCTTTCTTGGCTTTTGCTGTGTCATTGTCCTGGGACTAAATAAAAATTAATAAATCCAGCTACGTATTTGTATGTCTTCCCTTCCCCCTTTCCTGCTATTTTCTAGTTCCCTAAGTAAAGGTCTAGAAGCCTCTTTCCTTTAGTCTTCTGTAAGAACCTATGAGGAATAAAGCCCCCATATTTAGAATTTTCAGCACAGGTTAAGGGGTGCGGGTAGTCTGGTCATGGTCTAATTTGAGTAGCATCACTTGAGACAAGGTGTTTGGACAAGATGAAATTAGGAATTTCTCATTCTTCCCCAGTGGTGATCAGAGGGAGATGGCACTGGGAGGAAATGGGAAGATGTTTCATTTATATGACTCTGTGAAAGCTTCTTTGTCCCTGCCAGACTTGGAACCGGCATTGCCTGATTTGTTCATGCATATGATATTCATTGTCAATAAATTGGATGCACTTTTGGCCAAAAGGACTAAGCTTTCTGCAGTGTTCTTCTTGTTGTTGAACCCCTTCACTTTTTCATGCAGCTCCACAACCCCCTTCCCCTCTGACAGCTGTCAGTCTGTTCTCTGTATCTATGAGTCTGTTTCTATTTTGTTTGTTAATTTGGTTTGTTCATTAGATTTCACATATAAGCAAAATCATATGGAACTTGTCTTTCTCTGACTGGCTTATTTCACTTAGCATAATAATATTCAGGTTAATCCATGCTATAACAAAATGTAAGATTTCCTTATTTTTTATGGCTAAGTAGTATTTCATTGTATAAATGTCCCATAGCTTTTTTATCCACTTATCTACTGATGGACACTTCGGCTTCTTTCTAAATCTTGGCTATTGTAAATAATGGGTGCTGGATTTTATCAAGTGCTTTTTCTGCATCTAATGATATGTGCATGTGATTTTTATCCTTCATTTTGTTTATGTGGATATCACATTTATTGATTTGAGAATATTGTACCAACCTTGCATCCCTGATATAAATCCCACTTGATCATGGAGTATGATTTTTTCAATGCATTGCTGAATTGGTTTGTTAATATTTTATTGAGGATTTCAGCATCTATGTTCATCAGGGATATTGGCCTATAATTTTGTTTCTTTTTTTGTCCTTATCTGGTCTTGGAATTAGGATAATGCTGGCCTCATAAAAAGAGCTTGTGAATCTTCCCTCTTCTTGAATTTTGGAATAGTTTGAGAAGGATAGGTATTTGTTCTTCTTTGATTGCCTAGTACAATTAAACTGTGAGGCCATCTGGTTGAGGACTTTTATTTGTTGGTAGTTTTTTAAAATTACTGCTTCAATTTCAATTATAATCTGCCTATTCCAGCGGTTCTCAACCTGTGGGTCGCGACCCCTTTGGGGTCGAATGACCCTTTCACAAGGGTCGCCTAAGACCATCGGAAAACACATATATAATTACATGTTGTTTTTGTGATTAATCACTATGCTTTAATTATGTTCAATTTGTAACAATGAAAATACATCCTGCATATCAGATATTTACATTACGATTCATAACAGTAGCAAAATTACAGTTATGAAGTAGCAACGAAAATAATTTTATGGTTGTGGGTCACCACAACATGAGGAACTAACTGTATTAAAGGTTCTCGGCATTAGGAAGGTTGAGAACCACTGGTCTATTTTTAATCTTCCAGATTCAGTTTTAGAAGATTGCATATTTCTAGGAATTTATCTATTTCATCCTGATTGTCTAATTTGTTAGCATATAGTTGTTCATAATATTTTCTTACAATCCATTGTATTACTTTGGTGTCAGCTGTTACCCTCTTTCATTTCTTTCTTTCTTTCTTTTTGTCACAGAAAGCATTTATTACCATAGAGGAATACGCCCAGCAGCCTGGACAGTGTGTGTGATTGGGAGAGGGGGCAGTAGGCAGGACCCCCATCAGTCATGTCTGGGCAGTCTCTGACCAGCAGGTTTGCTGGGTCCAGGAGAGCTGGCGTCTGGGCTTGTATGTTTGTATGGCTCAGGAGGTCAGCCTTAATAGGCTCCTCCTGGACAAAACAAAGGACAGCCAGACCCAGGAACAAGAGCTGCACAGACACCACCTTAAAATGGAAATCAAATTACATCAGGACGTACATTTCACCCTGATCACAAAACACAAGAACGGGTGCATTAGGCTCTACTGGATGGCCCATCTTTGAGATAAGATGCTTTTAGAACGTAAACATTGGCAGGGCCTTTCCCCTTGCTACCAGCAAGCAGCACACAATTTACTAGCCAGCTTTAAAAGTTACTGTTATCTCTGTTATCTGTTATTATTTGGGTTTTGAACAAAATTGATGGAGTAGGAGCCAGTAGAGGAATCCTGTTTGATCTGGAAATTTTCTGTGGAGAGTCCAAAAGGTCGGAGAACCAAGTTCCCAAGATCTTTTAGTTTACCTAACATCTCTTCCTTCAGTCTTTCATTTTGTTCTTCAGTTTGCTTAGGTAATCTCATACAAGCTTCCCTGCCCTGGTGCACTGATGGGCCTTTTTCTAGAATGGATTTGAAAAGGTCTTCATGGAGCTTGTCGGTGCTCTCATACAGATCTGCTCTCCTCAGCAGGGCCCTGTTGTGATGGGTTTAGCTGAATGGCTTTGCTGCAGTCACTGATGGCCATTTCTTTCTTGTCCTGTTTCATCCTTGCAGCAGCTCTATTTGAAAACAGAATAGAACTATCTTTCTGGAAGCAGGATGGGCAAGCCCGTAAGAACTTCCAGCTTCTATGTAATCTCCTTTCTTAAATTGCTCATTTCTCTCCTCCTTCAGTCCAGCGTTCTCTTCTCTTCCTTTCTCTTTCTCTTCATCTGGCATGTTTTTTCTTTTTGTTTTTCCAGTTCTATTAGGTATACAATTTTTTTATTTTTTATTTTATATATCTATATCTATATCTATATCTATATCTATATCTATATCTATATCGATATCGATATCGATATCTATATCTATCTATCTATCTATCTATCTCTCTCTATATATATTTATTGCTTAAAGTATTACAAAGAGTATTACATATGTCTCCTTTTTTTTTTCCCCGCCCTTGACAATCCCCTGGCCTCCCCTATCCCCCAGTGTCTTATGTCCATTGGTTTTGCTTATATGCATGCATACAAGTCCTTCGGTTGATCTCTTACTCCCCTCCCTTCTGCCCCCCAACCCTCTCTGGCCTTCCCACTGCAGTTTGACAATCAGTTTGAGGCAGCTCTGCCTCTGTATCTATTATTGTTCAAAAGTTTGTAATGGTCTTTATTATCCATGAATGAGTGAGATCATGTGGTATTTTTCCTTCATTGACTGGCTTATTTCACTTAGCATAATGCTCTCCAGCTCCATCCATGCCGTTGCAAATTGTAAGAGTTCCTTCTTTTTTACAGCAGCATAGTATTCCATCGTGTAGATGTACCACAGTTTTCTAATCCATTCATCTACTGATGGGCACTTAGGCTGTTTCCAGATCTTAGCTATGGTGAATTGTGCTGCTATGAACATATGGGTGCATATATCCTTTCTGATTGGTGTTTCTGGTTTCTTGGGATATATTCCTAGAAGTGGGATCACAGGGTCAAATGGGAGTTCCATGTTTTGTTTTTTGAGGAAACTCCATACTGTCTTCCATAGTGGCTGCACCAGTCTGCATTCCCACCAGCAGTGCACAAGTGTTCCTTTTTCTCCACATCCTCTCCAGCACTTGTCGTTTGTTGATTTGTTGATGATAGCCATTCTGACAGGTGTGAGATGGTACCTCATTGTTGTTTTGATTTGCATCTCTCGGATGATTAGTGACTTTGAGCATGTTTTCATATGTCTCTTGGCTTTCTGAATGTCCTCTTTTGAAAGGTGTCTATTTAGATCCTTTGCCCATTTTTTGATTGGATTGTTTATCTTCTTTTTGTTAAGTTGTATGAGTTCCCTATAAATTTTGGAGATTAGGCCCTTATCAGATATGACGTTGGCAAATATGTTTTCCCACGCAGTGGGTTTTCTTGTTGTTTTGTTGATGGTTTCTTTTGCTGTGCAGAAGCTTTTTATTTTGATGTAGTCCCATTTGTTCATTTTCTCTTTAGTTTCAACTGCCCTAGGAGCTGTATCAGTGAAGAAATTGCTTTGGCATATGTCTGAGATTTTGTTGCCTTTGGATTCTTCTAGAATTTTTATGGTTTCCTGTCGTACATTTAAGTCCTTTATCCATTTTGAGTTTATTTTTGTGTATGGTGTAAGTTGGTGGTCTAGTTTCATTTTCTTGCATATATCTGTCCAATTTTCCCAACACCATTTATTGAAGAGACTATCTTGGCTCCATTGTATGTTCTTGCCTCCTTTGTCAAATATTAATTGAGCATATTGGTTCGGGCTAATTTCTGGACTCTCTATTCTATTCCACTGATCTATATGTCTGTTCTTGTGCCAGTACCAGGCAGTTTTGAGAACAGTGGCTTTGTAATACAGCTTGATATCTGGCATTGAGATCCCACCTACTTTGTTCTTTCTCAGGATCGCTGCAGCTATTCGGGGTCTTTTTTTATTCCAGATGAATTTTTGGAGAGTTCGTTCTAGATCTTTGAAGTAGGCCATTGGTATTTTAATGGGAAGTGCGTTGAATTTATAGATTGCTTTGGGTAGTATGGACATTTTAATGATGTTGATTCTACCAATCCAAGAACATGGTATGTTCTTCCATCTCTTTATGTCTTCCTCTATCTCTTTTTTCAACGTCCTGTAGTTTTCTGAGTAGAGGTCTTTTACCTCTTTAGTTAAGTTTATTCCTAGGTATCTTAATTTTTTTGGTGCGATGGTAAATGGGATTGTTTTTATAATCTCTCTTTCTGAAAGTTCACTATTGGTGTATAGAAATGCCTCAGATTTCTTGGGGTTAATTTTGTATCCTGCTACATTGCCAAATTCATGTATTAAGTCTAGTAGTTTTTTGATGGAGTCTCTAGGGTTTTGTATGTATAATATCATGTCGTCTGCAAATAAGGACAGTTTTACTTCCTCTTTTCCAATTTGGATGCCTTTTATTTCTTCTTCTTGTCTAATTGCAATGGCTAATACTTCCAGGACTATGTTGAACAGGAGTGGTGAGAGTGGGCATCCCTGTCTTGTTCCTGTTCTTAGGGGAAATGGTGTTAGTTTTTGTCCATTGAGTATGATGTTGGCTGTGGGCCTGTCATATATGGCTTTTATTATGTTGAGGTATGATCCTTCTATTCCCACCTTGCTGAGAGTTTTTATCAAAAATGGGTGTTGGATTTTGTCGAATGCTTTTTCTGCATCAATTGATATGACCATGTGGTTTTTTTCTTTCAATTTGTTTATGTGATGTATTACGTTTATTGATTTACGGATGTTGTACCATCCTTGCATTCCTGGGATAAATCCTACTTGGTCATGGTGTATGATCTTTCTGATGTACTGCTGGATCCGATTTGCTAAGATTTTGTTGAGGATTTTGGCATCTATGTTCATGAGGGATATTGGCCTGTAATTCTCTTTCATTGTGTTGTCTTTACCTGGTTTTGGTATTAGGGTGATGCTGGCTTCATAGAATGAGCTTGGAAGTGTTCCTTCCTCCTGAATTTTTTGTAGTAGTCTGAGGAGGATAGGTTTTAGTTCTTCCTTGAAAGTTTGGTAAAACTCCCCTGAGAAGCCATCTGGTCCTGGGCTTTTGTTTGCTGGGAGCTTTTTGATGACTGCTTCAATTTCTTCCATAGTTATTGGCCTATTGAGATTTTTAGATTCTTCCTGATTGAGTTTTGGAATGTTGTACTTTCCTAGGAATTTGTCCATTTCCTCCAGGTTGTCTAGTTTGTTGGAGTAGAGCTGTCCATAGTATTGTTTAACAATCATTTGTATTTCTGTGGGGTCTGTTGTTATTTCGCCTCTATCGTTTCTGATTTGGTTTATTTGGGTCCTCTCTCTTTGCTTCTTGGTGAGCCTGGCTAGAGGTTTGTCGATCTTGTTTATCCTTTCAAAGAACCAGCTCTTGGTTTCATTGATTTTCTGTATTGTTTTTTTGGTCTCTATGTCATTTATTTCTGCTCTAATCTTTATTATCTCCTTCCTTCTGCTCACTCTGGGGTTTTCTTGTTGCTCTCTTTCTAATTCTTTGAGTTGTAGAGTTAGATGATTTACTACCATTTTTTCTTGTTTTTTGAGGTAGGCCTGTAGAGCTATAAACTTCCCTCTCAGGACTGCTTTCATTGTGTCCCATAGGTTTTGGATTGTTGTGTTTTCATTGTCATTAGTGTCCAGGATGTTTTTAATTTCTTCTTTGATGTCATTGGTAACCCAATCAATATTTAATAACATGCTATTCAGCTTCCAAGTGTTTGAGTATTTTGGGTTGTTTTTATTGTAGTTTATTTCTAACATTATGCCATCGTGGTCTGAGAAGAAGCTTTTTATGATTTCAATCTTCTTGAATTTGTGGAGACTTTGCTTGTGACCCAATATGTGGTCTATTTTTGAATATGTCCCATGAGCACCTGAGAGGAATGTATATTCCATGGCTTTGGGGTGAAGTGTTCTGAAGATGTCAATTAAGTCCATCTGATCTAGTGAGTCATTTAGGATTGCTGTTTCTTTGCTGATTGTTTGTCTAGCGGGCTTATCCAGTGGTGTCAGTGGTGTATTAAAGTCCCCTACTATGATTGTATTGTTGTCGATCTCTCCTTTGATATCTTCCAGGAGTTTTTTTATGAATTTGGGTGCTCCTGCATTGGGTGCATATATGTTTACCAGGGTTATATCTTCTTGTTGTATTGATCCCTTTAGTATTATGAAGTGGCCTTCCTTATCTCTTGTTATGGCCTTCACTTTGAGGTGTATTTTGTCCGATATAAGTATTGCTACCCCAGCTTTCTTTTCCTTTCCATTTGCCTGAAAGATATTTTTCCATTGCTTAGGTAATCTCATACAAGCTTCCCTAGCTTGGTGCACTGATGGGTCTTTTTCTAGAATGGAATTGTAGTCTTCCAGGGCTTCGTTGAGTTTATTGGTGTTCTTGTACAGCTCCGCTCCTCAGCAGGGCCCTATAACTGGGGTTTAGCTGACTGGCTTTGCTGCAGTCACTGATGGCCATCTCTTTCTTGTCCTGTTTCATCCTTGCAGCAGCTCTATTTGAAAAGAGATTAGACCTGTCATTCTGGAAGCAGAATGGGCCCATTTGAAGGGCTTGGCTGTAAGAACGTTCAGCTTCTATGTAATCTCCTTTCTTAGATTGCTCATTTCCCTCCTCCTTCAGTCTAGTGCTCTCGTCTCTTCTTTTCTGTTTCTCTTCATCTGGCATGTTTTTTTTCCAGTTCTATTAGGCATTCTTCATTGAGTTCAGAGGAATTCACATCATCATCAGGTTTTTTCTCAACCTTGTCCACTCCTGGTTCCTCCTTCTCAAATGAGGCACTGCAGTCATGAAAATGCTCCTCTTCTCCCTGGTCCTCCTGGGGGTGGGCCTCAACATCCTTGAGCAGCTTGCTCTGGGGCTGGTGATCTTTGGGATTAGAAACTGAAGGACTAGCACATTCTGCTTTCTGGGGATCTGTAACTTGCAAACCACTGAACAGGTCCTCTGGAACCCTACAGTTTTCTGACTTCTCCCCCATGCTGAATCAGTGAGGGAGGAGAAGCTGGTTCGCTTCACAGTTCCTCTCTTCACCTTCCTAGCCTCCCTCTTTCATGTCTGCTTTTATTTATTTGGGCCCTCTCTCCGTTTTTCTTGGTGAGTCTGGTTAAAGGTTTGTCAAACTTGTTTATCCTTTCAAAGAATCAGCTCTTGGTTTCATTGACCGTTTGTATTTTTTAAGAGTCTATTTCATTTATTTCTGCTCTGCTCTTTATTATTTCCTTACATCTACTTACTCTGGGCTTTGATTGTTATTCTTTTTCTAGTTTCTTTAGGTGTAAAGTTAGATTATTTATTTGAGATTTTTCTTGTTTCTTGAAGTAATGCTATGACTTTCCCTCTTAGGACTGCCTTTATTGTGCCTTTATTGGGTTGTTGTGTTCTCATTTTAATTTCTTTTAAGGTATCTTTCAATATTTTAATTTGATTTGATTTCATTGTTAAGCCAGTTATTATTTAGTAACATGTTATATAGCCTCTTTGTGTGTGTGTGTGTGTGTGTGTTTTAATGTGACTGATTTCTAGTATTTTCCCATTATGGTCAGAGAATATGCTTGATTTGATTTCAACCTTCTTAAATTTATTGAGACTTGTGTCCTAATATGTGGTCTATCCTAGAATATGTCTCATGTGCATTTTAAAAGAATGTATATATTCTGCTGATTTGAAGTAAAATGCTCTGAAGATATAAATTAAATCCATCTGATTTAGTGTGTCATTTAAGGCCACTGTTTTCTTGTCCATTTTCTGTCTGGAATTTCTATCCATTGTTGTCAATGTGGCATTGAAATCCCCATACTATCACTGTATTACTGTTGATTTCTCCCTTTGTTTATCAAGATTTCATTTATATAGTTAGGTGCTCTTATGTTGGGTGTATAAATATCTATGAGTTATATCCTCTTGTTGGATTGTTCCCTTTCTCATTATGTATTGTGTGTGTGTCTTTTTTACTATAGCCTGTTTTAAAGTTCATTTTGTCAGATATAAGTATTGCCACCCTAGCTTTTTAAAAAATGTCCATTTCCATGAAATATCTTTTTTTCATCCCTTGACTTTTAGTCTGTGTGTATCTTTCATTCCCTACAAGGTGAGTCTCTTGTAGACAGCATATATATGGGTCTTGTTTTTTATCTGTTCTGCTACCTTATGTCTTTTATTTAAATTTTTAATTTAAAAAATATATTTTTATTGATTTCAGAGAGGAAGGGAGAGGGAAATAGAAATAGAAATATCAATGATGAGAGAGAATCATTGATTGGCTGCTTTCTGCACATCTCACACTGGGGATCAAGCCTGAAACCCAGCATGTGCCCTGACTGGGAATCAAACCATGACCTTCTGGTTCATAGGTCGACACTCAACCACTAAGCTATGCTGCTGGCTCCATATGTCTTTTGATAGGAGCATTTAGCCCATTTAAATTTAATGTGATTATTGATAGGTACATATTTATTACCATCTTATTCTTTTGACTATGTTCCTCTTTCTTCTTCTTCTTCTTCTTCTTCTTCTTCTTCTTCTTCTTCTTCTTCTTCTTCTTCTTCTTCTTCTTCTTCTTCTTCTTCTTCTTCTTCTTCTTCTTCTTCTTCTTCTTCTTCTTCTTCTTCTTCTTCTTCTTCTTCTTCTTCTTCTTCTTCTTCTTCTTCTTCTTCTTCTTCTTCTTCTTCTTCTTCTTCTTCTTCTTCTTCTTCTTCTTCTTCTTCTTCTTCTTCTTCTTCTTCTTCTTCTTCTTCTTCTTCTTCTTCTTCTTCTTCTTCTTCTTCTTCTTCTTCTTCTTCTTCTTCTTCTTCTTCTTCTTCTTCTTCTTCTTCTTCTTCTTCTTCTTCTTCTTCTTCTTCTTCTTCTTCTTCTTCTTCTTCTTCTTCTTCTTCTTCTTCTTCTTCTTCTTCTTCTTCTTCTTCTTCTTCTTCTTCTTCTTCTTCTTCTTCTTCTTCTTCTTCTTCTTCTTCTTCTTCTTCTTCTTCTTCTTCTTCTTCTTCTTCTTCTTCTTCTTCTTCTTCTTCTTCTTCTTCTTCTTCTTCTTCTTCTTCTTCTTCTTCTTCTTCTTCTTCTTCTTCTTCTTCTTCTTCTTCTTCTTCTTCTTCTTCTTTTTATTTCTGACTGGTTCTTTTTTATGGTTTCTATGTCTTTTTGCATGCTATTGTAGCACTCACTAAGTTCTTTATAACCATTTTTTTGAACTCCATGTCTGATAAATTGCTTGCCTCCATTTCATTTAGCTCCTTTTCTTGAAATTTCTCCTGTTCTTTCATTTGAGGGATGTTTGTCTCCCTATATTGATTATCTCTCTGTGTTTGCTTCTGTGTATTAGATAGATCTTCTATGTCTTCCAGTCTTAGTAGGGTGGCCTTTCTAGTAGATTTTCTATGGGACCCAATGGCACAGTCTCCTTGATCACCTGAGTTGGGTGCTCCAGGGATGCCCCTTGTGTGGGTTTTGTGGACCCTCCTGTTGTAATTGAGACTTGATTGCTATTGGCCAGTTCATGCATGGGGTTTACCCTCAGGCTGGCTGAATGTGAGGATCAATTTCAACCATAGTGTATGAGCTTCTATGCAGGTGCTGATCACATGGAGCAAAATTTGCCTCAGAAAGGTCTGGTGCCTGCCAAAATCTCCCTTTGGCTGTGCTACTTGTGAAGCTAAATGGATCCTGCTTTGATATTGTCTGAAGCTAGACAATGAGTGTTGGTTCTGGGCTTATGGGAGAGATTCTGGGTGCAAGCCAGTGTCAGATGCTCCCTGTGATGGCCCTGGGCAATGTTTTGTGAGTTACAAAACAATCCAGTTTTTGGCTGCCTCTGCTGGGCCTGGGTGCTCATGGGAAGGACAAAGCTGCATACCAAGTCTGGCTTTACCAGCACCAGGTCTGGTTGCAAGTCAGCTAAAACTCCAAGGCACCTTGAGATCCACCTCTGCCTGTCTTCAGCTGCTGTCTGCTTGTTACACTCAATCACTGAAAGCTTCTGGTGGTACTCAGGTTGCATGAGGTAGGTTCTCAGTGAGTTACCAGGTAGGGATGAGTGGTGTTCACCAGATTGATACAGGTTCAAACTTGGTACCAGTTGTGGTCTGAGGCCACTCAGCAAATGTCCCAGGGTATACCAAGTGTAGCTGCCACCCACTGCTCACATATCTTTGTAGTGGTGCAGGTTCTTAGGGAGTTGTCAGGTTGAGGCCTACAGAGTTTATCAAGCTCAAACAGACAAAGGTGTTTCTGGTGGAAAGGGGCACTTTGCTCTGGTTTGACATGGGAGGAAAATGGCTCCCGCCTAGAGACACACAACTCAGTCTGTGTCAGATTCTGCCAGGAGCCTGATCTCAGTGAGGCTGCCAGGAGTCAGGAGGATGAGGCTTGTGGATCTCTCATGAGGAGGAGGTGCTGGTCAGGCTCAGGGGAAGTTGATTAGAGTGTCTCCCACCCCAGAACCATACAACTCAGTCACTGACACCTCCTGAGTCCTTCCAGAGTTCTACACCCCAGCCCAGCAGCTGACTCCTCCACACGGTGAAAGCTCTGCAGGGTGGAATGACAGGGAGTCTAGAGGGGGCCTATTGCTTTCCCCAGGCTGACGTCATATTGAGGGGAGTGAGCCACCCAAAAAAGATGGCATCTGTAGTGTGGGAGAGTGACTCAGAACAGGGATCCTGGATGCTGTCCCTTAGCTCTCTTGCCCAGCCTTTCCTCATAGACTCTAGTCCACTCCATCCTCCCTCTGCTGGAGCTCAGGCTGGGTGTCTGTGAAGGAGGTTTTGTGCATTGGCCTTTCAAGAGTGCGTCTGTGTCTCTAGCATCTCTCCTTGGTGGACAGAATCTCCACTGATTTTCACAGCTACATGGTATGTGGGTACCTCTTCCTGGCTCTGGTGTTCTGGGCTGGGGAGCCCGGCTTTGGGTTGAGACCCCATGTTTGTCAGGGGGAACCTTTACAGCTGAGATATCTCTGGTATCTCAGCTGCTGCTTGTGGGAATGGGGCCAGGCCTTTTTGCGTCACTGCCCTTCCTACCAGTCTCAATGTGGATTCTTCTGTAAATCCTTGGTTTTAAGGCTTCTCTTCAGCTAGTCTTCAGTTAGTTATTTAGGTTGCTTGCTCTATTTTAGTTGTAATTCTAGTTTAGTTTAGTTCCGGGAGGAGTTGAGTAATGCTTCTACCTACTCCTTCACTATATTTTTTTGTTTGTTTTTAATTCTCACCTGAGGATATTTTTCCATTGATTTTCACAGAAAGTGGAAGGGGGGAGGTAGAAGGGAGAGAGAAAGAGAGAGAGAGAGAGAGAGAGAGAGAGAGAGAGAGAGAAACATCAAGGTGAGAGAGACATATAGATTGGTTGTCTCCTGTAGGCACCTCAACCAGGGCCAGGGACTGAACCTGCAACCCAGGTGCGTGCCCTTGACCAGGAATTGAAACTGTGACTCTTCAGGGCATGGGCTGGTGCTCTAACCACTGCTCAGGGCCACCTGTTTTTTTTCTGTCCAGTGTTCTTAAGTGCTTTGTTTTTTACTTAATGGATTGTAATTTTTCATGGCTATGGTAGTCTTATTGTTTTTTATTTTTTAATCCTCACTCGAGGACATGTTTATTGATTTTAGAGAGAGGAAAGGGAAAGAGAGAGAGGAAAACATCCATGTGAGAGGGAAACATCAATCTGTTGCCTCCCATATGTGACTTGACTGGGAATCTAACCAGAAACCTAGGTATGTGCCCTGAACAGAAATCAAATCCGCAACCTTTTGGTGCATGGGATGATGCTCCAACCAACTGAGCTACCTGGCCAGGCTCTTCTTGATTCTCAATAGGAACTTTTGAAGTTGGCTTTCCTAAAATTTAGTCTAGAATACAATAGGTCCTTGGGTTACGTTGGAGATCTGTTCCTATGGCATGATGTAACGCGATTTTTGCCGTAAATCGGAACCCACCTACATAAGCACCTACGTCACTCACATGGAGCACATACACAGCAGTAATGAAGTGAAACAGTAAAAAAATTTTAAAAGAAAGATAACAATTCCTGACCTTTACTTGTGGTAAATAAAAACTAAAAAAACATAAAGCACATATGTACATATGTTGAAATGACGGAACTTTTTTTAAATAAATAAATGGGCGATGGCGACATAACCACGAAACGACGTACATCGAGTCTGACGTAACCCGAGGACTGTCTGTATCTGACAATTTTAGATATTCATCCTCAGCACAAAATCTAAGCTCATGTGATCTTTTACTTTCTAAAAGTACTGTTTCTTATTGGTACTATTCTTTTTGTTAGTATGAATTGGGGTGTGGGAACCACGCCAGAGAAGCCTGATAGTCAAGGCCAATTAAAGCAAAGAGGCCTTGTTGTCATACACCGGACTGTCCAAGGCCACTCTGTGTCTAGGCTAAGATACCATACACAGCTGCATGGCCACAACGATCTCACGGTACACTGTGCCCTTCTGTAACCCACATGAATGATGTTACTATTGGCGTGAGGCCTTCTTTGTCTAAGGAGTATAATACATGTTATTTGATCAGCTGAGAGAGAGAGAGAGAGAGCTGAGACAAAGCTGGAGAGACAGAGCTGAGAGCTGGGGCTCATAGAGAGCTCAGATATAGCTACCATGTTAACACTGGTGCTGAGAGAGAAGCTTAGAGATAGTTACTATGTGAGGCTGCAGAGACCAGCCAGTGAGCTGGGCTGGGGAGACAGGAGAAGCTGCCCAGGTTGTAGCTCTAAGGGAGAGCTCAGGTGCTGCTACTAAGTAAGGTGGCGAGTTTAGAGGCAGCGCGGCTGCTCAGATAATAACTGTAGGTACAGAGATTAATGCTGCTTTGTAGGAAAGATATGTATTTACCAGCCGGTGTACAGCTGCCTGATTGGGACACTTGTAAGAAGGACTGTCTTGTCTAATGACTTATGGCCACTGGCTTCTGCTATAAAGACTCATTCTTACACAACCACAACTTCTCATGGCTTCTCTGGCTAAGATATGGCATCCAAGGAGGTCTAGCCCCCTAGGGCCTAGGCAGAGGGGCTCAGACCCAACATCTATCTGTAACTAGTGAGCAGAGGATAAAGGAGGAACTTGACTAAGTTCCCAACAGTTAGTACAGTGGCAGGGTTCAAGAAGGAACCTGCCCTGGTGTAGTTGGGAAGAATTCAGAAGAACACAGAGACTCAGAGCAGCAGTGCTGAGCAGGGCTCTGACATTGGGCAGTGGTAATTGTACTTATTTCTTCTAAATAAGATACAACATAAACAGCTTGATTCTTTTTCATTTTGCTGTCTCCCCTGGTTTCATCTTTTACTTTTTAGGGATTTCTCTTTCCATTCTATTTGTAATATTAATCATAACTGATATCGTAGGAGAAATGTAAGGATAGTCCATTCTTTTATTCTCTTTAATTGTTCAGATATCCAACTAAGTTTTTGGATTCTGTGTATATGATTTAGAAGATTCATCAAGATTTAAAAAAATTATACTTCTTCTTTGTATTTTTCTATTTTTCTTTCTCAGACTCAATTTGTTTTTTCCACAGTAAGAACATTCTTCTTTGTTACTGGCTAGTCTGTTGACTTGATTGAATAATAGTGTATTTATATGTTTATTTTTTTCTATAAATCATTTGGGTTTAGTTTCAAGATAATCGTTAATAACACTCCACTGAAAAATAACAACCATCGAACTTAATATTCCTGGGCATGCAGTACAATTATAAATAAAATACTATACTTAGGAGGAGATTTTGAGACTTTTGCTAAAGGAAAAACACAAACAATATTATTACTTTTTAGTTATTAAGGAATACAACATATTTCCTTTGGGGAATCATAAAGTCACACTAAAAAAACACAAACACTTCTGTATCAGTTAATTTGATGCTTTTATTCCTAGCAAGGTGGTCCTTTATGAGACATGTAAGATATACATACAGCCTCAGGACTGGAGAGAATCTTAGTCATGGGGATGTAATGTACAAAATAGTGACTACAGTTGATAGATGGATGTTAACTAGACTTATTGTGGTGATCATTTGGCAGTATACACAAATATTAAATCATTATGTTAAACACCTGAAACTAATATAATGTTATATATCAATTATATCTAAATTGAAAAAACTATAGGCATAACTTTCATACTATTATTTATGTATTTATTAATTTTTATTGAACTTATTGGGTGAGATTGGTTAATAAAATTATATGTTTCAAGCGTACAATTCTATAATACATCATCTGTATATTGTATTGTGTGTTCACCACCCAAAGTCAAGTCTCCTTCAATCACTATTTATTCACCCTTTACCCTCTTCTACCTCCCCCAACCCCCTTTCCCGTTGGTAATCACCATAGTGTTGTTTGTGTCTATGAGGGTTTTTTTTTCTTTTTCTTAATCCTGTCACCGTCTTCACCCAGCCTTCCAGTCCCCTCCCCTCTCACAGCTGTTAGTGAGACTATTATGTAAACTAAAATATATAATTGTTGAGAAAAAGAAAAAAAGCCTTACCAATTGGTTTAGCAAATCCTGATTCAGAGAAAAAAACAATTGTCAGTTCTAATTATGATGCCATATGTTATCATATTAACAACCAGTTCTTCTGTGGTTAGGTATCTGGACTCTCTTCTAGATTTTAGCCATAATAATTACTTAGCCATAAAGATATTTATAGAAATTGTTTTCTTTTCTTTTGTTTTATATTCTTAGTGACCCCCAAATTGGAAGTATGGGCTTATGCACATAAATAATTATTTAGAGAGTTGTTACCTACCTTTAAATCTAGAGATAACTAAATATAGAAATACATATGAGCAACTTTTTTTTTTTTACTAAAGCATCACTGATTTTGTTTATGCTCATGTATTACATATTAAGAAATACATCATGGTAGTTAAAATTGGAATTAATTTAGTGAGTATTGAGACTTAATACTTTTTCAAATATTTACTGTTTGAATGTTGGGTGAGTTAACTATACATGTTCTTCAACCATTTGTCAATAGAAAAGTTTTTTTTAATTTCTTTATTGATTAAGGTATTACATATGTGACCAATAGGAAAGTTTTGACCATAAAAATGACACATATTTCTGGTCGGTCGAATTGCACTGGCATCTGTCCTGTCATTTCCACTCTGTTGCTTTGAAGGAATCGGTATTACACAGTTGGTGTGGTTGAGGTCCCTGTTGCGTTCTAAGAGCAGACCTGAGTGGTTGGGGCTAGAGCTCCCTTACTCTGGTGGAAGAGCAAAGCAAATCTTCCTGCAACCCATTAGGCTATTAGGTTCTTGTCCACTGCAATAGGTTTTTACCATTTTGGGGCCTGTCAAGAAGTCAGACTACCTAACCTCTCTTTTTTCGTGTTATACTTTTATCAACTTCCTCCTCTCTTTGCTTATGCTTATGAATATCACATTGGATTTAGTATCAAAGACTGGTTTGATAATAGTGTTTCTCATGATGGGTATAATCTATTAACTGTTGATTTTTTTCAATATCATAAATTATTTCTCTATGTCACACAGAGTACTAGTATAGAGAAATACTAGCACTGAGGTTTTAGACCATTTGATACTGTAATAGCAACAGGGAGTGAAACTGACCTATATTCTATGGATTTTAGGATTTGAGAAGGAACTTACTGATAGTTGATGCAGGTTCTTTAAAACAGAAAGAAAAATAAGGACATGAGTAATGTGCAGTATATGAAAATATATCCAATAAAGAAATATCTCTAGGTTTGTCACTTAGAACAAAATTGTCACTCATGCAGTTTTCAGAGGTTGCCTCCAAAAAGTCAAGGGAATTTCATAGCAGTTGGGACTATTTGTGTTTAATGAGAGATTTTGATATTTGTTAATCCCAGAAGTTTTAGTGTTCCATTTGAAGGACCTCTGTTGAGGTAGGCTAGTCTCTGTATCCAGGGCAAAGACATAGTCAAACCTTTTGGGACGGCAGTATGATGTTGCAGTAAAGTTTTACTCATCACTCTTTACTTTTCTTTCAAAACTGTCCTCTTGTCTTCTACATATATTCCTTCTACCTTTTGTTTTAAGAGGGATTTTATTTGTTTTGTGGTATTTAGTCTTATAATAAGTGCTTCTAAGCTCCCCTGCAAATTGTCAGTAATGTCTAAAGAAGGCTCACCAATGTGAGGGGAGCATATAAAGTAAAATAATAAAAGTGAGATTTGCAAAGTTGATTACGGCATAGCTGGACTTATCTATCAAAAGATCTTCATGCACATAGTTCTCCGGACACTGCTCAAAGAGCAATACTTATTGGAAAGTGTCTCAAGACAAATAAAAATAAATAAGGGAGAGGGGCCTGACCTACTACCTTAAGCCTGTGCAAAAAACTTCTTCGCTTTGTCTTAATATCTAGCTTCCAAACCAGCAACAAGTACCTTTTATTTTGGAAGTCCTGGCAGAATGATTGGTATAGGAATCGTTCTTGTATTCACTTCCTCTTCAATTTTCTATCTATTAATGACACTGAGTGTACTCTATTAAATTTAGGTATGTCTTGTTTTAGTTCCTTCTTTCTGCCCCTCCTTTAATTCTATGACTAATTTCCTTTCCTGCTTCCATCACATCTCATTTAAAATGTTGATATTTGTCCTTATATGGACATTAACATTTTTTAAATAGACAGATCAATTTCCTCAATATAACAATGTATTTCTAAGTTTATCCTTCCTACAAACCAGTGGTGTTCAATTATAAGTTAATCACCAATAACTCTAAATTAACTTTTGGTTTTTTGAAAATGAAAAAGCTATTACTAAAATCTTATGCACTCTGTCTAGTGTATACTAGGGTTACAAATAAGATGAACTTACTGGTAGGTGGTACAGGTTTACCTGAAAAACAGAAAAATAAACATTAGCCTATTTAATTTGCATATTATTGGACTGAACCTGCTCATCTTCCCCTGGGGAATCTTTTGAAATCATATGCAAGGAGCACCAAAACTACAGTTCTTTTGTTATTGTAAACCTAGGCAAGGAAGCCCTTTCTTAAGAGTATAAATGTGCTGTATTGGGATAGAAAATAATTTTAGAGGGACCTAAGCATAGCTGTCTAAAATATATTTAACTACTCCCACTCCTGCGCACACGCACACGCACACACACACACACACACACACACACAGGCACAGACGCACACACAGTGATTCAGTTTTTCTTCCCAGCCCTAGAAACCATTAGAAGATTGGTTGTTTATTATTTTCCTGTTTTTTTCTTCTCTTTTCCTTCTCTCTCACTTTGTTCTTCCCAGCCCTAGAAACTATTAGAAGATTGGTTGTTTATTATTTTCCTGTTTTTCTCTTCTCTTTTCCTTCTCTCTCACTTTGTTTTTTTTTTCTTTGTCTTTGTTCCAGGTGGTATCCATAAGAAAATTGAACCAATACCAAAATTCTTTTAGTCTGTGTTTCATCTCTCCTTGGACTTGACTGGATGAAAGAAGGGGAAGGGATTAGCCAAAGAATATAAAAATAGCCTATGGACACAGACAACAGCGTGGTGAGGCCCAGAGGTGGGCGGGAGCTGGGTGGAGGTGGGCAAAGGGGGGTGCTGAGGGACATACGTAATATTGTCAACAACAAATTAAAAATAAAATAAAAATTAATAGATTTTTCCCTGTCAGGAAAAATTCAGTGGGAGATGTTTGGAAGTTGGAATGAAAGCCAATGATAATTAGGTCAGGGTCTGCATAATAGAATAGAAAAACACAGCACCATAGAAATCAGTGCTAGACTCGTTTTTAGATTAAAGGACTCAATAATTAACAACAAAAAAGGCAAATAAGTGACTAACTAGCTGAGTCAGCAAATCTTAATTTACAGAAAAACAACTGTCATCCATTATTAAAATACAAGACTTTATTTCATTAACAGACTAACTTAAATGAGCTATTTGGGATTTCCCAAAATTGTGGTTAAAACATTTAACTCAGTTGCGCACAGCTGGCTAAAATTTCTTTGTGTATGTGTTATTTTCTTTGGCCATGTCTAACGTGTAGCATACTGGTTAATCATCCTAAAGTGTTGTCACTTATAAGAAGAAAAACATATTTGTTTCTTTACTACTCCTGCAACATTTTTAGTCTCACTCACTTAATAGGGACTAAATTAGAAATTAGTGAGGTTATAATTTGCATTTACTTTAGGATTAATGTTTATTCTTGAAATTTTCTCTTGTGTGATTTCAGTGTTCATGTTCTTTACCTAAATCTGCTTGTTGATCTATAATGACAACAGATATTTGAGATTTCAAATGAACCAAGTCCCACTTATCTTAGTAACCATTCCCTTTTCTTCAGAATTTGAAGATTTAATGTTCTTTTGTGGAAATCCTTTTGTGTGTATTTTCTCTCTGGGGATTATTTAATTTATACTCCTCCATCTTTCACAATGTGTAAGAACTACTTAGGAACTCAGGAAACCCCTGCGTCCTTTTAAATCCGTCGTCCTCATCTCCCTTTTATTCACTTGACTTGCATATGTATATGATTAGCACTTTGACTTCAGGATTAAATTGTTTGATGCTGACACAACATTTGTTGATTCATATCATCTAGTAATCAGTGTGCTTAATTCAGAGAATGAACAGACTTATGGGTGGGTGTTCAAGACTTTTTCAGATACAAAGACAAGACCAGAAAAAAATGAGATGTGTCTAGGACATGGATGATATCAGAGATACTGCAGTAGTTTCCTGGATTAAGAGAAAGTTATTATTTTTGTACTTCCTAGAGGATGGCTCAGAAGACAGAAGCTGAGACTGGAATGCAAGTTCATTTTACTACTGAGCCGTGTTGTAGAGTTCCGTGTTCTTGGTTGGCGGGCCCTGCTGAGGCCTCTGTGCAGGTGGGTGAAGTCGTTTGGGTGCCTTTATGTTCCCCTCCAGTGCAGGCAGAGGTGGAAAAGCTTTTAGGAAAGTGGGAAATTACTTAAGCATTTCAACTTCATCAAACACACCACTCTTTTCTTGGCTCTCAGATTGTACTCTCCTTCAGAGAATCCAGCCTATAGTGAGGCAAGTTTTTATTTTTATTTTTCATATATGTGTGTTT
>NW_005357754.1:191306-206450 GCF_000412655.1 Myotis brandtii | reverse complement strand
ACCCTTGAGTCTGCAGGCCGACGCTCTATCCACTGAGCCAAACTGGTTAGGGCTTCCCCTTATTTTTAAAACACCTTTTCTGCCCTTCCGTGAGGCCAGGAAATTTTTAAGTTAGATCCAGTCTGTATTAGTGAGAACCCAGTCAGGGACCTAATTCATGCCAGACCCGGGCTGGAATCCAGGCTTGTTTGACTCTGTTTCCCCAGGGTAATGTCTCTTGCCAAGCTTTCCAGAAGTGGGAAAGCAGAATGGCAAGCCGCTTCCATTTAACAAATATCTGTGAAGTGTCTGCAAGTTCCAGGCATCATCCTGAGGAGGAGAGGAGCTGAGCTTCCCTGAGGGACTTGGTAGTGTCATGTTGTACAGTTGGAATTAGCAGTTGTGTTAACAAATAATTATAGCAGCGAGGTAGGAACTCTGTTAAGTGGGTGAGCAGGTCCTAGAGGAGCCTGAAGAGGACCCCTTAGGATGTGAGGTCATGCAGGAAAGAGGGCCCAGCAGAAAGATGCTTTTTGCAGCGTGGTGCAGTGGGAGGAACGCGGATGCGTGGTTTAATGGCATGAATGTGAAAGGTGAGACAGAAGCAAAGGGGACAAAATGTGGAACCTCTTACAGTCTTGAACCTTTCTTAAAACGTTCAAAGCAGAAGCAGTATTATGAAAAGCGGATTTATCTGACCTCAGGATTTTTGTGCAGTAAAATACGCCTTAAGCAAAGTTCAGGGACACAGGATTGAATAGGAAAAGATATTTTTAATGTGTTCAAATCTCACAGAACTAATAACTGGAATGCACACAGGATGCCTGAAAATCCGTAAGAGAGGGGCCGGAAAAGTGATAAGAAAACAGTCAAAGGGTGTGCTGGGAAGGCCTGAATGGCCACCAGGCGTGGGAAGAGAAGTGCTTAACCCCAGCAAACTCAGGGAAACGGGACTAACAGCCCGGCAGGAGGAAGTGCCACCGAATGGCAGAAGGTAGGGGTGGTGTGTTTCTGCACCTGCTCTTTCCCCCCCTGACCACCAGAGTCCTGTGCTTCCACCTGCTCCACACCCACGGTACAGTATTCCCAAAGACATTTGTTTTCTGAGTTAAATACCCTACTTTCACGTCAGTAGTTCTCCAGGGGGATCATTACGCAGGGGACACTCACAGGTGCCCGATCCTCTCACGCAGAATGCCGTCCGCTGGAAGGCCAGCACTCACGTGATTCGAAGGCACCCCATTCCCAAGCAGCCCCACCCATCGGCGCCTCTGCAGGAAGTTTAGGGTGTCTGGGGGCTTGTTCCCTGCTTGCTTTTGTTCTCGGCAGGAGGAAGTGCCACCGAATGGCAGAAGGTAGGGGTGGTGTGTTTCTGCACCTGCTCTTTCCCCCCCTGACCACCAGAGTCCTGTGCTTCCACCTGCTCCACACCCACGGTACAGTATTCCCAAAGACATTTGTTTTCTGAGTTAAATACCCTACTTTCACGTCAGTAGTTCTCCAGGGAGATCATTACGCAGGGGACACTCACAGGGGCCCCAATCCTCTCACGCAAAATGCCATCCGCTGGAAGTCCAGCACTCACGTGATTCGAAGGCACCCCATTCCCAAGCAGCCCCGCCCATCGGTGCCTCTGCAGGAAGTTTAGGGTGTCTGGGGGCTTGTTCCCTGCTTGCTTTTGTTCTCCCGAACGCCCACAGGCCAACGCTTTGGGGCACATAGTGTGTTTCAAGTTGGTAACTCCTTCTCAGTCTCTTGGGCCTCCTGCGTTAACCTCTAGCTGAGAGTGCTTGGGAGTTTGGTCATCCACAGTGCTTTCCTTCCGATGCCCTTTCCCGGGTACATCTTACCTGGTAATGCACAGCCGCACACGACTTCCCCTTTTATGTCTCCATTCCTGGCCACACCGCTAACAGTAAGTGCTTTTTTGACATTTCCACTTGGACATTTATTAGGCAGGTGGAAAGCCACACATACAAAGACAGAACCATAACTTCCCATTCTCCTCAAAATTGCTGAATGAGGTTGAGTGAATGGATACTCTATCTGCTTTTATATCCAACCCATTCGGGCTCTCCCTCCAAAATGTATCTGGAATTCATTCACTTTTGTTCATCTCTCCTGTTACTACTTCAGTCAAATCAACCATCATCTGTTGCTAGAGTATTCACAATACCCTCTAACCTATGAGGAGGATGGCTCCAGACCCAATGTCTGCTCTTTGAGGCTCAACCATAGGCAACAACAAAGGCTCTGCTTAGCAAGCCTCCTGGAGGGAAGCTGCCTCCCCAGTCTAAGCCGCACCAGTCTTAGTGTCATCTGTTGCTAGAGTATTCACAATACCCTCTAACCTATGAGGAGGATGGCTCCAGACCCAATGTCTGCTCTTTGAGGCTCAACCATAGGCAACAACAAAGGCTCTGCTTAGCAAGCCTCCTGGGAGGAAGCTGCCTCCCCAGTCTAAGCTGCACCAGTCTTGGTGCACAGCCCCGTGCACTCTGCAGGTGTTGGGGGGGGGGGTGGCTCAGGCCCCACTGCTGCATCTTACCACGCTCACACACGTGTGCATTCTTGCCCAGGCACAGGCATTTGGATGCCTCCTTAGAGTGGCAAGTGGGTTTTTTAGGCTGATACAGTTTACAGCCCCCATCTCCCCCACAGATCTTCTTATCAGGGGCCTCGATTAAAATACTCTTCCTCACCCTCAGTACTTTCTCACTGTTACCCTCGGCCTCCTTGCCGCCTGGTCCGTAAAACAGCGGGGGGGGGGGGGGGGGGGGGGGAGTGGCTCAGGCCCCACTGCTGCGTCCTACCACGCTCACACACATGTGCATTCTTGCCCAGGCACAGGTATTTGGAGCCTCCTTAGAGTGGCAAGTGGGTTTTTTGGGCTGATACAGTTTACAGCCCCCCTCTCCCCCACAGATCTTATCAGGGGCCTCGATTAAAATACTCTTCCTCACCCTCAATACTTCCTCACTGTTACCCTCGGCCTCCTTGCCGCCTGGTCCGTAAAACAGCAGTGTAGGGCGCGGCTATAGGGTTAAGCCTCGGACTGACCTGTTGGCAAAGTCACCAACAAGTCCCAGCTTAGAGGGCACAGTCCTCTTAGCATAATTAGGCTTGACCTTATAACGCTCCCTAGATCTTATCTGGGAAGCTAATGGGCTGAGGGAGGTGCAGCAAGTGCTGCCAAAACAAGTGAAACTCATAAGAACAGTGTAATTATGGTAACCACTACCTTGTTTACCTCTGGCTATAAAATAAAGGCTCAGCTTGCCTCTGGATCTCTCTCTGTGGCCTCAGCCAGACACAGGAAGATCCACCTAGACCCAGCTTATTCTTTCTGTCTGTCATTTCTCCATCCTTTCGCCACCCTCACTCAGGCTTTCGAACCCAACGTGGGGCTTGACTTCAGGGGAACTACAGTTGTCAGGTGAAAGGACGCTCCAGTGAAGCACGTGCAGAAAACAAGAAGGAAGGTAAGGAGCGAAGTTCAGTGACATAACTAGGTGTAAAATATGAGAAATTCAGGATCGCAGGAAAAGAATTTATACGTATCCAATGCTTAATGCTATGCTCTGAGCACGGGGCTGTTCTGTGAGGTGTGAACAGCTTTTTGATTTGTTGGATTTTGTAAGTAAAACCTGCACATGGTTTTCTGAGGAAGGAAAGGTAAATGTAGAGGCATGGGAGAGGTAGGCCCAAGGAGCCTTATCCTTAACCCCACTGCAGCCTTTCCAGCCAACTCAGTAAACCTTTATCATGCCACCCCGGGAAGTGCAGGATTGGCAAGTTCTCCCTGGGGTGATAGACGAGGACTCAGGCAATAGCAGAAAGAGCCAATCCTAGTCTTAAAATGCAACTATAAAAATAAGAAAAGGGGAGAAGAATGTTGTGTGTTAAATTGAAGAATGTTATGTGTTAAATTTTTTGAATTACAATACAGACAGCAGCCAAAAGGCATAGGGCCTCCTGTACAATAGCCTCTGCCTACTTATCCTGGTGGAAGGCTACAAAGTAAACCTTTATCATGCCACCCCGGGAAGTGCAGGATTGGCAAGTTCTCCCTGGGGTGATAGATGAGGACTCAGGCAACAGCAGAAAGAGCCAATCCTAGTCTTAAAATGCAACTATAAAAATAAGAAAAGGGGAGAAGAATGTTGTGTGTTAAATTGAAGAATGTTATGTGTTAAATTTTTTGAATTACAATACAGACAGCAGCCGTCTTAAAATGCAACTATAAAAACAAAAAAGGGGGAGAAGAATTTTATGTGTTAAATTTTTTAAATTACAATACAGACAGAAGCCAAAAGACATCAGACCTCCAGTGCAATAGCCTCCACTGACTTAGTCCAGTGGAAGGATGCACAAACCAGACAAGAGTTTTACCAGATTCAGTAATGATGTGGGGAAGAGGTTGTGTTTTGTATCTTTCCGAAGGAGCAGTGAAGCCAATTTGGGTACCAGAGTGTTACGTGTGTCACCACAATGGACCCAGAGAAGCTCTTTGTCCCATCGTTCAAAAGACTGAGTTGCCTCGATGACAGCAAAGCGGAAAAAAGATGAAAAGGAAGGCTATGCAAGGGACTGAAGTGCCAACATGGGGTCAGCTGAAGAAGTTAACAACTGAGGCCCAGCAGATGGTAGAAAAACAAGATGTGGAAGCTACTCCCTCAGTCATGTTTCTGGCTATGCTAGCATTGGTTAACTGCCAGTCTTCTGTAGTCTTGTGCAGCCAAGTCCGAGGACTCTGAGTAAATCAGCAAAAGGAACTTTCATTTAGCAGAAACTCACTTATTGCTGTTTTGCTTTGGCATTGTTTTATTATTCTTACTAGTTTTAAAAATGTTAACACATTGACAATGTTTTGTTACTAGCCAGAGCTTTATGTTTAAGTTTTAAAATGTTAACATGTTTGTAGTTTGGGTTTTTCATTGGCATTGTTTTGTCATTGTTTTAATAGCCAGAGTTTTGTTCTTGATGCTTAAGTTTTACTTTCATTATGGTAGCTTAAAAACTTCCATTATAGTAGCTTAAAAATAAAAAAAGGGCAAGATGTAGGATGCTGCTATAGGGTTAAGCCTCGGACTGACCTGTTGGCAAAGTCACAAACAAGTCCCAGCTAGGGCACAGTGTAATCTTAGCATAATTAGGCTTGACCTTATGACGCTCCCTAGATCTTATCTGGGTAGCTAATGGGCTGAGGGAGATGCAGCAAGTGCTGCCAAAACAGTGAAACTCACAAGAACATTGTAACTATGGAGACCACTACCTTGTTTACCTCTGGCTATAAAATAAAGGCTCAGCTTGCCTCTGGATCTCTCTCTGTGGCCTCATCCAGGCACAGGAAGATCCACCTAGACCCAGCTTATTCTCTCTGTCTGTCATTTCTCCATCCTTTCGCTGCCCTCACTCAGGCTTGCGAACCCTTGGCTGCATGGGCTCGGCATACAGCAGGAGCATTTTGTTCAGTGTTCTTCAGTACTGAGACGATTTCCCTGGCCTGGGTTGCAAGCCATGGCCCTTGTCTGCTGCTGCCCCCAGAGAAAGATGGAGGGGCATGTGGCAGGGAGAGCCAGCGCTGTTCTTTGCCTCTTGTCTGCACGGTCAGTAAGTGAATAAAGTCGATTGCTACTTTTAGTTTGGTTCCTTGTTCTAATTGACCACCTCACCCCCTGGCAGCCTGACCCGCTTCTGCTCTTGCTCCCCCACAACTGCCTGAGTGACCTTCTCAAAATGTAACCGGACAACCAAGCGGTCCTGACCCGCTGCTCTCCCAAGCTGCTGGTAGGATTGGAGTAAACGCTCATTCAACCCTGACTCTGCTTAATTGGCTCAAGTAGTGACAGGCAGCACAGACCCCTTGTTTTCCGGTTACAAAAACAGGAACCAGGACTTGTAACACCCGGTTTGATACTTTCTAATGAACTCTGGAATAAAATCACTGGAATAAAATCCCAATTTATTTTCATGACTTACAAGGTCCTTACTTCTCTGACCTCTTCTCCACTTTTCTCTGTGTCCTAGGCTCTGGTAATACTGGCTTTTGTCCACTTTTCAAGCCCATTCCCACCCCAAGGTCTTTGAACTTGTTGCCTCTCCCTGGAATACTTTCTAGATATTTACATGATTGGCTCTTTTAGTTCTCAGATCAAATGTCACTTCTTCATACCTTCTCAATCAAGATAAATTAACCCTCCTTTATCGGTCTCCATAACATGATCACTCTTTGAAATTATCTTTCACATTCTTCTGTTTCCTTGTTTGTCTCTTCAGTTCAATGTAAATTCTGTGTGAACAAAAACCTTATCTGACATCTTTAACTTTGGGTCCATAGCACATAGGATACTACCTGGCACCCATACATACTTTGATCATATTTATTTATTTAGTTCTCTTTTTCCCCCATTAGATTATTAGACTATAAGTCACTTGAGGACTGGAACCCAGTTTATCTTTGCAACCCTGCTACTTAATACAGAGAAGGTATTCCAAGAACCGTTTGTTGGGTGAATTAGAAGAATGAATGGACTCCACCAAGATGGCGGCATAGGTAAACACCGGAGACTGCTGCCGCAAACAACCACTTCAAAAATACAACTAAAAGACGGAACGGACATCACCCAGAACCACAGGAAGGCTGGCTGAGGAGAGACTCTTCAACTAGAAGGAAAAATAACAGCACACCGAGGCTCAGAGGAGGCGCAGTGTGGAAAAAACTCAGGTGCGGAGGTGCGCGCGCAAAGCGGGCTGGTGGCTGAGAGCGCGGTTGTCGTTTTCGGTCAGGGGGGAGTCTCAGACTCTGAGCTCCAGATACGGGCGAATCGCTGGGGACTCGGACCCAAACGGGAGAAGCGGGAGTGTCTGGCATCAGTTGGAAGGCAGCTTTCCCTCCGAGGTTTGCAGCGGTTCCGGGGGTTCTGAGAAGCAGAGCCTCTGGGAACAGGACTGAGGGCACCATAACGGCTCCCTCCGCCCGCCCTGTTGAGCCCGCCCCGCCCAAGCCCTGCGCAGAGCCATTTGCCGGATCGCCTCAGGCAAAGGCTAGATTAGCACCTCCCCAGAGGACAGAAGTTTTCCGCGGCAGACACAGCTGATTCACACAGCCAGTCGGCCTGGTGGTCAAATCCCTCTAGTATTAACTACAACAATCAAGGCTCAACTAGAACAAGACTGCGCACAAAGACCACTAGGGGGTGCACCAAGAAAGCATAAAAAATGCGGAGACAAAAAAACATGACAGAAATGGAGGATATAGAGCTAAAAATCGCAATTTTGAGGGCTTGCAAAAATGTGCTAGAAGCTGTCAATAAACTTGAGGAGAGAGTCACGAAAACTAATGAGACCCTCGATGCTATGATAAAGAACCAACTAGAAATTAAGCATACACGGACTGAAATAAAGAATATTATACAGACACCCAATAGCAGACCAGAGGAGCGCAAGAATCAAGCCAAAGATTTGAAATGCGAAGAAGCAAAAAACACCCAACCGGAAAAGCAAAATGAAAAAAGAATCCGAAAATACGAAGATAGTGTAAGGAGCCTCTGGGACAGCTTCAAGCGTACAAACATCAGAATAATTGGGGTGCCAGAAGATGAGAGACAGCAAGATATTGAAAACCTATTTGAAGAAATAATGGCAGAAAACTTCCCCCACCTGGTGAAAGAAATGGACTTACAGGTCCAAGAAGCGCAGAGAACCCCAAACAAAAGGAATCCAAAGAGGACCACACCAAGACACATCATAATTAAAATGCCAAGAGCAAAAGACAAAGAGAGAATCTTAAAAGCAGCAAGAGAAAGAGACTCAATTACCTACAAGGGAATACCCATACGACTGTCAGCTGATTTCTCAACAGAAACTTGGCAGGCCAGAAGGGAATGGCAAGAAATATTCAAAGTGATGAATACCAAGAACCTACAACCAAGATTACTTTATCCAGCAAAGCTATCATTCAGAATTGAAGGTCAGATAAAGAGCTTCACAGATAAGGAATGTAATCTGAACAATAAAGATTTAAAAAAAAATAAAGTAAAAAAAAAAAAAGAAAAAAAAAAAAGAAGAATGAATGAAGATAGTTTCCACTCATACTCTTTTTTTGGGCGGTGAGGTCAGGACAATGCACAGTGATGTGTAATCTGAACAATAAAGATTTAAAAAAAAATAAAGTAAAATAAAAAAAAGAAAAAAAAAAAAGAAGAATGAATGAAGATAGTTTCCACTCATACTCTTTTTTTGGGCGGTGAGGTCAGGACAATCAAGCACAGTGATTCATGGGCAGTGAAATGTGGAGGAAGAATAGCTACCCTTACTCTGTTCCAGGAGCCATAGGAGCCTTCTGCCTTTAGTGTCCACCTCCTGATGTGTAAGGGATGTTGGTAGGTGCAGCCGCTTTTACTTCCCTTTCTTGCACAGTGCAGAGTGGGAGAAACTGACTTGAAATGAATTTCTGCATTAGTAATTTTTCTTTCCTCTTTAATCTTTAATTCACTTGCCATCTTATTCAGTGTTTGTATATTATTCTTGTAAATTTTGAGTCTCATTGTTATTACTGATCAAGATTATGTATTATGTTCTTCTCTACCTACAATATGGGTTAGACTGTCTTCAAAATCATTAATAAATGTGCTAAGGTAAGGAAGGAGGGGGTTTATTAATATGAACATAGCTGGGAATGAACACTGCCAGAATGAGGAACACCTCCCAGCCACTGTGGAAACATAAAGGAAACCAGAATTTGGAACTTGAAAGTAACTTTTCGGTACCCCAGCTGTTCCTAAATGTACTAGAAAAGCAACAAATTACGTTCCTCCCTGAGATTGGAGGATGCATTTCTTTCAGTGGAAGACGTTGTATCCCTTCTTTGGGGATCCGATAAATAAATTGTAAATCAAGCCCGCCATTATTTGGGAAAACAGTGAGTCCCCCTTTTCTGAGTAGAAGGAGCTAGAGTTCTCTTAGTTCCACCACTTCTGACCAATGTTTACCCTTCCTTTGTTATTCTGTCTGCATTCTTATACTTTCCTTCTTATCAGTATAACCACTTAGGCTGAAACTTCATACTTTTTCTTAAGTCATTATAACTAATCCCAGGAGATTTTAATCCTGAACTTTTTCTGTGTCATAACCAATGGCATTTCATTTTTTTCATATTTATCAGCAGTCACAGCAATAATATGGAAGTAAAGGAGCTCAAGAACCCAAGAAACATGTTATTAAAATCCTGCCTATTTAGCAGTAAAAGGACCTATGTTAGGATTTTAAAGTAATCTCTGTATTCTTTAAGAAATCAAAAGACACTCAAATTGATAAATGGACAAGGATATTTCTATGTATACTGGTGTTACTGCCAAAAAGAAATCATTTTCTGGCTCAACAACACCTTAATCACACTCCATTGTCCTTTCTGGACTCGAGTCTTGCCCAGAGGATCTGCATTGCACCCTCTCACCTTTAATATTTTGTGGGCCTGTCATTTTCTGGGAGAACGATAGTTGTTAGCATTGGCAATGTATTCCCTGGGAAGATCGAGGCCCAGGATTTTAGATGCTGACTAGGAAGTTACTGACGGACCTCTTACAAAGCACACTCACAAGTCAATGAGTAAAACCGGAATTTCACTCTTCTGTTTGGAGTAACATTCTGGAGGCTGGTAAATTGGTTTATACACACTTATTTCTCATCCAGGGCACAGAGAAGATTGAAAGTGTTAGGCCTATAGGGCAATACAATCCTTAATGGACATTTGTAAGCTTCCTGCCACAGGAGAACAAAGACCAGGAAAAACTCCCTGGATACCGGGAGTCAGGCCACACAAGGACTGGACACTGTCCTGAAGGCACTGCTCGCACACCTGCCTTCCATCCGCATCCCCGCCCAGCTCAGCCCAGACCCGCTGACAGTTTCCCGCCAGTGACTGTGTATGAGGGTGACCCTCCAGCTCCTGGGCGCTGCCGGCATCGCCGTGTCCCCTTGGCTGGGTGCTAAGCAGCCCTTCCCTTCGGATAGCCCAGTGGTCGGCAAACTCATTAGTCAACAGAGCCAAATATCAACAGTACAACGATTGAAATTTCTTTTGAGAGCCAAATTTTTTAAACTTAAACTATATAGGAGGTACATTCACCTTTAACTTCCCGGTTTTTGTCTTCCGTTTTTCTTTGCTTTTTCTTTGTAGCCATCTCAAACAGGGCACCTAAAAAATGTTTCATTTTATAATAATAAAGCCACCAACACAAAAGAATTACAATTCTTAAATTGATGACAAAAATACCTGTAGGATTTGCAGCTGGTTGAAAAAATACAGGTAACTTTATGCTTCGAGTAGGTACTTTTGTCACCGTGCGCGATTTGCGTACGCGACTAGCACTAACCACTGCACATGAGACTGCTGACTGACTGGCTCACTCAACTCGTGCATGAATCGCGTGCGCCTCCCCCGCGGCTCGCCTGTGCCACGTCTCCCGTCGCCTGCCCGACCAACCGACCCACCGACACCCCCCACTTCTTCTAATGCCACTTCTTCAAAATAGACTCGTCCAGGCTGAAAACCAACTTCTGCTCATGGGCCATGAAGTTTCAATCGCACTGTACGTGCGCCCGCACGTGTTGTTTTGTGGAAGAGCCACACTCAAGGGGCCAAAGAGCCAAATGTGGCTCGCAAGCCGCGGTTTGCCGACCACCGGGATAGCCCATCCCCCAGCTCCTTCTTTTAAATAGATTCCATTTTTCTTTATCCAGTGTCTGAGGTGGCTGTTTAGCCTGCCCACACTCATCATCCATCCATCATGTTCACCTTTCAGAAAGCATTTAGGAAAAGACAAGCTAATGCAGTATTTAATTTTTTTTTTGATTCTTGTCCTTTACCCTCCTCCTTTCTTTCAATTTAGATTTTTTCTCTAGATTAACTCCAATCTTTTTTTAAACACGTGTTATTTGTTGTATGATATTCATTCTTTTACCTAATCAGTCCCTCCAACTTTCTTGTCAATAGCTTTCAAAAAATTCTTATTAGTAGGAGAGTAAATATGAATGAGAAATAAGAATATTAAGATTTTCAAAGTTGAATTCTTCATTCCCTTAGGCATTTATAAACCACTCAAATTGAGAAACAGAAATTGAACTTACTGGCAGGTTTTGTGGCAGTCCCTAAAATAAAGAAACAAACAGTGTGACTTGACTGGTAAGAGATTAAGACTAAAATAACTGTTCTATGAATTATTTCAATATGTAATTTTCTAAGATCCTCAAAGTGTCCATACCTAACACTATAGATAAGCAGAGAAAAGATAACAGGGTTTCAATGTTTGTCTGTATTTATTTATTTTTTATTTGCCAGCGATTTTTAAAATTCCCTACTAATTCATAGGATTGTGAGTATGGGAGAGAGGGTGTCCCTGTGAAGAGGGGTCCCAGAACACCAGCATCACTCCTTTCTTACCTGCTGCAGCACTGGGCTGTCTACCACACCCTCTCTCCCGGCACTCCCTCCCTTGGCTCTGGGAACCCACCCTCCTCCCTCGCTGGCTTCTTCTCCTGGTTTCCTTTGCTGTTTGTCTTTTTCTAAATGTTGGAACGCCTCAGCGCCCGGTCCTCTTCTCTACCTATGCTAATCTCCTAGGCTTCTCATCTTGGTCTCAAGGCTTTCAATGCCATTTGCATGTTGACAGATCCCCACTTTATATCTTTAGCTCAGATGTCCTCCTTGAATTAAAGAATAGAAAAATGAACTTACCTGTAGATTTTACAACTCTTCCTAAAATAAAATACAAGGAAATGAGTGTGGAAGGGAGACTAAAGGTCTTGACATTGTCTTTGCTGGGCTCTAACGCACTTACAACACCCGAACATCACACTCACACCAGCATGTGGTAATCATAGTGATTATGGGGCAGACGTTGTTCCAACCCCTTCTGGTCATGCAACTGACTTAATCCTATGGGTTTGGAACCTTTATTACCCCGGTTTTATAAAGCAAGGAACTAGTCTCTGAGAGATGACGTAGCTTAATCTCGAACACAATCTCTCGGAGTCTCTCCCAGTTTCGCACAGCAGGTAAGTAGTGTAGTGAAGTGAGCCAGGCAGACATGCACTGGAGCTCATCTTAACCTCAAGTATCACAGAACAAATGTTGGCTATTTGACATGTGCCCCAGTATTAATCTGTTTCCTTCTTTAAACTTAACTTCATTGGCTGCTTTTCATATACTTTTACATTCATTCATTTATGTATTTGTGTGTGTGTGTGTGTGTGTATGTATGTATGTATGTATTTATAATGTTAATTCTTCTCTGAGACAAAGGAAAGTTTTAATTTGGTCACAGTCCCAGAGTTTGTAAGTGGCGATCTGGGACTGGAATGAAATTTTGACATTGTGGTGTTTTTTTTTATCAGTCTATTTCCCCCTAGATGTATAAAAAAGGTGAGCCCAGCTGGCGTGCTCAGTGGTTGAATGTTTGATTCCCAGTCAGGGCACATGCCCAGGTTTCGGGCTTGATCCCCTGTGAGGAGCATGCAGGAGGCAGCCAATTAATGATTCTCTCTCATCATTGATGTTTCTTTCTCTCTCTCCCTCTCTGAAATCAATAAAACCATATTAAAAAAAGGTGAGATCAATATAACAAATGTTTGTTAATAATACATGAAATGCTGGGGTTGGAAGGATAAAAAGAAGAACACTGTGCCAGCCTTTGAAAGATTTAACTGTTTAGGAACAGAGTTGGTCATATAAACTGCAATTGCATGGACACAAACTAATAGAGGTAAGTTCACGGTGCAAATGAGCACCTAGGACACACTGTCCCACATCTCTTCATAGGGGACTGTACAGTTTGGTGAAAAGAGCCTGATTTTTGTGAATAAAGTGTTAAAAGTGAAAAGTAAAATTATAAATGTGATGGAAGAGAAAGAGAGACAAACTAGTATGTTTAGCAAAGTGTTTGTGGTGCTTGGGAGAAGGAGGTAAATAAGGGACCAACACAAGAAAAGTGGATGGGTACGGTAACACACTATGGGATGAAGTAACACACTAGGTGTATACATAGAGACATTCAACATATAGGCAAGTCTTAAAAAGATATTCTTAAATAAGAAAGTAAGAAATAGAATATGGTCTAAAGCAAAAAATAAAGACGTAAATTAAAAACACATCTTATATAATAAAAGTCTAATATGCTAAGTGCCTGGTCAACTGGTCAGCCGTTCAACCAATCAAAGCATAATATGCTAATGATATGCTAAGGCTGCTCAACTGCTCGCTATGACGTGCACTAACTACCAGGGGGCAGACACTGTGACTGGTAGCTTAGCTTGCTGCTGGGGTCCAGCTGATTGGGACTGAGCGAGATGGGCCGGACACACCCTGGAGCCCTCTCGTGGTCCCTCCCTTCCTGGCCCTGATCGTGTACCGGTGGGGTCCCTAGGCCTGGTCTGCACCCTCTTGTGATCTGGGACCCCTCGAGGGATGTTGGAGAGCCAGTTTCGGCCCAATCCTGCAGGCCAGCTCGAGGGACCCCACTGGTGCATGAATTCATGCACTGGGCCTCTATTACAACATAAGACTAGATATTTAAAAAGGACAGATGCATACCAAAGATTGTATTTTGTATACTTTAAAGTGTGTGCCAATGGTGGAGAGGGGGTTGGAGTGGAGGAAAGGACAAAAGAGAAAAATAACATTAAAAAAGAGACTGACAGCATACACTTTGAATTTATTTTGTCCTGAGTTTCAAGCTGTTTGCTTGATGTCCATAATTTATTTTACTCTAAGCAGTGCCTGGTTCATATAATAACTCAGAGATTTAATAAAAAAAAAATCTGTGAAGTGTAAGAGATGCTCAATTCATGTAAGTTTTCATTTCCACTTCAGTCTTTCTTTTCTGACCACATCACCTCTGTTGTTCAGCTTTTACATTATTTCAACACTGCTACCTAGATTTTCACTTAGCCTCACTTTAAAAATTACTTATTTTCACCTTCACTTTCACACTCTAGTCACAAATCTTTTTTGGTTGATAGACACAATGACCATTCCCAGCAGACAGCTGAGATAAACTCATCACTCCCTCCTGCACATCTCAGGCCCCGCCCCTGCCGCCCCATGGATGTCCGCTTTCTAAAGATGCAGATTGGGATACACAAGTCTCAAAGTTTTATAAATAGAAATAAAAAACAAGTGTAGGAAAGGGCCCGGGACATTTCTGAGGACTCTAGAATGAAGATGAAAAATACCAGAGGAGGGAGAAGTCATGCCTAAAAATAACACAATGAAATAACTTAGATAACAATAACCTAGGTTAATACTCAATTCCTAGTCATTTTTTTCTAAAGAAACATTATAAATGATTTATTAAGATGGAGCCAAAGCTCCTGTCACATATTTTGGGTGAATATGCTGGGGTTTCAGCATTCTCCACTTTCCTACAAGAGCACCTCTAGCTCTTTGGTATTACAAAGCCCCTCTGGGTGTGGAGATAGCATAGTCCACTCCAGGTTTTCACTTATCTCTGAGCTCTAATATCTCTTTAAGGGAATCACTTAAAAATAGTATGTCCAGCCCTAGCTGGTTTGGCTCAGTAGGTCAGAGCATTGGCCTGCTGACTGAAGGGTCCCAGGTTCGATCCCAGCCAAGGGCACCTGCCTGGGTTGCAGACTCAGTCCACAGTAGGGGGCCTGCAGGAGGCAGCCAATCAATGACTCTCATCATTGATGTTTCTATCCCTCTCTCCCTCTCCCTTTCTGAAATCAATAAAAAAATATAAAAAGATAGTATGTCCATTCTTCTTACAATCTGCTCTGTTCATCTTTCTTTTGTCATTTTCTCAGCTACATCCTCATTCTCATTTCTGTCACTGAATAGTTTTGGTATAAGATGTCAATTTTTGTTGTTTAGAAGATATTTTCAGCATTTCCAGGACATTTCCTCCTCTATATTAATGTTTGTTCTGCCCAATAGAATTGCACACATCTTGTAAACTGGCATCATTAATTCAGTAAGAAAGAGGGAGAATATGGCTCTAATCCTTTACACAAACATCTGTTTGGTTTCTCATACAGGGTTTAAGACCAAATCATTTCACAGTAAGTCAACTGAAAAGAGAATTGGTTGGAGTAATTATAGTTATCTAATCTAATAAAAGAGAAACATGCAAATTGACTGCACCT
>NW_005357754.1:181763-191190 GCF_000412655.1 Myotis brandtii | reverse complement strand
GCCATCAGCCCCTCACCCAGACTGGCCAGGCACTCCAGCAGGACCCCCCGCCCTGAAGGGGGTGTGGCCAGCCTGAAAATGGCCCTCAGCCCCTCACCGAGGCTGGCCAGGCAACCCAGTGGGGACCCCCACCCTGAAGGTGCTGTGGCCAGCCTGAAAACAGCCATCAGCCTCTCACCCAGGCTGGCCAGGCACCCCAGCGGGACCCCCACCCTGATCCGGGACACCCTTCAGGGCAAACCAGCTGGCCCTCACCCATGCACCAGGCCTCTATCCTATATAATAAAAGGTTAATATGCAAATTGACCCTAACAGCAGAACAACTGGAAATGACTGGTCACTATGACACACACCGACCACCAGGGGGCAGACGCTCACTGCAGGAGCTGCCCCCTGGTGGTCAGTGTGCTCCCACGTGGGGGAGCTCTGCTCAGCCACAAGCCAGGCTGATGGCTGCCAGTACAGCGGTGGTGGAGGGAGCCTCTCCCGCCTCCTCAGCAGCACTAAGGATGTCTGAATGCAGCTTAGGCCTGCTCCCCGCTGGCAAGTGAACAATCCCCTGAGGGCTCCCGGGCTGCCAGAGGGATGTTTGACTGCCAGTGTAGGCCCAATCCCCTGGGGAGCGGGCCTAAGCCAGCAGGTGGTCATCCCCCGAGGGGTCCAGACTGCAAGAGGGCACAGGCCAGGCTGAGGGACCCCCCCCGCCCCCCCGAGTGCACAAATTTTTGTGCACCGGGCCTCTACTTTTTAAGATAAAAATGCATGCTTTTTATTTTATTTTGTGTTAGTTTCAGGTGTATAGCAGTGTGGTTAGTTTACAAAGTATTCCTCACAATATTTCCAGTACTCACCTGGCACCATATATAGTTATTACAGTATTATTGACTTTATTTTCTATGCTGCACTTTACATTCCTGTGACTGTTTTGTAGCTACCAATTTGTACTTCTTAATCTCTTCACTTTTTTCATCCAGCCCCCAAACCCCTACCCCCTGTGTCTATGAGTCTGTTTCAATTTTGTTTGCTTATTTTGTCCTTTAGATTCCATATAGAAGTCAAATCATATGTATTCGCCTTCCTCTGACTTACTTCACTTAGCTTAATACCTTCTAGGTCCATCCATCCTGCTGCAAATGGTAAGATTTTAATCTTCTTTATGGCTGAGTAATATTCCATTGTATATATGTACCACAGCTTTTCATCGCTTGTCTATTGATGGGTGCTTGGGCTGCATCCATATCTTGGCTATATCTTTGTTGATTTCTAATTTCATTCCACTGTGATCTGAGAAGGTGCTTGATATGATTTCAATCTTAAACTTGTAGAGACTTACTTTGTATCCTAACATGTGGTCTGTATTTGAGAATAACCCATGTGCCCTTGAGAAGAATGTATAACCTTCAGCTTTGGGATGAAATGTTCTATAAATGTCAGTTAAATTCATCTGATCCAGTGTGTCATTTAGAGTCACTGTTTCCTTGTTAATATTTTGTCTGGAAGGTCTCTCCAGTGAAGTCCCCGACTATGACTGTATTGTTGTCAATCTCTCCCTTAAAGTCTTCTACAAGTTTTTTATATATTTATGTGCTCCTGTATTGGGTGCATATATAATTACCAGAGTTATATCCTCATGTTGGATCGATCCCTTTAGTATTATGTAGTGACCTTTATTGTCCCTTGTGATGGCCTTCACTTGGAAGTCTATTTTGTCATACACAGGTATTGCTACTCCAGCTTTTTTTTTCATTTCCATTTGCGTGGAAAATTTATTTTCTATCTATTTACTTTCATCTTGTGTCAGTCTTTTGTTCTGAGGTGGGTCTCTTGTAGACAACATATATATGGGTCATGTTTTTTGATTGGAGCATTTAATCAATTTACATTTAAGGTTATTATTGATAGGTACTTATTTATTGCCATTTGAATTCTTTATGCCTATATTTCTCTCTCCCTCCATTTCTTCTCATTACAGCAGTCCATTTAGCATTTCTTGGGGTGCTGGTTTTTGGTGATAAACTCCTTTAGCCTTTTTTTTTTTCTGGGAAGCTCTTTATTTCATCATCTATTTTGAATGATAGCCTTGCTGGATATAATAGCCTTGGTTTCAGATCCATGCTTTTCATTACCTTGAATACTTCATGCCATTCCCTTCTGACCTATAGAGTTTCTGGTGAAAAATCAGCTGACAGCTTTATGGGAACTCCTTTGTGGGTAACAGTTTACTTTTCTCTTGCTACCTTTAAGATTTTCTCTTTGTCTTTAATTTTTGGCATTTTAATTATGATGTGTCTGGGTGTGGGCCTGTTTGGGTTCTTCTTGCTTGGGACTCTCTGTGCCTCCTGGACTTGTGTGACCTTTTCCTTCATCAGGTTAGGGAAGTTTTCTGCCATTATTTCTTCAAACATGTTCTCTATTCCTTGCTCACTTTCTTTCTCTTCTGGCACACTGTTATGCAAATATTGTTATGTTTCAGTTTGTCCCATAGCTCCTTTAAGCTTTCCTCCTGTTTTTTAATTGTTTTTTTCTTTTTGATTCTCTGATTTTTTTCTATCCTGTCTTCTAATTCACTGATCCGATTTTCAGCTTCCTCTAATCTTCTGTGTATTTCTTCCACTGTATTATCAGTGCTGTCATTCTTCAAAGTTACTATATCTTTTCTCATGTTGAGAATCTTTGCCATCATTATTCTGAACTAAAGAGTTCAGATAAATTTATCTCCATTTCATTTATCTCTTTTAGAAAATTCTCTTGTTCTTTCATTTTGGACTTGTTCTTTTGTCTCCCCATTTTGGCTGATTGTTTGTTTTTGTGTCTGTGTATTAGGTAGATGTGCTTCAAGTCCCAATCTCTAGTGCAGGACAATGTCAGATGCTGTTTGTGACTTACCCTGCATACCTTGTTTGGAGCTATTAGCAATCCACAGCTTGTGGCTCTCTCTGCTGGGGCTGGGTGCCTTTGATGTGCACTAGGGTTTGCTTTTCCTAGTCTTGGGCCAAGAAGGAAATCAGGGAAAGACTCAAAGCCTCCAGAGATCTGCCTCTGCCTGTAGTCTGATTGTTATCAGCCTTGACTAGCCCCAGACTATTGACCACGGGGGGCGGGGGGGGGGCAAGATGTTTTCCAACAGGGTGTTGCAACTGCCTTTCCCCCATACAGAAATTCCTGGGTAGCAAAGATTCACTGAAGAAAGATGTCCTCTCAAGTATGAGGGAATGACTCAGCACAGGAAATTGGGGTGGCTGCCCTGTAAGCTCTATCCTCAAAGCCCCCAAACCTGGCCTCCACTCACACAGCCCTCCATCTGCCAGAGCCCAAGGTGAGCAGCTGCACACAAAATTTTGTGCATTGGCCCTTTAAGAGGGGGCCTGAATTTCCAGCCATCTGTCCCTGGAAGACAGCAACCCTACTGCTCTTCACAGCCAGATGTTATGTGGGCACCTTTCTCAGTTCTAGTGCTTAGGGCTGGAGAGCCCAGCTTGTGGTTTAGACCTCAGAGTTCTCAGTGGGAACCACCTCCCCCCCCCCGCCACCCCCCATAGCTGAGATGTCCTCTGTGGGAGCCTGGCCAGTCTTTTTGTACCTCCACACTTCCTACCAGTCCCTATGTGGTCTCCACTTTCCATCCTTGGTTATCAGGGTTCTCTCCAGGTAGTCTTCAATTGATTTTTCAGGGGAAGAAGGGGTGTGGTTTCTGTATTTTAGTTTTATTTCCAGTTTGGTCCTGGGAGAGTGTCAGTGTAGATTCCACGTACTCTGTTACCATTTTGGTATTCTCTCCTTCAATTTTAAAAAAGATAGCCTTGCTGTGTAGAGTAGTCTTGGTCGTAGGTCTTTGCTTTTCGTTACTTTGAATATTTCATGCCAATCCTTTTTGGCTTGAAATGTTTCTGTTGAGAAATGAGCTGATAGTCGTGTGAAAGCACCCTTGCAGGTAACTGTCTTTCTCTAATTGCTTTTCAAATTCTATCTTTGTCTTTAACGTTTGCCATTTTAATTATGATGTGTTTTAGTGTTGGCCAAATTCACCCTTGGGTGTACTGCTTGTGGAGCACACCCTTTGGGTTGTGTTTTGATGTGGTTTGAAGCCTGCTATTGGGTGAGTTGGTTCTGGGGCCTCTTGGGATAGGAGTCCAGTGCAGTTCAATGTCAGATGCTGCCTGTGACCAGCCCTGGGCTACCTGTTAGTAGCTACAAAGTGGTCCACAGTGTTTGGCTGACTCTGCTGGGCCTGTGTGAGCATGAGAGGGGCCAAGCTGCATCCCAAGGCCAGCTTCCACCATTACCGAGCCTGGGGTCCAAGTCACCCTGAGATCCTCCTCTGCCTGAATGATGCCTGTGAGGCTCAGTCACTAAAAGAACCTTTAGTGGTACCTGAGTTGTATGAGGTAAGTTCTCAGTGAGTCACCAGGTAGGGGTGAGTAGCTCATCTTGATAGAGATTCAAACTCAGTCTGAGGCCACTCATTAAAAGTCTCAGGGTACATGAAGGCCACCCACCATCCACCTGGGGCCTGCAGACCTTTGTGGTGGGGCAGGTTCTCAGAGAGTCATCAGTAGAAAGCAGTAGAGTTCGTCAGGCTAAAACAGATTAAGACTTGGCTATTTGGAGGGAGAGCTGTGCACACAAGATGGACCTCCTTGAGAGCTTTCCAAGATAGTCTGTACCATGGGCCCACGTTGGCCACAGCCAGCTGACTCCTCTGCAGGGCACTGAGCTCATCAGGATGGGGCCACAGGGAATCCAGAGTGTAAAGCTAGTGCATTTTCCCAGGCTGATGTGGCATTGTGGAGAGTGCTGACTTAAGAAAGATTGTGTCTGTGGGCAGTGTCGGGGAGAGACTCAGCACAGGGACCCTGGCAGATGTCCCTCTAACCCTCTTTTCAAATCCCCACAACCCAATTTCTTCCTGTATGACTTCTGTCTGCTCTGAGCTGCTGGCCCTTGCTGGAGCCCAGGGTGCAGGCCTGTGAACCAGATTTTACATGTTGGCCCTTTAAGAAGGCAGACTTGGTCTGTCCTGGTGGACAGAATCCCTGCTGATTTTCACAGCCAGATGTTATTCAGGCTCTAGATGTTATTTGGCACTGGTGTTCTGGGCTGGATAGCCCACATGTGGTTGAGACCCACGGAAGATCTTTGCTGCTGAGATATTCCTCCAGATTCTCGACAGCTGCAAAGATCCTCCCAGCCCTTTTTGTGTCTCTGTCCTTCCTACAAGTGAGAAGGCAACTATTTGCAAGCCAGGAAGAGAGTCCTCACCAGAACTCCACTATGCTGGCACCCTGATCTAGGATTCCCAGTCTCTAGAACTGTGAGAAAATAAGTCCCTATTGTTTAATCACCTAGTATTTTGTTATTTTGTTATGGCAGCTCTAGCTGACCATGATTGGACCATTTGGTAAATTGAACTTATTCTGTCCTTCAATTTGTTCTCTATCTATTTATAGGGAAACCTTTCTAGGGCGGGTAGAATTATCAATGTATAAAATTCCCTTCCTTTATATTTATTCCATTTGTTTTCTTGAATTCTCCTTCATCCCATCTTCATCCTTTCTATTTCTAATATGTCTCTAAAATGGAGATATTTTAAATATCTCTAGAATTTCCATGCTAAATTCCAATGTTGAATAAATTTTTCAGGATAGAAAGTCTTGTTTACTATTAATATAAAAGTTTTCAGTAACTTTCACCAGGACAATGTTATTCTATACTATTTGTTTTGTTAAAAATTAACATTAGTGTAGGAGAATTCTACATAATGATAGGAAAAGGAAGAAATGAGCATGAAGATTTTCAAATGTTGGAAATGATAGTCCTTAGGTATTAGGAAGATTGGGGGAATATATCAGAGATGAAATAGCCAAAGAACCAATGAATTATAATGCCATTTCTTCTAAAATAGAAACACAGTCTTCCAATTAATTAGCTAATTAATTAATTAATTAATTAATTAATGTTTGTTCAGGATCTCCTGGGCACTGTGCTAGGCACTAGGGAGGGGGTACAGCATTAAACAAGACCAACACGGCCTGTGTTCATAGAGCTTACAGATTGGGGGCAGAATCAGAAATAGAATACTTTTAGAAGTACACTGGTGTTTCCTTCATTCAGTGTAGATTTTTAAGACTTATAAAAGGACACAATCTCCCATATCCACCCCCCCCTTAGCTGCTATAGCAAGGTGAGCAGTTTTTTCCCCCCTTAAATGCCATTCCAAGGAAAGTATTTTCCTTTTAACATTTTATATTAGAAAATAAAATACACATTCTGAAGAGTGCACAAAATGTAAATGTATAGGTTAATAAGTATAAAATAAAATACATATATCACCAAGGTTAAGAAATATAATTTTGCCATCATCTCCTCTTCCCTCTTACAACTCATGCTGCTATGCACATTTTAATGTGTTTTCCTGCACATGTAGATACGTTTCTCTACAACATTATCTAAGTGGAATTGCTGGGTTGTAAAATATGTGCATATTCTACTAGATAATTACAAACTGTTCTCAAAATGGTTGCCAATTTCATTAACCATTAGCAGTGAGAGTCCCAAGGCTCCACTTCTTTGCCAGCAGTTTTGCTATACTAAAATTTTTTTTTTGCCAATCTGGTGAGTATATACTGGCAATTTATTATAATTTTTATTTTTAAAATTTATTTTTAATCCTCACCTGAAGACATGTTTATTAATTTTAGAGAGAGAAAGGGAGAGGGAGAGGGAGAGGGAGAGAGAGAGAGAGAGAGAGAGAGAGAGAGAGAGAGAGAGAGGAGAGAGAGAAACATTGATTAGTTGTCTCCTGTATGCACCCCCGACCAAGGATGGAATCCTCAACCTAGGTATGTGCCCTGAATGAGAATTGAACCCTCAACCTTTTGGTGCATGGGACGATGCTCCAGCCAACTGAGCCACCGGTCAGTGCTATTATAATTTAAAAAATGTATTTTTATTGATTTCAGAGAGGAAGAGAGAAGGAGAGAGAGATAGAAACATCAATAATGAGAGATAATCATTGATCAGCTACCTCCTGCACGCCTTCCACTGGGGATTGAGCCTGCAACCCAGGCATGTGCCCTTGATTGGAACTGAACCCAGGACCCTTCAGTCTGAAGTCCGATGCTCTAACTGCTGAGCCAAACCAGCAAAGGCATAATTTTAATTGGCATTTCATTGATTACTAATGAGGTTAAAGAGATTTTAATCTATTTATTGGCCCTCTTTACAATAAAAGTAGTGTGTATTTTATTATTTTTATAAAGTGTGTACTATACATTACTTATATTAACATAATTTGTTAAACACACACACACACACACACACACACACATTTTTAAACATAGAGTCAGCTGTGACTCATTTGCCACAATGCCATCTAGACTCTAGACCAGCGATGGCAAACCTATGACACGCGTGTCAGAGGTGACATGCAAACTCATTTTTTTGGTTGATTTTTCTTTGTTAAATGGCATTTAAATATATAAAATAAATATCAAAAATATAAGTCTTTGTTTTACTATGGTTGCAAATATCAAAAAATTTCTATGTGTGACACGGCACCAGAGTTAAGTTAGGGTTTTTCAAAGGCTCGCCATCACTGCTCTAGACCAATTAAGACTCCTACCAGAAATGCATAAGTATGTAAATTTTTCATATCACTGAAAACAATGACATTTTCCAATGCTTTGTTTCTTTCTCACTGTGTGATGTTTTCTTAAATTGATTATTTTGAAAGAATTTTTGATTTATATGAGTTTCAAATAGTACAGAGACTGTATGCCTGCTCTAGATTCTTTTTCTTTCTGATTGTCTAGTGATCTGTAGTTGGTTTTAGGACTCTTTATATATCTTGATGCCAGTGTTTGTTGCCTTCATAATTTATTGTTCAATTTTTCAACAACTGTGCACAAGATATATTTGTTCTTCTCATAGTTTTCTTTATAAAAATGATTTTAATTTTTAAATATATATTTTTATTGATTTCAGAGAGTAAGGGAGAGGGAAAGAGATAGAAACATCAACGATGAGAAAGAATCATTGATCAGCTGCCTCCTGCACGTCCCACACTGAGGATCAATTCTGCAACCCGGGCATGTGCCCTGACTTGGAATTGAATCGTGACCTCCTGGTTCATAGATCGATGCTCAACCACTGAGCAACGCTGACTGGGCATAGTTTCCTTTTTAAAAAATTTATTTCCCTTTACCGGTGCCTGGATCTTGGCTCCACCCTGTTTCTTTAAGTACTTCTTAGTAAAAACATTCTAACTTGTTGAAAAACGAATTGATGTAATTCTCAATTATTTTTGTGTGTGTAGGTGGCAGGCTTAATAAACAAGGGAACTTACATATGTAATACTTTCAACATAAAGCATTAAAAAATAAAATTCTCTACTTCTTGTCCTAGTCCACAGTCATCTGTAGAATTATTTAAGAATAAGTATATTCTCAATATATTCTTTCTGTAAATAAGAACAGTTAAATATCTAAGACATTTTCAGCAACTCATTAAAATGCTTAGATTATGTGCAGTTATAAATGAAATAGCCAGAGTGAGTAAAATAAGAGATCTTATACTTGAAAAGTTTAACTTACTTAAGAGAGTTTGCAAAAGTTGGGTAAAGGGCATTCGTTAACGAATGCAAAGCTTACCTCTGGTTGCTGAATGTATTTCTGAAAGAAAAGATAAGCAAGTGAGTATGGTGCGGTTTGCTAAAATGCTTACAGGAACTTTGGGCTTGATTATCATGGCCAAAAATAGCAGGTCATTTAGATGGATAAATTACCACGTGCAAGCACTCGTCTAAGAGTTTTATGTGATTCATATTATTGAGTCCTCACAACCCCATCATTAAGTTCTGAGCACAATTACTCAAGGTCACACAGCTAATGATTGGCAGAGTCAGCATCTGCCCCAAGCACCTAGGATCTAGTCTTGCTTTTAAAAAAGTACTTATCCATCAGATTGGCTCCATCCTCTCAGTATTGGTCTGAGGCTCTTAGACTTTGTTTTCTGTAATGTCATACTGTCATTGTCTTTAAGAGGTGACCTGAAACTGGAATCCAGGTTTGTTATACACTAGAATCTTCATGTTATTCAACCTTTTTCCAATCTTTTTTTTTTTTCAGAAAAGAGAGAAGAATGATCTACTTTTCACAGATGCTCATCGAGCATCTATATGTTCCAGACACTACACTAGATGTTAGCAATATAATTCAAGATGGAACACTGAGCTGACTGAAGAATTCAATCCTATCTAATAATAGACAAACATGGAAATTAGCCATACCTCTGCTACCCTTCCCATTGGCTAATCAGGGCGATATGCAAATTAACTGCCAACCAAGATGGCAGCCAGCAGCCAGGCAGCTGAAGTGAACAGGAGGCTTGCTTGCTCCAGTGACGGAGGAAGCCAAGGTTCCCTGCCTGC
>NW_005357754.1:169982-180825 GCF_000412655.1 Myotis brandtii | reverse complement strand
GGGATCAGCGGAGCCGCGAGGCTTCCTGGCCCCTGGAGCAGCATGACAGGGGGCAGTGCCCAAACCCCCTGATTGGCCCTGCTCTGTGTGTGACAGGGGGGAGCTCCCCAACCCCTTGATCGGCCCTGCTCTGTGCGTGACAGGGGGGAGCTCCCCAACCCTCTGATCGGTCCTGCTCTGTGTGTGACAGGGGGCAGTGCCCCAAGCCCCTGATCGGCCCTGCTCTGTGCATGACAGGGGGTGGCGCTGCAACCTCCCGATCCACCCTGCTTTGTGCATGACAGGAGGCGGCACCCCAACTCCCCAATTGGCCCTGCTCTGAGCTCGACCATGGGCTGCACCTAGGGATTGGGCCTGCCCTCTGCCACCCGGGAGCGGGCCTAAGCCAGCAGGTCGTTATCTCCTGAGGGGTCCCAGGCTGTGAGAGGGCACAAGTGGGGCTGAGGGACACCATCCCCCTGCCAGTGCACACATTTTTGTGCACCGGGCCTCTAGTAGTCTATAAAAGGAATCAGCCACATTACCAAATGATTGCATCAATGTAGTGATCACTTTAAAAGAAGTGTGAACAAGGTGCTTTAGGAATACAAAGTAGGAAGTACCACTCTTATTCCCTTTTCTCTCAGCCTCTCTAAGAAGTTGATACAATTTGGAGGACAGCCTGATTGCATTGGAAAGCTGCTTCTTTAACGAGGACAGGTAGAGGATAGAGTATGGTACAGTGGGAAGGGAGGGTACTGATAGATACAGTAAAGAAAAAGTGACAGGTAAAGGTAATATGAAAGTAATGGAAGAAATTGTAGAAGAATATCTTCCTGAGGTGAAGGTTGGGTAAGAACTCTAACCTCCATAAGCCAAAGTACAATGTGAAAAACTGATATGTTTGAGTAAATAAAATTTTAGGGTTTCTGCTCAATGACACACACAATAGACAGATTTCAGAGGTAAATGACAAACTGTGAGAATTTATTTGCAATATCTAAAGCCTGGAAAACAATTGAGATGTATGAGTGGTATTTGAAAATCAATAAGAAAAAGACAAAAATAAATCCATTAGAAGGGTGGTAACTGATGGATTCAAGCTCACCAACAGGAAAACTGAATGGTTAACAAGTATGTTAACTCATTGGGACCAGAGAAGAGGAATTTAAAGCAACATTGATATACTCTTTTTACATCCGAAAGGCATGATACAAGCTGTTGGTAGGAATGTGGGTTGACAGCCATGTGTTGCCAGTGGGAATGTAAATTGTACAGCAGTTGTGGAAATTATCTGGCATATGCTGTATGAGCTAGAAATACACTTGCTTGAACATATATCTCAAGGAATTATTTTAGGAAGTATTTTTCTTTTATTTATTTATTTGATTAAAAAAATTTTTTTATTGATTAAGTTATTATATATGTGTCCTTATCCCCACATTACCCCCCATCCTGATTAAGGTATTACATATGTGTCCTAATCCTCCCATTGCCCCCCCACCCCATCACGTTCATGCCCTCACTCCCCTGGTGTCTGTGTCCAGTGGTTAGGCTTATATGCATACATACAAGTCTTTTGGTTGATCTCTCCCCCTCACCCCGACCCTCCCCTACCTTCCCTCTGAGATTTGACGGTCTGATCAATGCTTCTCTGTCTCTGGATCTGTTTTTGTTCATCAGTTTATGTTGTTCATTATATTCCACAAATGAGTGAGATCATGTGATATTTATCTTTCTCTGACTGGCTTATTTCACTTAGCATAATACTCTTCAGTTCCATCTATGCTGTTGCAAATGGGAAGAACTCCCTTTTTACCGCCGCGTAGTATTCCATTGTGTAGATGTACCACAGTTTTTTAATCCACTCATCTATTGATGGGCACTTAGGCTGTTTCCAAATCTTAGCTATGGTGAATTGTGCTGCTATGAACATAGGGGTGCATATATCCTTTCTAATTGGTGTTTCTGGTTTCTTGGGATATATTCCCAGAAGTGGGATCACTGGGTCAAATGGGAGTTCCACTTTTAGTTTTTTGAGGAAACTCCATACTGTTCTCCACAGTGGCTGCACCAGTCTGCATTCCCACCAGCAGTGCAAGAGGGTTCCTTTTTCTCCGCATCCTCGCCAGCACTTGTCGTTTGTTGATTTGTTGATGATAGCCATTCTGACAGGTCTCAAACCTGGTACCGCATTGTTTTCATATGTATTTTGGCCTTTCTTCTGTGTTTAGAAAGTATTTTTCTTTATCAAGGAATTTTAACTTGGGTTGATAAGGACACATATCAGAATGTTCAGTTACAATGTATCTGTGACATTAGTGTGTTCACTACCAGGAGAATGAAAATGGAGAATGGAAATGTGAGAAATGCATTCTCTATTATGCTCTAAGGGCTGGAAGCAACGTACAGGATGTACATATAGCAACATGGACAGATCTTTAGAGATAGTAAATGCAAAAAATGAAAGAATGAGATATAGTTGATGAAATTAAACACACTCACAAAAGTAAATGCTACAAGTTTCGTATACATGTGAAAGGAATGGGCTTTGGATGAAGGTGAAAAAAATGTAGAAGAGAGTGAAATTTATTTATTTATTTATTTACTTTTTTTTGTTATTGAAGAGAGTAAATTTTAAATTAACTTTTATCTGATTTTAACCCTGGCTTTGTTTAATAGCTGTATGGATATTAATATGTTGTTTAACCTCAATATGCATGTTTTCTTGACTCAGAAATGGGGCAAATGATATAATTATATGGAGTTTAGGGAAATAGTATATGCAAATTTCTCTTTTCTTATTAGGTGGTCAATTCATACTCTTTCCTTCTCTCTCTTCATTCCTCTCTTTCCCGGGACACCACCTCTGTGACCCTGCTTTTATTCAAACATCACTGCATTAACTTTTATTTAATCTTTATCTTCTGTTTCCCCCCCCATCTTATTCTGTCCTCTTCTATTTTTCTCTCGACTCCCATTGCCCCTCATGCACACATATACATTTATTGTTTGGATACAAGCCACTATAATCATGCTAATGAGACTGCTGATTGAATCTTTCCCTCTGTCTCTGGAATTAAATACTTCACTATGAAATATATCATGCATATAAGTCCTCTGGTTGATCTCTTCCCCTTACCCCCACCCTCCCCTACTTTCCCTCTGGGGATTAGTAGTCTGATTGCTGTTTCTCTGTCTTTGGATCTGTCCCTGTTCATCAGTCTATGTTGTTCTCTATATTCCACAAATGAGTGAGATCATGTGGTATTTATCTTTCTCTGACTGGCTTATTTCACTTAGCATAATGCTCTCCAGTTCCATCCAAGCTGTTGGAAAAGAGGAAACTCCATACTGTCTTCCATAGTGGCTGCACCAGTCTGCATTCCCACCAGCAGTGCACAAGTGTTCCTTTTTCTCCACATCCTCTCCAGCACTTGTCGTTTGTTGATTTGTTGATGATAGCCATTCTGACAGGTGTGAGATGGTACCTCATTGTTGTTTTGATTTGCATCTCTCGGATGATTAGTGACTTTGAGCATGTTTTCATATGTCTCTTGGCTTTCTGAATGTCCTCTTTTGAAAGGTGTCTATTTAGATCCTTTGCCCATTTTTTGATTGGATTGTTTATCTTCTTTTTGTTAAGTTGTATGAGTTCCCTATAAATTTTGGAGATTAGGCCCTTATCAGATATGACGTTGGCAAATATGTTTTCCCACGCAGTGGGTTTTCTTGTTGTTTTGTTGATGGTTTCTTTTGCTGTGCAGAAGCTTTTTATTTTGATGTAGTCCCATTTGTTCATTTTCTCTTTAGTTTCAACTGCCCTAGGAGCTGTATCAGTGAAGAAATTGCTTTGGCATATGTCTGAGATTTTGTTGCCTTTGGATTCTTCTAGAATTTTTATGGTTTCCTGTCGTACATTTAAGTCCTTTATCCATTTTGAGTTTATTCTTGTGTATGGTGTAAGTTGGTGGTCTAGTTTCATTTTCTTGCATATATCTGTCCAATTTTCCCAACACCATTTATTGAAGAGACTATCTTGGCTCCATTGTATGTTCTTGCCTCCTTTGTCAAATATTAATTGAGCGTATTGGTTGGGGCTGATTTCTGGGCTCTCTATTCTATTCCATTGATCTATATGTCTGTTCTTGTGCCAGTACCAGGCAGTTTTGAGAACAGTGGCTTTGTAATACAGCTTGATATCTGGCATTGAGATCCCACCTACTTTGTTCTTTCTCAGGATCGCTGCAGCTATTCGGGGTCTTTTTTTATTCCAGATGAATTTTTGGAGAGTTCGTTCTAGATCTTTGAAGTAGGCCATTGGTATTTTAATGGGAAGTGCGTTGAATTTATAGATTGCTTTGGGTAGTATGGACATTTTAATGATGTTGATTCTACCAATCCAAGAACATGGTATGTTCTTCCATCTCTTTATGTCTTCCTCTATCTCTTTTTTCAATGTCCTGTAGTTTTCTGAGTAGAGGTCTTTTACCTCTTTAGTTAAGTTTATTCCTAGGTATCTTAATTTTTTTGGTGCGATGGTAAATGGGATTGTTTTTATAATCTCTCTTTCTGAAAGTTCACTATTGGTGTATAGAAATGCCTCAGATTTCTTGGGGTTAATTTTGTATCCTGCTACATTGCCAAATTCATGTATTAAGTCTAGTAGTTTTTTGATGGAGTCTCTAGGGTTTTGTATGTATAATATCATGTCGTCTGCAAATAAGGACAGTTTTACTTCCTCTTTTCCAATTTGGATGCCTTTTATTTCTTCTTCTTATCTAATTGCATTGGCTAATACTTCCAGGACTATGTTGAAGAGGAGTGGTGAGAGTGGGCATCCCTGTCTTGTTCCTGTTTTTAGGGGAAATGGTGTTAGTTTTTGTCCATTGAGTATGATGTTGGCTGTGGGTTTGTCATATATGGCTTTTATTATGTTGAGGTATGATCCTTCTATTCCCACCTTGCTGAGAGTTTTTATCAAAAATGGGTGTTGGATTTTGTCGAATGCTTTTTCTGCATCAATTGATATGACCATGTGGTTTTTTTCTTTCAATTTGTTTATGTGATGTATTACGTTTATTGATTTACGGATGTTGTACCATCCTTGCATTCCTGGGATAAATCCTACTTGGTCATGGTGTATGATCCTTCTGATGTACTGTTGGATCCGATTTGCTAAGATTTTGTTGAGGATTTTGGCATCTATGTTCATGAGGGATATTGGCCTGTAATTCTCTTTCATTGTGTTGTCTTTACCTGGTTTTGGTATTAGGGTGATGCTGGCTTCATAGAATGAGCTTGGAAGTGTTCCTTCCTCTTGGATTTTTTGTAGTAGTCTGAGGAGTATATGTTTTACTTCTTCCTTGAGTGTTTGGTAAAACTCCCCTGTGAAGCCGTCTGGACCCAGGCTTTTGTTTGTTGGGAGCTTTTTGATGACTTCAATTTCTTCTTCCATAGTTATTGGCCTATTGAGATTTTTAGATTCTTCCTGATTGAGTTTTGGAATGTTGTACTTTCCTAGGAATTTGTCCATTTCCTCCAGGTTGTCTAGTTTGTTGGAGTAGAGCTGTCCATAGTATTGTTTAACAATCATTTGTATTTCTGTGGGGTCTGTTGTTATTTCGCCTCTATCGTTTCTGATTTGGTTTATTTGGGTCCTCTCTCTTTGCTTCTTGGTGAGCCTGGCTAGAGGTTTGTCAATCTTGTTTATCCTTTCAAAGAACCAGCTCTTGGTTTCATTGATTTTCTGTATTGTTTTTTTGGTCTCTATGTCATTTATTTCTGCTCTAATCTTTATTATCTCCTTCCTTCTGCTCACTCTGGGCTTATCTTGTTGCTCTCTTTCTAATTTTTTGTTGTTCTCTTTCTAATTCTTTGAGTTGTAGAGTTAAATGATTTCCTATCATTTTTTCTTATTTTTTTGAGGTAGGCCTGTAGTGCTATAAACTTCCCTCTCAGGACTGCTTTCATTGTGTCCCATAGATTTTGGGTTGTTGTACTGTTATTGTCATTAGTTTCCAGGGTGTTTTCAATTTCTACTTTGATCTCACTTGTAACCCAATCATTATTTAGGAACATGCTATTCAGCTTCCAAGTGTTTGAGTCTTTTATTTTTATTGTGGTTTATTTCTAATATTATTCCCTTGTGATATGAGAAGATGTTTGGTATGATTTCAATCTTCTTGTATTTGGGGAGACTTTGCTTGTGACCCAATATGTGGTCTATTTTTGAAGATGTCCCATGAGCACTTGAGTAGAATGTATATTCCGCGGCTTTGGGGTGAAGTGTTCTGAAGATGTCAATTAAGTCCATCTGACCAAGTGAGTCATTTAGGGTTGCTGTTTCTTTGCTGATTGTTTGTCTAGCGGGCTTATCCAGTGGTGTCAGTGGTGTATTAAAGTCCCCTACTATGATTGTATTGTTGTCGATCTCTCCTTTGATATCTTCCAGGAGTTTTTTTATGAATTTGGGTGCTCCTGCATTGGGTGCATATATGTTTACCAGGGTTATATCTTCTTGTTGTATTGATCCCTTTAGTATTATGAAGTGGCCTTCCTTATCTCTGGTTATGGCCTTCACTTTGAGATGTATTTTGTCCGATATAAGTATTGCTACCCCAGCTTTCTTTTCCTTTCCATTTGCGTGAAAGATATTTTTCCATCCCTTCACTTTCAGTCTGTGTGAGTCCCTTCTAATGAGGTGGGTCTCTTGTAGACAGCAGATGTATGGGTCATGTTTTTTTATCCATTCAGCCACTCGATGTCTTTTGGTTGGAGCATTTAGTCCGTTTACATTTAAAGTTATTATTGAAAGGTACTTGTTTGTAGCCATTTCTTTTTTTGTGTGTGTGGCTGTTTTCTTTCTGAGCTTGTTATTTCTTCTTTTTACACCAGTCCCTTTAGCATTTCTTGCATGGCTGGCTTGGTGGTGATAAACTCCCTTAGCCTTTTTTTGTCTGTGAAGCTTCTTATTTCCCCTTCAATTTTGAATGAAAGCCTTGCTGGATAGAGTATTCTTGGATTCAGTCCTTTGCTTTGCATCACTTTGTAGATTTCTGTCCATTCTTTTCTGGCCTGATGTGTTTCTGTTGAGAAATCATTTGATAATCTAATGGGAGATCCCTTGTATGTAACTTTCCGTCTCTCTCTTGCAGCCTGTAAGATTCTCTCTTTGTCCTGAACATTTGCCATGGTAATTATGATGTGTCTTGGTGTGGGTCTTTTCGGATTCACCTTGTTTGGGACTCTCTGGGCTTGTGTGACTTTTTTCTTCCCCACCTCAGGGAAGTTTTCTGATATTATTTCTTCGAATAGGTTTTCTAATCCATGTTCATCTTTCTGTTGTTCTGGCACTTCCATGGTGTTTTTGATTGTAGCTATATCACTTTTCATTTCTTCCTGATTCTTGCATAGGTTGTTGATTTTCTCATCCATCTGGTGAATGAATAGTACAACCATTACTCTGAATTATTTTTCTGTCATGTTGCATGCTTCAATTTCATTATTTCCTTTCTTGGAAACTCCTCATTTTCTTTCCTCTGGGGATTGTGTCATCCCCCCATTCTGACTATCTCCAGATGGTTCAAACGTCAAGTTGCATGGGCCTGGGCCGTGTGCAGTGGGAGCTTCGCACCACCCTAGTGTCACTGAAGAGCTCTGACACTAAGATGTGTTGTTGTTGTGGGTTGGTGGGAACCAGGCTCGCTCAGAGTCAGTGTTGCCAGCGCTCAATGTGGCCTCGTGCGTGCCCTTAGCATCAGGGACCCTGCCTGCACCGTGCTGAAACAGAGACCCCCCTGGAGCGTGTTGAAAACCAGTGCCCCCTAGCGTGCGCCAGGAGTCAGAGTTCCCCAAGAATCCAGTATCAGAGTCTCTGTTGCTTCGTGCAACCTCGCATTGAGAATCAGGTTCCCTGTGTGCCCTTGCACCAAGAATTGGAGTCACTGGCTCTTAGTATGAATGCACAGGGAGTCAGGGATCTCAGGCGCAGGTGATAAGAAACACAGTCAAGTCACTGGTGCTTGGTGCTGCCTCCCGCCCAGAGAATCGGGGTCCCTGGGCCCGCACTATGCGGGACAAATTCCCAGTGTTCGCGCGATTGCTCCCAGCCCAGGGCTCCTGAAGTCCACAGTGTGCACAGGACAGTTCCCGGTGTTCACGCGTTTGCTCCCAGCCCAGGACTCCTGAAGCTGGCAGTGCATGCAGGATCAGCTCCAAGGTGCTCGCGCACTTCCAGGCTAAAGTTCCTGTGGCAGCACTGAGGCCTGGGCAAGGGGTGGGTCTATCAGTTACTATGGCGCTGCCCACGAGCCTGCAGGGAGGGGGATGTGCTCTGTTACTCACGGATCTTCCGCGGGGATTTCTGAACTTTTGGTGTCCGCAGGTCTGTAGTTGTGGTCACAGGTCTCTGTCCCCAGTGGCTGCAGGGGCCTGGTATGCGTCTAAGATCAGACTGGGTGGCGCTGAGGCCAGGATCCTAGTCTCAAGCAGCTCTGTTTCCCAAGATGGTGTGTTCGCTGTGCCCATGCTGGCTGCCCAGGAGTGTCCACGCAGGGAGCGGGGCTCCGCTGTCTAAGACTGCCCGGTTTAGCAGCCCCTTAGAAGACCTGTAGAATCTAACTGTCCCTAGCTCATACACACACACACCACACACGTCCACACACTCCTCTATCAATTCCTTGCGCTCTCACACTCTCTCCCTCCCTACCTTCCTGACGGTCGCCATTTTTTTTTCTCTCATCGACCTGAAATTTTATATTATTTTTGTTAAATTTATTGAGATAACACCTATAATAATAAAAGTGTAATATGTGAATTAGACCAGACGTCCTTCTGGACGAAGCCTGGGCTTCGAAGGAAGCCCCGGTCACAGATGGCAAAGGGAAGCCAGTGCCGGCAGCTGGGGGAAGGAAAGCCTACTCTTGCACGGATTTTGTGCATCAGGCCTCTAGTCTATAATAATAAAAGCATAATATGCCAATTAGATGCTTCCAAACAATCTTCCAGACGAAGTCGAGGCTGCAAAGGCAGCCCGGGTCCCAGGTGCTTGCCAGAGGCCTGAGGGAAGCTTGGGTCCCAGGTGCCAGAGGGAAGCCTGGGTCCCGGGTGCCAGAGGGAAGCTGGTGCTAGTAGCCAGGGGAAGGAAGGCCTACTCTTGCATCAATTTTGTGCATCAGGCCTTTATCTATATAAAACCCTAATATGCAAATTGACCAAATGCTGGAATGACCGGTCACTATGACACACACTGACCATCAGGGGGGCAGATGCTCAACCCAGGAGCTGCCCCCAGCCCGCAGGCCCCAACCGGTGGTGGCAGTGGGGGGTGGGGCTGGAATTTGGCAGTGCCAGAACAGCCAAGGTGGGTGCGAGATGAGGCCCCAATCACCCCACAGGTTTCCCCACAGATCAGCCCTGATCACCAGCCAGGCCTAGGCACCTTACCCATGCACAAATTTTGTGCACTGGGCCTCTAGTTGGTTAATAAGATTATATAATTTCAAGTGTACAATATTATAACATATCTGTATATTGCATTGTGTTTTATCACCCAAAGTTTAGTTTCCTTCCCTCACCATATATTAGACCCCTTTACCCTCTTCTACCCTTCCCTCCCTCAGGTAACCACAATACTGCTGTCTGTGTCAATGTATTTTTTTTGGTGTTTCCTTGTTTTGTTTGTTTGTTATTTTCTGTTCTATATCCCACATATGAGTGAAATCATATGATTCTTGTCCTTTTCTGTCTGACTTATTTGCTCAGCAAGCATGATATTCTTTAGATCCATTAATGTTGTCGCAAATGGCAGTATTTCATTTTTTCTTATGGCTGAGCAGTATTTCATTGTATATATGTACCACATCTTCTCTATCCAGTCCTCTATTGCTGGTCACTTTGGTTGTCTCCATGTATTGGCTACTGTAAATAATGCTGCAATGAACATATAAATAAGTACATGTTTTTATAAATACATGTTTTCAAATTTTTTGGGTAGATACCCAGAAGATGGGTTGCTAGGCCATATGGTAACTCTATTTTTAATTTTTTGAGGAGCCTCTATAGTGTTTTCCATAGTGGCTGTACCAGTTTACATTCCCACCAGCAGTGAATGAGGGTTCCTTTTTCTCCACAGCCTCTCCAACACTTATTATTACTTGTCTTGTTGATAACAGTCATTCTAAGGGTGTGAGGTGGTGTCTCATTGTAGTTTTTATTTGAATTTTTTTAATAGCTAATGAAGTTGAGCATTTTTTCATATCTGTTGAGTAAGAATGGTGAGAGTGGGCATCCTTGTCTTGTTCCTGATCTTGGAGGAAAACCTTTCAGTTTTTCACCATTGAGTATATTAACTGAGGGTTTGTTATGTATAGCTTTTATCATGTTGAAGTACTTTCCTTCATACCCATTTATTGAGGGCTTTAATTATAAACGGATGTTGCATCTTGTTGCATGCTTTTTCTGCATCTATTGATATATCATGAATTTTATGCTTTATTTTGTTAATGTGATTCATCACATTGATCAATTTGTGTATGTTGAATCATTTTTGTGCCCCTGAAATAAACTCCACTTGATAGTTATGTATTACCTCTTTAATGTATTGTTGTATTCAATTTGCTAGTATTTTGTTTAGGATTTTTGCGTCTGTATTCATCACAGAAATTGGTCTGATATTCTCTTTCCTCTCCTTCCTCTTTTCCTCTGAGATTTGTCAGTCTGTTCCATGTTTCCAGGCCTCTGATTCTATTCTATTCACCAGTTTATTTTGTTCATTAGGGTATTTTTGTTCATTTATTTTAATTTTTAGATTCAATTGTTGATAGATATGTATTTATTGCCATTTTATTGTTCATATTTTTAT
>NW_005357754.1:156263-169551 GCF_000412655.1 Myotis brandtii | reverse complement strand
CTCCTCCTCCTCCTCCACCTCCTCCTCCTTCTGCTTCTGCTTCTGCTTCTGATTTTTCTGCTTCTGCTTCTGCTTTTCCTTCTTCTTCTCCTTCTTCTTCCTCTTCTTACAGAATACCCTTCAACATTTCATGTAATACTGGTTTAGTGGTGATGAACTCCTTTATCTTTTTCTTATCTGTGAAGCTCTTTATCTGGCCTTCAATTCTAAATGATAGCTTTGCTGGGTAGAGTAATCTTGGTTGTAGGTCCTTGTTATTCATCACTTTGAATATTTCTTGCCACTCCCTTCTGGTCTGCAAAGTTTCTGTTGAGAAATCAGCTGACAGTTGTATGAGCACTCCCTTGTAGGGAACAACAGCTTTTCTCTTGCTGCTTTTAAGATTATTTCTTTGTCTTTAATCCTTGGCATTTTAATTGTGATGTGTCTTGGTGTGGTCCTCTTTGGATTCCTCTTATTTGGGACTCTCTGTGCTTCCTGGACTTGTCAGTCTATTTCTTTCACAGGTAGAGGAAGTTTTCTGTTATTATTTCTTGAGATAGATTTTAAATATATTGCTCTCTCTCTTCTCCTTCTGGGACCCCTATAATGTGAAGGTTGGTACTCTTGGAGTTGTCCCAGAGGATCCTTATACCATCTTCATATTTTTGGGTTCTTTTTTCTTTTTGCTCGTCTGATTGGTGTTTCTTTGCTTTGTCATATTCCAAATTGTTGATTTGATTCTCAGAATCCTCAACTCTACTGTTGAATCCCTGTAAATTATTCTTTTTTTTCAGTTGATGTATGCTTAATTTCTGACTGGTCTTTTTTCATGTCTTTGACATTCTCACTAAGATCCTTGAAAGTCTCACTAAGTCCCTTGAAGCTCTTATGAAGATCTTTGAGTAACCTTATAACCGTGGTTTTGAACTCTGTATTCAGCAGTTTGCTTGTTTTCATCTCTTTCGTTTGTGACATGTTTCTTTGACTCTGCATTTTGGCTGCTTCCCTGTGTTTGTTTCTATGTATTGGTAGAGCTGCTATGTCTCCTGAAATTGGTAGAGTGGCCTTGTGTAGTAGATGTCCTATAAAGCCCAGTGGCTCAGCCTCCCCAGTAACCTAAGCTGGGCAATCTAGGTGTGCCCCTGTGTGGGCTGTGTGCACAGCCTTGTACTTGAGCCTTGATTGCAATTGGCATCTGTGGGAGGAATTGATGTCCAGGTCAATTGACTGTGAGGACTCACTGCAACTACAGTGGGAGAACTGCTGTGCAGAAGACCCTCCAGGGAGCACGACTTGCTTCAGTGGGGCTTTGGTGCTTACTGAGTGTGCCTCTTGAGTGTGTCACTTGTGATGTGTAGAGTTGTAATATGCTATGGTCTGAAACTATCCACCAGGTCCACTGCTTCTGGGGTCTCCAGGGAAGTGTAAAGTCAGCCACTGCCTGGGGCCACCCAACAGGAGCTACAGAGAAATCTGCAGATGTCTGCTATTTGTATTGGGGTTGGAGGTGCCCAGGCAAGGCCCAACTGCAAAGAAAAGCAGGCTTGTCCTAGCACCAGGTCTTCGTTCTTTTATTGATATGTTTGGGGTATGCTGCCTATAGTTGCAGCTTGTTTGAGAGATTTTATCAAAGTCTGAAGCCTGAGCAAGGACCGGCCATTCATATGGAAAAGCCACTGCAAATAGCTTGGGTGGGGCTGAAAGCTGGATTGAGTGAAGTCTCAGGAATTCACCAGGGCAGAGCAAACAGTGTGCTCCAGGCTGATGGAGACTCAGATATGGCTACCAGTCAGTTCTGTGACAGGGGACTTCCCAACACAAGAACAATGACCTCTAAGGACACCCCTGTCTGGGAGAAGGCCACCCCTGAGTTCCTACCCTAATGCCAGACAATCCAATTCCCCCCTGTATGTGTCTGGGTCCTCCAAAGCCACCTGGTGATGGAGCTCAGAGGGATCAAGTCTGAGTAAGTTCTGCACCAGTCCTTTAAAAGATACACCTGGGTCTCTAGCAGACTTGTGTCACTCAGCCCCAAACACCACTGGTTTTTACAACCTGTAGTTACAGAAACTTCTCATCCCAGCTCTGAGACCCTGGGCTGGGGGCATGGTGTGGGGCTTGGACCTCTTGCTCCTCATAGGTGGCCTCTGCAGAGATGATCTCCTGATTAAAAAAAAGCCACACGTGGATATTGGACCAGCCTCTTCTGCACCTCTGCCCCTCCTACCAGCCTCAGTGTGCTTCCTTCTTTACTTCTCTAGTGGTAGGACTTCCACTCAGCCAACTTTCAGGCAGTTCTGAATGATAGTTGTTCTGTATTTTAGTTGTAATTTTGATGTGGTTGTGGGAGGCAGCGAGTACAGGTGTTTCTTATGCTGTCATCTTGGTTCTCTCCATGAGTTTCAGTTGTATAGTCCACATATAAGTGAAATCATATGGTTTTTAGCTTTTTCTGACTGACTTATTTCACTTAGCATAATGTCCTGAAAATCCATCCATGTTGTTGAAAATGGTGCTATTTCATCCTTTCTTAAGGCTGAATAGTATTCCACTGTGTATATGTATCACATCTTTTTTTATCCAGTCCTCTCTCACAGGACACTGGTTGTTTCCATGTTTTGGCCACCGTGAATAATGTTGCATTGAACATAGGGGTGATATATCTTTGAAAATACATGATTTTGAGGTTTTCAGGTATATACCCTAGAGAGGGATTGCTGGGTCCCATGGTAGTTCTATTCTAAATTTTTTGAGGAATTGCCAGACTGCTTTCTACAGTGATTGTATCAGTCTACATTCTCACCAGCAGTGAATGAAGGTCCTTTGATAATGGCCACTCTAACGTGGTATCTCATTGTAGTTCTGATTTGTATTTCCCTAATTGCAAGTGAGAACGAATATCTTTCATATATCTATTGGCTGTTCCTTGTCTTCTTGGGAGAGGTGTATTTTCATGTCATCTGCCCACTTTTTGATTGGGTTATTTGTTTGGTGTTGCGTTCTTTGAGTTCTTTATGTATTATGGAAATTAAATCTTGGCCAGAGCTACTGTTTGCAAATATCGTTTCCCATCTGGTTAGTTGCCTCTTTGTTTTGTTGTCAGTTTCTTTTGCTGTGCAGAAGCCTTTTAGTTTGATATAGTCCCATTCATTTATTTTTGCCTTTACTTCTCTTGCCTTTGGGGTCAAGTTCATAAAATGTCTTCTATGACTAAAGTCCATAAATTTGGTACCTATATATTGTTCTATATAACTTTTTATTTTGGGTTTTATATTTAGATGTTTGATCCATTTTGAATTAATTGTTGTACATGGGGACAAACTGTAATCCAGTTTCATTCATTTGCATGTGGCTTTCCAGTTTTCTGAGCATCATTTATTGAGGAGACTCTCCCTACTCCATTGTGTGTTTCTGGCTCCTTTGTCGAAAATTATCTGTCCATATACATGTGGTTTTGTAGCTGGGCTCTCTATTCTGTTCCATTGATCTGTGTGCCTGTTTCTTTACCAATACCATGCTCTTTTGATTATCATAGCTCTGTAGTATAAGTTGAAGTCAGCTAGCATAATATCTCCAACTTCATTCTTTTCTCTCAGGATTGCTTTGGCTTCGAGGGTCATACAAATCTGATGATTTCTTGTTCTATTTCTTTGAAAATGACATTGGTATTTTGGTGGGGATTGCATTAAATCTGTATATTGCTTGGGGTAATATGCATTTTAACTATGTTGATTCTTCTAATCCACGAATATAGAATTTTTCCATTTTGTTGTATCTTTTTTAAATGTTTTGTAATATTCAACATATAGGTCTTTCACATTTTTAAAGTTTATTCCTAGGTATTTTTTTTATTTTATTTTTTATTTTTAAAATTTTATTGAAAACATCCATGAGAGAGAAACATCGATCAGCTGCCTCCTGCACACCTCCTACTGGGGATGTGCCCACAACCAAGGTACATGCCCTTGACTGGAATCAAACCTGGGACCTTTCAGTCTGCAGGCCGACGCTCTATCCACTGAGCCAAACTGGTTAGGGTGGTTTTTTTTTTATTGCAATTGCAAAATAAATTGTTTCATTCCTTTTTCTGAAGTTTTGTTGTTAATATACAGGAAGGCAATGGATTTTTGCACATTGATTTTGTATTGTGCAACTTGACTGTATTTGTTTATTGTTTCTAATAGTTTTTTTGTGGAATCTTTAGAGTTTTCTATATACAGCATAGGTCATCTGAAAAAAGTGACACTTTTACTTCTTCTTCTTTCCCTATTTGGATGCCTTTTATTTATTTCTCTTGCCTTATTACTTTGGTCAGGACTTCCAGCACTGTGTTGAATAAGTGTAGTGAGAGTAGACATCTTTGTCTTGTTCTTAATATTAGAGGAAAATCTTTCAGTTTTTCACCATTAAGTATAATATTGACTGAGGGTTTGTCATATATGGCCTTTATTATGTTGGAGTATAAATGCATGTTATATCTTATAAAATATTTTTTCTGCAACTACTGATAAGAACATATGACTTTTATCCTTTCTTTTGTTAATGTGGTGTTTTACATTGATTGATTTGCATATGTTGAACCATCATTGTGCCCTTGGAATAAACTCTAGTTGATCGTGCTGTATTATTTTTTTGATGTTTTGATGTTTTAGATGTGCTAGTATTTTGTTTAGGAATTTTGCATCTGTATTCATCAGAGTTATTGGTCTGTAGTTTTCTTTTTTTGTGTTATCTTTGCCAGGTTTTGGTATCAGGGTTATATTGGCCTAAAAGAATGTGTTATGAAGTATTGCCTCTTCTTCCATTTTTTGGAAGAGTTTGAGCAGAATAGGTTTTAAGTCTTTGAATGTTTGGTAGAATTCACTGGTGTGGCCATCTGGTGGTGGACTTTTATTTTTTGATGGTTGTTTCAATTTCCTCACTGCTGATTGGTCTATTTAGATTTTCCAATTCTTCAAGATTTAGTCTAGAAAGGTTATATACTTCTAGGAACTTCTAGGTTATTGAATTTGGTGGCATAAAGTCTTTCATGATATTCTAGTATGATCCTTTGTATATCTGTGATGTCTTCTCCTCTCTCATTTTGTTTATATAGGTCATTTCCCTTTTTTCCTTAATGAGTCTAGTCAGGGATTTGTCAATTTTATTAATCTTTTAAAAGATGCAGCTCTTTGTTTTATTAATTTTTTGTGTAGTCTTTTTGTTCCTTATTTCATTCAATTTTGCTCTAATTTTATTATTTCTTTTCTTCTGCTGACTTCAGTTTGCTTTTATTCTTCTTTTTCTTGTTCTGTAAGATGTGATGTAAAATCCTGTTTACTTAGGATTTCTCAAGATAGGCCTGTAATGACATAAACTTCCTTCTTATTACTGCTTTTTCTGCATTCCAGATATTTTGATATGTCATATTGTCATTTTTATTTGTCTCTATATATCTTTTGATCTCACCTTTTATTTCTTCTTTGACCCAGTCATTTTTTAGTAGTGTGTTGTTTAATCTTCACATATTTGTGGGTTTCTTTATTTCCTTTTTATAGTTGATTTGTAATTTCAAGGCTTCCTGGTCAGAGAATATGCTTGGTATAATTTCAATCTTCTTGAATTTGTTGATGCTAGTTTTGTGACCCAACATATTGCTTATTCTTGAGAATGTTCCATGTGCACTGGAGAAGAATGTATAATGTTCTGAGAGGAAATATTCTATAAATGTCAATTATGTCTATTTGGTTTAGTATTTCATGTAAGGCTAATATTTCTTTATTGATTTTCTGTTTGGTTGATCTAACTAGAGCTGTCAATGTAGTATTAAGGTCTTCAACTATGATTGAGTTTTTATCTGTTTCTCCCTTTAGTTCTGTAAGTAGTTGTATTATATATTTCGGTGCTCCTTGGTTGGGTGCATGTATATTAAGAAGTGTTATGTTTTCTTGATGTAGTGCTCTCTTTATCGTTATAAAGTATCTATCTTTGTTTCTTGTTATTTTTGTTTTCTTGAAATCTATTTTGTCAGATATAAGTATGGCTACAGCTGCTTTTCTGCAGATGTTATTTGCTTGGAGAATAATTCTCCACCCTTTTACTTTGTATCAACCTTTGTCTTTGCAGTTTAGATGTGTTTCTTGTAGGCAGTATATAGTTGAATTTTGTTTTGTTTTTTTAATCCACTGCTACTCTGTGCTTCTTTATTGGTGAATTTGGGCCATTTACATTTAGGGTAATTTTGATGTATGAGGATTTCCTACAGCCATTTTATCTTTTGTTTTCTGGTACCTCTGTGCCTCCATTGGTTCTTTTCCTTTGTGTTTCTGTCTGTTGTTTTTGTTTGGTGGTATTCCATACTTCTTTACTCTGTTTCCTCTGTTTTTAGGCTATGTGTCCTGGTTTGGAGATTTTTGTGTGTGGTTTCCATTAGGTTTATAGAAAATAAAGTTGTATATATACCATAGTTTCTTTTTCTCTTGAGTGCATCGGATCTTCATCCTCCTTTGCCAGTTCAAACCTTTATCCCCTCCCCTTTTTATGTTTTTCTTATCACAAACTATTCCTGTTTATGCTTTAAGCTTTTTGGTGATCTTACTCATAGTGTTGTGATCTTATGTTCTTTGTTTCAGGTAGAATAACTTCCTTGAGTATTTTCTGCAGTGGAGGTTTTCTGGTGTTAAAATCTCTTAGCTTCTGTATGTATGGGAATGCCTTTATTTCTCCTTTATATTTAAAGGATAATTTTGGTGGATATATTATTCATGGCTGGTAATTTCTTTCTTTCAGATATTTGAATTTTTTTCCACTCTGTTCTGACTTGTAGAATTTCTGCTGAGAAGTTGATGAAATTCTGATGGGTTTTCCTTTGTAGGTCACTTCCTTTTTTCCCCTAGCTGATTTGAGAATTTTTCTTTGTAATTAATTTTTGAAAGCTTTAATACCAAGTGCCTTGGAGAAGGCCTCTTTGAATTGAGGTAATTAGGTGTTCTGTTTGCTTCTTGGATTTGAGGATCTAGTTCTTTCCAGTCTTGGGAAATTCTCATGCACTATTTGTTTGAATAGACTCTCTGTTCCATGCTCCTTCTCCTCCTCCTCCAGAATGCCTATAATTCTAATATTGCTTTTTCTGATGGAGTTAGATAGGTCTCATAGAGCTCCTTCATTTTTCGTTATGCTCAGATCTCTCTCTTCTGCCCTCTGTGTCATTTCTAGATTCCTACCTTTGACATCACTAATTCTTTCCTCCATCTGGCTGGCTGTGCTTTCTAAGCTCAGAAGTTCACTTTTAATATCCTTAAGTGCATGTTTCATTTCCAGGATTTCTCATTAGTTCTTTTTTTTTAAATTTTAATATTTTTGGTAAAATAATCATTTTGTTCATTGATTTGTTTTCTGAGTGCATCGAATTGCCTGTCAGTATTTTCTTGCACCTCACTGAGTATTTTCAGACCTGCAATTTTGAAATCTCTACATATTTCCATGTGTTCCAACTTGATTTCTGGGGATTTTTCATTTTTTTTTCTGATTATCCTCAATACCATGGTTATTCATGGTATTTTCTGTTCTTTGCATATATATATATATATATCTGTCTATATTAAAAAAATGGTTTTCTACTATTTTATAGTAGACTAGAGGCCCGGTGCACAAAAATTTGTGCACTTGGGGGGGGGGGGGGGGGGCCCTCAGCCCAGCCTGCTCCCTCTCATAGTCCGGTAGCCCTCAGGGGATGTCCTACCTCATAGAGAGCGGGCCTAAGCTGCAGTCTGGCCTCCCTCTGCAGGAGGCGACCGGCTGATCAGGGGAAGGTGCCGCCCCCATCATCCTGCTGCCGCTGCCAATGCTGGCCACCACAGTTGCGAGGCCTGAACCCCTGGCCTCACAGCTTCTGGGGCTCATGGCTGCCTAAGCCCTAGGCCTCTGCAAAAGGGTCCGCAGCACTGGATGGGCCCGTGGCACCGACCTGCCTCTCCTCTCCCACATGACACCGCCCGCCTGTGCTACCAGCCCTAGGCCCTTGCAGCTTCTGTGGCTTTGTCCGTATGGGCATCTGGAAGAAGTACTAATTAGCATATTATGCTTTTATTAGTATATATGCTTCAGTAAGAATAACATTTATGTATATAAGATTTTTTAGAAACATTGCTTTCTATTAGCCATAAATCATTATATATATTTTATGGTTTCTTTAATTTTATTTAATATATATTTTCTCATTTCTGCTCCGCCACCAAAAAAAATTATCAAAACTCATATTTATGGTATACCAGGATGGTAAATATAGAATATTGCATTTTAAAAATATATTTATAAACACATTAACTAAATAGTACTATATTATTGTGAACAGCAGAACACCCCTCTTTTCTCAGACTAATTATTTATTTATCTCATTGTTTTTGTTAGTGCTCATTATGTCAAAAGGGTAAATCGTAGTTTGGTTCCAGGTTATTTCTTAGGCACAAAAGTGTTCTTCCAAATTTTTGTTGTTTTAGATGAAATCTAAAGGGTAAAACATGTAAAGACAAATAATTCTAATTCCTACTACCTAATTCAATCCAATTGCAGATTATGTAAAGACAAAAACAAATAAAATGCACAGAAAATGAGGAGGACTAGAAAATGAAAAAACAAACATTATAATGCCCTCCTATTCTGGTCTTCTAAATTTCAATTGTATGCTCCAGGATATTGCCATAATTTTATTGTGTTCACACTTTTTCAAATCCCCAAAACATTTATTTTCTAAATTGGAAAATGTTTATTTTGACTTTGTGATTGAATCAATACCACTGCTTTTAAGGTTTGGGAATTAAAAAGGAAAGAAATATAAAACGTACATATAACTGGTTTTATGTGAAGTATAGGAGGAATAACCCATAAAACCAAGCCAACTTGTTGGCTAAAATTATCCGCTGTTCAAATTAGCCAGGCATTTCCCCCTAATTCCAAAAAGAACCAAAGAAGTCCACATAATGGCCTCCCTGCTCGCTTCAGTGCATGGCTGCCGGCTGCCATCTTGGCTGACAGTTAATTTGCATATACTCACTGATTAGCCAATGAAAAGGGTAGCAGTCGTACGCTAATTACCATCTTTCTCTTTTATTAGTATAGATGGCATTGAATTGCAAGATTTTTTTTTTACCTCTGTGATCTCCCAGTCTTGACCACCACGGCTTCTGTAGAGAGTACAACCCCACTGCTTGGATGTGAGGTTTATTTTGCTCTCACTGTTATGGTGACCCCTGACCTCCACGGGGTCCTGCCCCAGGGTCCCTTCCTGGGGATCAGTCACAGAGGGAAACAGTGCTTCTACTGCAATAGCCCTTGGTTTATAGATAATATGCTCTTGGACCTGCCTCCAAGGGCAACGGGAGGCAATCTTTGGGAGTCCCATTGGTGGCAGGGCTCTGGTCTGTTTCTTTGTCTGAAACACCACCACCTGGCCAACAGTGGAGAGTCACATGACAGGACCTTACGCTCTGCCAGGCATCTGCTGACTCAGACACTGTTCCCTTGCCGCTCACCCTGCTGGGATGCTCCCACTCCCCCTCCATCTCTGTATTCCTCCTTGCTGAGAGAAGCACCTGCTACTGCTGGCTCCTACCTTCTCCTGGCTGGGCCATAAGCTACCAGCTGCAGGGCTGCGTCTGTGGACCTTCTGCACTTTCCTCCTTCTTGTCTCCTGTTTATTGGCGGTTGCCCTCCTTTACAGTTTCAATGTGTGGGTCTCTCAGGCATGTGTCTGTGTTGAGAAGGGATTTTTTGTTGAATTATAGTTGGTTAACTTGTTGACATTTCAGGGGGAGAGGACAAGGTGCGCTCTCATGCCGTCATTCCTCCTGCCTCCGTTACCTTTTTAAAAGTGTTAACGGTTTCAGTTTTAGATTTTTTTGTGTGTGTTTACCATTAGGTTTATGCAAAAGAAAGTTTTATGTATACAGTGGTCCTTTTTTTTTTCTGACTTCAACTTATTTCCATTCACCTGTACAAGTTCAGTCCTTTACACCCTCCCTTTTTATGTTTTGTTGTCACAAATTATCCCTTTTTATGCTATATGAGTTTATTTCTAAATGATAATAGATGTCTTTTTCTTTTAAAAAATGTTGTTTTTTTTTACCTCCTTTAGCTTTTATGTTATATTTCAGTGTTTGATATCCTATTCGGAGCAAGGGTTGCAATTTCCTGCTTCTGTCTACCTGTTAGTCATCTGGCTCATAGTTTTGTATCTTTTTGTTTCAGATAGAACAACACCCTTTAGTATTTTCTGTAATGCAGCTGTTAGAGTTGTAAATTACTTCAGCTTCTCTATATTTGGAAAAGTCTTTATTTCTCCTTCACATTTGCAGGATAATTTTGCTGGATATATTATTCTTGGCCTGTGCTCCTTCTCTTTCAATAATTTCAATTTTTGATTCCACTCCCTCCTAGCTTATAGGGTTTCTGCTGTTAAATCTGATGATAATCTAATGGGATTTCTTTTAGGTTACTGTCTTCTTTTCCCTGGCTGCCTTGAGAACTTTTTCTTTGTTATTAATTTTTGACAGTTTTAATATAATGTGCCTTGGGAAAGACCTTTTTGGATTGAGAAAATTAGGTGTTTTGTTACCTTCTTGTATCCGAGGATCTAGTTCTTTCCAAAGTTTTGGGAAGTTTTCATCAATTATTTCTTTGATAGGATCTCTGTTCTTTTCTCCCACTCTGCCTTCAGGTATATTCGTTTTTTCTTATATTACTCTTTCTAATGGAGCCAAATAGCCCTCATAGAGTTCTTTTATTTTCCTTACCATTGATTCTGTCTCTTCTTTCACGTGAGTCATTTCTATCTCCGCTGTCATTAATTAATTCTTTCTCCACCTATTCTGCTCTATTTTTTAACCTCACTTGTTCATTCTTTGTCTCCTCTGTTGAGTCTTTCACCTCCAGAATTTGTTTCTTTTTTATAGTTTCCATATCTTTGGTGAAATACTCCTTTTTTTCATTGATTTTATTTCTGAGTTTATTGAATTTCCTTTCTGAGTTTTCTTGAATCATATTGAGGTTTTCAGATCTGTAATCTTGAATTCTCTGTCACTTAAATAACAAATTTCCATGTCTTTAAGTTCATTTTCTGGAGATTTTTCATTTTATTTCTGATTTCTCTATTTTGATTATTCATTGTGCTTGATGGATTATTTCTTGGCCTTTCATTTGTGGAAATGAAAGGTGCTTTTAAAGAAAGAATTCTATTGATAAGTACAGGTTTTCCTTTTGTTTTCCACTAGGAGGCAATGAGGCACACATTTTCATTTCTCTTACCTGCATTGTTGGGGCTTCTGGGAGCTCTGTGGGCAGTGTTGTCACCTTGGCTGTGGAAAATGCTTCCTATTCCCCAGGAGGTGGGCGTTCCTTTTATGACTTGGTTTGTCTTGATCTTAGGGATCACTCCCATGGATCGGAAGGGATGGGCCATGTGTCTCCTGTGTATCCCCGGCACCGCTGTGCTGTAGCCAGACGCCACCACAGGGCTGGTCTGAATCCACCCAGCTGCCTTCACCAAGCTCTGCCAGATGGGTGGGCATGGTGGGTGGGGGGCATATAGGAGAGGAGGGGAAAGTGCATTAGTGGGTAGTGGTTCTGCACCTTCTCCTGGGTTTAGCCACAACGAGTCCAGACCACTTAGGTTGAAAGGTTTTCCTTTTAGCTCTTTTGCAATCTGCCTAGAGCCGTGGTCGGCAAACTGTGGCTCACAAGCCACATGAGGCTCTTTGGCCCCTTGAGTGTGGCTCTTCCTAAGCCTTAGGAGTACCCTAATTAAGTTAATAACAATGTACCTACCTATATCGTTTAAGTTTAAAAAATTTGGTTCTCAAAAGAAATTTCAATCGTTGTACTGTTGATATTTGGCTCTGTTGACTAATGAGTTTGCCGACCACTGGCCTAAAGGATTCACTGCCTGGTGGGCCACAGGGCAATAGAGTGGGTGGATTTCTGGTTCTCTGGAATTTTTTGTTCAAGATGGGCTTTGGAGGGCTGCCGTTTTTTGCACCATTTCTCTCTGCCCCTGACTTAGGCCCAAATTCAATGTGTTCCAGGCACATGGGCCGAATAGCTGTCTTTGCCCCTCTAGTTTGCTCTGCCCCATGGGGCTGCACTCAGCCCGTCACTACTATTGCATCCGGAGGGGCTGTGGTGAGGACAGGGCTGGGTGCACCTTCTCTCTGTCACCCCACCCCCCTCCTTGATCTCTGCTGTTCACTCGGATAGGCCCACCTTCAGGTGTCTTTGGGGATGCCTCAGACAAATGTGTTGAGCAGGAAATCCTTTGTTGAATTGTAGCTGGCCAACTTGTAACTTCAAGTGGAGAGATTTGGAGGTTCTCTCAGGCTGACATACTTCTGATGTAGTTGCTAGGTTCTTGCTTGAATGAACCATGGTCCTGAATTTTTGTTTTAATTCTTCCTGATTTACTCTTTATTCCTTTTTATTAATACATTCTTTAATGGCTAAGCATTTCTAAATAATCTAACGAGATACGCTTTATGTAAAATTAAAAGAGTTGAACCGGCTGATAGTTGTCAGAGAGGAGGGGGTTTTGAGGGCTGGGTGGGTAAAAGGTGAAGGGATTAAGCAGCATAAATTGGTAGTTACAGAGATGCCACAGAGATGTGGATTACAGCATAGGGAATCTAGTCAATAATGTCATGATACTTATGGGGCCAGGTAGGTACCTGAAGTAGAGGGGGACCCCTCTGTAAAGCACATGATTTTCTAACTACTTTGCTGCACACCTGGAACTAATACAGAATACCGTATTGAATGTCAATTGTTATTGAAAAAATAAATTTAAAAAGAGGTGAAAACAACTGATTCTGAATTTGAATCTATCCAAAAGTGAAAATAGAAAATGCAAAAAATTGTTCAGCAGGCCCTGAGAAATTAATATTTAAGAATTAAAAGACTTACCAAGAGATGATGAAGATATGCCTAAAAGCAAGCCAAATAAATAAATAAGGTTAGGTTTTCTGGATCAGTACCCAAGTCTTATGTAATCTTAGAATGTGAAAGTTGTACTCTTTCAGGGAGTGCCTCACCGTCAATGTTGCTCAGTTGTAATAACATGTAGTGAGCGCAGCATCTCAAAGTTTAATGTACGAATAACTCTAGTTCTTCGGTTTCTATGAAGATACAGTTTGGTAGACCTTGAGTGGTGCTGGCCTGGCTATAGCTTCTTTCAGTTTTTCACCTCATTTCTTTTTTTTTTTTAATTTATTAAATCTTTATTGTTCAGATTATTACATTTGTTCCTCTTTTTTCCCCCCATAACTCCCCTCCTTCCAGCTCC
>NW_005357754.1:115740-154692 GCF_000412655.1 Myotis brandtii | reverse complement strand
TACCTTTGTATTTTCCACACTGCGCCTCCTCTGAGCCTCGGTATGCTGTTCTCTTTCCTTCTAGTTGAAGAATCTCTCCTCAGCCAGCCTTCCTGTGGTTCTGGGTGATGTCCGTTCCGTCTTTTAGTTGTATTTTTGAAGTGGTTGTTCGAGGCAGCAAACTCCAGTGTTTACCTATGCCGCCATCTTGGTTTCTCCCCACCTCATTTCTTAATTCAAAGTTAAAAAACCTTACAGCTCATCATTTTATTTTGTTCATTAGATTCCACGTATGAGTGAGATCATGTGATGCTTGTCTTTCTCTGACTGGCTTATTTCATTTAGCATGATACTCTCCAGGTCCCTCCATGCTGTCTCAAAGGGTAAGAGATTCTCCCTTTTACTGCTGCATAGTATTCCATGGTGTGAATGTACCACAGCTTTTTATCCACTCATCTACTGATGGGCACTTGGGCTGTTTCCAGATCTTAGCTATTGCAAATTGCGCTGCTATGAACATAGGGGTGCATAGGTGCATAGAGCCAGAGACACACTAGTAGAAGCCTGGAACAGACTGGAATATCAGAGGGAAGGTGGGGGTGGGTGGGAAGAGATCAACCAAAGAACTTGTATGCATATATGCATAACCCATGGCCACAGATAATAGTGTGGTGAAGGCCTGGGCCTGGGAGGAGGGTGGGAGCGGGCTAGAAGGGGTCAATGGGAAAAAAGGGGGCATCTGTAACTTTCAATAATAAAGATTTAAAAAACAATATAAAACTAAAACTTACAGTAAACCAAACTAAAAACACTTAACATATCCTTACTTCTCACTATTTTGGTGATCATAATTGCTTCCTTTTTTTTTCTCCCTATCTCTCCATCCTTATTTCTGCCACAGAATACAGAAATGTATGAAATGCTAACTTTTGTTGTTTAGGAACTAATTTTTTTAGCATTATCTGGGCATTACCCTCTCTATGTCCATCAGAACTGTTTTTACTTTCTAAATGTGTCAATAACCTGGCAGGAGAGAGAGGAGATTTGTGGTCTAAATATTTTAAGTTTGATAATGTTGGTCTTTCATACAATGTCAGAGCATTCTACAGTAACTAAATAGAAAAAAAAGAACAAAGCTCAAAATCAGTAGAAGGAAGGAAATAATAAAAATTAGAGCAGAATGAAATAAAACAGTGAAGAGAAAAATAACAGAAAAAATTTAATACAGCAAAGAGCCGGTTTTTGAAAAGGTAAGTAAATGGACAAACTTCTGGCTAGACTTACTAAGGAAAAGAGAAGACAAACAACATCACAAATGAGACAAGAGGAAGTACAACAGACACCACAACATTACAAAGGAATATATAACAAGAACATTGTGAATTCGATAACCTAGAAGAAATGGACAAATACTTGGCCTTATGTAACCTTCCCAGACTGAATTATGAAGAATTGAAAAATCTAAATTAGACCCATTAACAGTAACAAAATGGAAACAGTCATAAAAAACCTCCCCAAAAGTAAAAGTCCAGAACCAGATGGCTTCACTAGTATATTCTACCAAACATTCTAAGATTTAATACCTATTCTTCTCAAAGTCTTCCAAAAAAATTGAACTGGGGGAGATACTTCTTAACTCATTTTATGAGGCCAACATTACCCTGATACAAAAACCTGGCAAAGACAACTCAAAATGACAGAGCAATATGGGTAATGTACCGAGGCTTCCTAACATGGGCAATTAGGCTTAGCCTCTTTTCTATCCTTCCCCAATTCACTCTCATATGTATCTTTGAACAAACTCAAATTACATTATTTTGGGGTAAATCACTATAAATCAATGATTAAATCAGTATATTGGTAAAATTGGTAAATTGATAACAATATTGTGTTAAAAATATAATGACTATGTGAATAATGTTCACAGTTGAGTCAGAATATTCCAGCTTTCATGTGCAAAATTTTATTTTCTGATGAGGTAATTTTTTTCTTCTTTCTTAGTGTTTTTTGTAGATTTTTGTCTTTTGTTTTTCTTTCTCAGTCATTTTAGTGAGTTGTTGGAGGGAAGAGAAGGTTGTGCTCTTATTCAATTACCTTAACATGGTTCTGATACCATCTTCATTGATGATTATGCAGTTAGAAGTGGTCATATTCAGAAATCTTAAATGCCTCCCAATTTCCATAACAAATTATCTCAAGATTAGAAACAGAAAGGGTGGGTACTTATGGAAACTATAAATAAAAATGTAAGTGTGAAGAATATTTCTCTCTCAAATCTAGGTTAGAGTGATTAAAAAATGTTTGAAGTTGCAACTTCAATAACTAAAACATCTTACTTCCAACAAGCAGAATAAGCAGATTTGAAAAATTCAAAATGAACTTACTGATGGATTCTGGAACCTGACCTAAAACACAAATGAAACAAACACAAAATTATTATTTGCTTATGAAAAAAAAAACTAGTTTTCTCTTATTGTCTTTTTGATTTAGTCAAATGTAAAATGGAAATGCTTAGATGTATTATTAAAGTTCATTTGTTTTAGTAAAGTAACATATTTTCTATTTTTAAAAAATCAATTCATGGTATAGCTCCACAGCAAAAATTATTAGTTTCCTACCAAATATATTCACAATAACATTTTCTCTCCCAAAAGACAATCACTGAAATTTACACGTAGTCTTTTTTCTTTCTGGAATTCATTATAGTATTTCAAAATAGCATTCTCAAAATGCAATTTCTTGTATTTCAGTTTTATATAGTATATACTGACTTCTTGCTCTCAGGATTAGGTTTTCCTGTTCCTCCATTCAACATATCACCTCTTTTATCTTACTGTGATAGATATATTTTAAGATAACTGTAATGAGTTGCCCTCCTGTGTAAGGCACTTTCCTTGAGTGAGGACAGACACTCTGACTTGTTTTCATTCCATAGCATTTGGCTAAGGTGAGAAGATAACCACTTTCATATGACCTATGCCTGTGTCATAGGGAATTGAAGTGAGAGATTCTGCTGACTTTGAAGACGTGAGCTTCTATGTTGTGAGAGGGCCTGCGAGAGGGCAACGCGCATAGGAAGCTTAGGAGTCCAGTATCTTAGAGTGGCCCCTGCTGGCAACCAGCCCAGAAGTGGATACCTCAGGAAAGAGCATAGGAGACATAAGAAAGAGAAAAATAGACTAATAAACATGAAACTGTAGTTATAGAAATAGGAGGTAGATAGAATTGGGCAGTTACTAAAGGGAATAAAAGAAAAACATTCCTAATTGAAGCATAAAAATGTAGGCAAAGGACATACATGCATAATCTAATAGATACAGACAACAGTGTGGTGATGGTCGGAGGGAAGGGGCGGGTGAATGCAGAGAAGGAGATGGGCAAAGGGGGAAAAATGAAAACATCTATAATAGTGTAAAATTAAAGTTAAAAAAAGTTCTTCTTTGTGCATCTATGAAATATTTTTTTCACAATCAGTAATGATCACACCTGAGGATTTAAATGAATCTGTAATATCATATATTACTCAACCCATATTCAAATTTCTTTCACCATCTCAACAATATTTGTTTTACAGTTGGTTTATTTAAATCAGGAAAATAGGTATGTTAGAATGTTATAGTATTACCTTTATATAGGAAATAAAGAGAAATATTACAAAAAATTTAGGAAGAAATTAAGATATACAAAACAAACATAAGCAAATATTATTTACTTAACAATAATAAGGCATTGTTATTAAAATAAAGGCAGACTTAAGTACATGATAACACAAAATGAAGGCTAAAAGTTATATGATTATCGCAATAGATGCAGAAAAAACATTTGACAAAATTTAACATTCATTTATGACAAAAACTCTCAACAAAGTGGTTATAGAAAGAACATATTCCAATATAATTAAGACTTATAGGAGAAGACCACACTATCATCACACTCAACGATCTCAACTCTAAGATCAGGACCAAGAAAAAAATGCCTGAGGAGACTCATGTAATACTTTAAACAATAAGGAATTTAAATAAAAAAAAGAAAAGGATGCCTATTCTTGCCACTTTTACTCAACATAGTATTGGAAGGCCTAGCCAGACATAAAAGAAACAAAAGACATTCAAAATGGAAGGAAAGTAGTTAAACTGTTACTATTTTCAGATGAATATATATATATTATAGACTCCACTAAAAAACTGTTAGACTAATAAATGAATTCATCAAAGGTGAAGTTTACAATGTTAATATACAAATATCTGTTGTGTTTCTATACACTAATAATAAACTATAAGAAAATAATCCCACTTACAATGGCACAAAAATAATCAAATACCTAGGAATGAATTTAACCAAAAAGGTGAAAGACTTGTACACTGAAAAGTATGACTTGCACACTGAAAAGTATGACATTGATTTGACTCCAATAGCAAAGGCAACTAAAAACAAAAACAAAAATAAATAAATGGGTCTATATCATATGGAAAAACTTCTGCCCAGAGAAGGAAATGATCAACAAATGAAGAAGCAATCTACTGGATGGGAGAAGATATTTGCAAATCATATATTTGATAAGGGGTCAATATTCAAAATATATGAAGAACTCATGCAACTCAATATCAAAATTTCAAACCATGATTAAACATGGGTGGAGGGCCCAGCCAATGTGGCTTAGTGGTTGGGCGTTGACCCATGAACCTGGATGTCATGGTTCAATTCTTGGTCGGGGCACATGCCTAGGTTGCAGGCTCGATCCTCTGTGAGGGGTGTGCTGGAGGCAACCGATTGATAGATGGTTCTCTCTTGTCATTGAAGTTTCTATCTGGCTCTCCCTCTCCCTTCCTCTCTCTGAAATCAATTTTAAAAAACCAAGATGTGAATAGACATTTCCCCAAGGAAGACATACAGGTGGCCAATAGGTACAGGAAAAGATGGTCAACATCACTAATCATCAGGGAAATGCAAATCAAAACCAAAAAGAAATATTACCTCACACCACTTAGAATGGCTGTTATAAAAAAAGACAAGATATAACAAGTGTTGGTGAGGATGTGGCAAAGGAATGCTTGTGCACTGTTGGTTGGAATGTAAAGTGATGTAACATATATGGAAAACAGTATGGCAGTTCCGAAAAAATTAAAAATTGAACTACCATATCATCTAGCAAGTCCACTTCTGGGTAATTTATCTAAATAAAACGAAAATACTAATTCAGATCTCAGAACAGTAGTCATTTTGGGATTTTATCACCAGCAGATTGGGGAGACATGGTTTGATCTTTGTACTAAAATGACATGTTTGTGGGATTTCTTGAGTTCTGCTTCCTTGGTTTACACCTTTGTTTTATGGAGCACATTTTCCAGTTACTTTTGAAAGAAGAGTGCATGAGAAATGAAAATCGTGCTTTAGGAAAAAACTGTCATCAGACCTTAACTTTGCTAGATAGGATTTTAGGAGGTACAGGTTTCTCCACTGGAAATCTTTAATCAGAGTTTTAGAGTAGTTTTTCATTTGCCCCCTCATTTCCTCTGTTGCTTTTGATAAATCAGATGAGATTAGGATTTCTTATCTCCTGTTGGTCAACTTTCGTTAGCTGTAGTGTTCTGAATACAGGTGATGCTACGCCTTGATGCATGTCTGTTCCTTTCGTTGTGCTGCGTACTTGGTAGGCTCAATTTTAATACTCACTATGCTGAAATCTGGGACACCGTCTCATCTGTCTCTCTCTGCATCTCCTTTTCCCTCCCCAGCACATTAAACACGTCTTGTTCAGTTAAAGTGGGACAGATCTTTTGGAGCTGTTCCTTATTACCTACCATTTTCTGTTTTGTTCCTCAATTTTAATACTCACTATGCTGAAATCTGGGACACTGTCTCATCTGTCTCTCTCTGCATCTCCTTTTCCCTTCCCAGCACATTAAACAAGTCTTATATCCTGTCCAGTTAAAGTGGGACAGATCTTTTGGAGCTGTGCCTTTATTACCTACCATTTTCTGTCTTGTTTCATTTTATTCATTTGACCCTCTAAAAGTTTACATCATCTTCCATCCATTTTAAAGATTATTGATATGTCACTTCTACATATTTATCCAATCTCTCTTTTTCCCTGAATGTGCCTTCCAAATGTTAACATACTCTTCATTTATAAGTGCAACATCTTATCTCTGATACAACTTAAGTACATTTTTAAAGTTTACAGTTTTTGTTTCCCCAATTATTGATTGATTGCATGATGATTTATTTTTTGGTTTTTGGGTGTAGAGCCTGTCCTACTATGTCTTGTGATCCTTGGAGGAAGTCCATTATATTAAAAAGTGGAACTTTAAATACCTGATCTTGTGTGCAATGGTATAGACTGCCATCTGGGCCAGTCAGATTTCTCTGGATGAGTCCTTCCCTCTGAGGTTGTTTATTTCTCTAAACATAAGTCTTATACTTTATGAATTTTATGAGTCCATGGAAAAAATGTAGGGTTTAGACTCTTACTTTGTTCCTTTATTGTCAGATGTTACCCTGATTTCACCTGTACCCAGGGTTCCTTTGATCCAACCTCTCTTGAGCACAAGCCATTTCCTTCTACTCTATCGCAGTGTGGGGCCAAAGCAGAAGTTTGATTGAGAGGAGTGGAAGAGGTGATTTTTACAGCTTCTTTTAACAAACTGTTAGCTACTCATCCTGTTTCATTTCCACCTTTACACACTTGACTAATAGTTGCCTGGTCCCTGGAAATCCTGAGACCTCTGGCTCTACTGTTTAGGATTAGCCCTCCTAAATTTGCTTAGGATTCGTGTTTTGTTGATTAGGTAAATTGTTACTCATCCATATGCTTTTCAGCTTTAATCATTTTGTTTCAAAATTTTATCTGCTTATTTCTATTATTTCTTAGCCATATAGTTTTGCCCTAAAAAATCTTTTCTCTCAAGTTGGTGTTTCCAAGAGCGCATGGAGGAAAATTAAGTTTAAGTGTGCATTTTCACCTCAGCACCCCAGCAAAACTCTTACAATGATGGGATTTAAACTATTATTACATTCACTATAGGAGCAAAATCTTTTTCAGTTCCTCAGATACCAATGTCTACTAACAATAATAAGACAGAAAAGGAACTTACTTCTCTTTCCTGATGTAGTCCCTACAGAAATAAACACAAACATGTAAGGAACTTAAAAATGTTGTTATTATTTCTCCAATTCTCTCAACTGATTTAAAAAATTAGAAATGATGTCAGAAATGATGATGACCAAAGTATGCAAGAGTTCCTTCTAGGTTGTTATGAAAGCATGGAGTATTTGAGATTCAAATGAGGAACTTACTGTCAGGTTTTGAAGGCACAGCTGAAATAGGAAAAAAAAAACATTGATTGTCTATCAAAAGATTAATTTTCCTTAATATATCTCTAAAATAAATTTATATAATATAAAGTTTACATGAATTATTTAAGTTTAGTTTTTTATAACAAAGTACATATACTTATTTTAAAATTTATTTAATGTAAATAAAACCACCAGTTTTCTGATCCATCTCTTGATACCTCCTACTTCCTTTTTATAAAAAAATATTTTTATTAATTTCAGAGAGGAAGAGAGAAGGAAAGAGAGAGAAACATCAATGATGAGAGAGAATCATTGATAGACTGCCTCCTGCATGCCCCCTACAGGAGAATAAGCCCGGAACCCGGGCATGCCCTTGACCGGAATTGAACCTGGGACTCTTCAGTCCGCAGGCCGACACTCTATGCACTGAGCCAAACTAGCTAGGGCTATTTCCTTTTTATTTACACTCTTTGAAGGGGGTTCTAGAACTAATATTTAATTATAGAATATCTGTATGATATTTCATGATTGCCCAAATTTGGATAATTTACATTGGCTTTCTATGTGAGCCACAAGGATTTACCTTTCCTTGATTCATTTTCTGTCTTCTTATTTTCCAACAACTGAACTCACATTTTTATGATAAATCAATATGCTGTTAGCAATGCCATGATCATATAAATAATGTTCATTGTGGAATCATGTATTGTGCCAACTTTCCTATTAAAATTATTTTATTTCTTATTGGTTCTTGACTTTTGGAGGTTTTCTTTGAACATTTTTTTCACGTTGCCTTTTATTATTCTTTCTTAGTCATTTTAGTGCATTAGCAGACAAAATCACCTACACATTAGGAACTGCACAGGAAATTGCTTCTTTGTTAGGGAAGCCTCAGCTCTGCTCTGAAGGCCTTTTAAGTAACTGAATTAGGTCCACTCAGATCATCTAGGATAACCTCCCTTACTTAAAATCCTATATAATAAAAGCCTAATATGCTAAGTGTCCAGTCGACCAGTTGACTATTCAACCAATCAAAGTGTAATATGCTAATGATATGCTAAGCCCTCTCAACTGCTCACTATGATGTGCACTGACCACCAGGGGGTAGATGCTCCAACTGGTAGGTTAGCTTGCTGCTGGGGTCCAGCCGATCGGGACTGAGCATCTTTTGAGCCCTCCCATGGTCCCTTCCCAGCTGGCCAACCTCCCTTGTCCCTCTTTGGCTCCAATCATTTACTGGTAGGGTCCTTCGACCTGGCCTGCACCCTCTTGCAACCCAGGACCCCTCGAGGGATGTCAGAGAGCTGGTTTTGGGCCAATCCCCACAGGCCAGGCCGCGGGCCTCTAGTAAAATCATAAACTTTAATCATCTCTACAAAAAGCCTTCACAGCAACTCTTAGTGTTTTAATACTTGGGGACTGTATTTTAGCACTGATACACATTTCCTTAAATCATATTAAACTCCAAATAAAGGCCGTAGCAAAGTTCTAGTTCCAGTTTATGTGATACAAATAGCATGTGTACAAACAAAAAAGTGCCCAAGTTTTCCCAGAAGAGTATGCAATGATCTTGAGGGATGTTCACTCTTCTCCTTTGATATTCTGGAATTTAAACTCTGTGATATAAAGGTATTATTAATCCATCTTATTATATGATAAGTGGATAAGAGTGAAAAATAAGAATATTTAGTTGACCTATATAATAAAAGCCTAACCGACCATTATGGCAGAACGACCAGTCACTATGATGCACACTGACCACCAGGGGGCAGGCACTCAATGCAGGAGCTGCACCCTGGTGGTCAGTGTGCTCCCACAGGGGGAGCACTGCTCAGCCAGAAGCCGGTTCATGGCTGGAGAGCACAGTGTTGGCAGTGGGAGCCTCTCCCACCTCCATGGCAGCACTAAGGAGCAGCGAGCCAAGTGGTAAGGAGCAGCGAGCAGGCAGGCAGTAAGGAGTGAGGGGTGTCAGACTGCGAGAGGGTGCAGGCCAGGCTCAGGCCCCCCAGCCCCCCTAGTGCATGAATTTTGTGCACCGGGCCTCTAATATGTATATAAACATATTAATAAAAAAAGGAAGAAAGAAATACTCATAACCTTGTTTTTGCAACTGGTCACACATGATTGTAGCTGGTGTTGATAATGATCTCATTCCACTACCCATTCCTTATATCCTTTGCCTTCAGCAAGCACTTCAGCTGGCCTTATTTATCTAGGGTGACCCACACTTTCATTTTTGAAAGGTCTGGGCTATTAGCAGTCCTGCTTGAATTGGGTTGTTTTAGTTATCTATTGACTTTAATCACAAGATATGGTAATACTAAGAGAAACCTGAGGAATCTTACTTCCATTGCATTGTAGCAACCTAATTTCCCCCTAGTAATTGGGATCGACCCCCTCCCTGCCAGTGTAGTAACTCTTTTATGTGCCTTTTGTTTCATGAGGAGCTCAAAGAGCCCAGTTGGCATTTCCAACTTCTAATTCAATGGAATTGTTGTATTTTGGTGGAAGCATTCCTCTTCTTGGATCTAAGACCTCTAGACTAGCAAAGCCTCAGTTTATGGGGATAGAAGGCAAACTTTTTTCTTGTGAACCACTAGGCGTAATAGTGAAGGAAGCCAATTCCATTTGATTCCTGACTATACACTGAGCCCTGATTCTGGTATGGAGCATCCTGAAGGACATTGCCTCAGCCAGACAAGGTATTGCGATATAGCTAGCACTGTGACTAAGTCTCCAAATACCGTCTACTAACCTACCAAGAAAATTGTATTAGGCTAATGTGGAACATGATAAGGCCAGTGAATTCCACCAGAATGGGCCCAACGCTGGCCTTCAATTGCTGTGAATTCCTTGATCAGAAACAATACTGTGTGGAATATCATGGTGGTGGAAGACATTCTATAAACCTACTGATGGTAATACTGTATGTAGGGAAGACAAACCATATCCAGAATAGGTGTCTACTCCAGTACAAACAAAGTACTACTCCTTTCATGATGTAAGCAACCCAATGTATTCAACATGCCACCTGGTGAGTGGTCATATTGCAGACTTAATGCTGATCTTCTCTACTGGCAAATTGAGCAGTTAGCAGTTGCTGTAACTAGATGGGCCTTGGTGAGTAAAAGTCAATATTGCCGAACCCATGCATAACTATTACCTCTGCTACCATTCACTTTGTTCATGAGCCCACAAGATCATGTACTCTTATCTGGCAATTTCCTCTTTCAGGCAAAATAAAACACTAGGCGAACTGCCCCAAATTCTGCTCACTGGGAGGAACTCCTTTACCGCATTCCTTCAAGGTTGTCTCAGAAAAGGTTATAGTGCTGTTGTGCATGCCTAATTTTAGCGTGGTGGTTTAGACAACACCCACTTCATGGTGGGCAGCTCAGGCCTCATAGTAACTTGGCTAAATATTCAGTCTCTTCTAAGACTCAGTAGCAATCCAAAATTATTTTTCTTAAAAGGAAAATGGTTATTTGCAGAGGATGGCAGGTTTACTTTAAATCTCAAAGACCTGTCAGTGGCACCTCTGTCTGCCACTGACTCCTCGAGCACCATCGTATAGGCTGGGTCATGTGGCTCAAGTGGCTGAGCAGTTTGCATGGCAGCCTGGGCCTGCTGCATAGTCTTTTCTTGTTCCGAGTCCGACTGAAAACTAGCAGCTTTTCAGGTTACTCAGTAAGCGAGCTGAAGTAGCACACCAAAATGAGGAGTATGTTGCCTCCAGAATACAAAGAAGGCCACTAGGCATTATGCCTTTTTTATATGCAACAACTTATCCTTCACCATGGAAGGTGTATCTCGACATGCCCCACACGACTGGACCTCTTGGAATTTTCCTGAGGTGGAAGGCCTTGATTTACTGTTGGATTTATTTTTCACCTCTGATATACAAATGGTTTACTGATATGGTTAGAGTCGTTGCTTCTCCCAGTTTGTCAGATCTGGTCAGCATGACATCACCAATATAATGGACAAGTGTGGTGTCTTGTGGAAGGGAAAGGGGATCCAAGTCCCCAAAGATTAAAGTATGATGTAAGGTTGGAGTAGGACAGTGTAAGTGTATTGATGGCTTTGTCAACTGAAAGCAAATGGCTTCTGGTAGTCCTTACTAAGGAGTATAGAGAGCACATCATTTGACAGTAGCTGTTAATCTGCCCAAGCAACTGGAGCAGCCGTGCAATTTGAAACATCACCTGATGAAACTAATGATAATCTATGGTCATTCTCTAAGATTCATCTATTATCTATATAGGACAAATCGGTGAGTTAAGTGGGAATCAAGTCCTTGGTGATGGCACTAATATCTGAAATCTCTCTAGGAATGTCCTGTTAGTTTTGGTTTACCATTTTCCTAGGTAAAGGCAGTTCTAGAGGCTTTCATTTGGCCATTAGTAGCGTAGTAGCCCTTATTCCACAGACCAGGGAACCAACGTTGTAATTCTGCCAGTGTTTGAATCTCTCTCTTCCAGTTACGCATTCAGAAACTGGGAATAACCATAGGATTGATCTGGGGACCCATCGGTGCTACTGTGAGACAGATCTGAGCTAAAATCCACTGATCCTTTGACCTTCAGAAGCTCCTACTCTGACTAATGGATCACAGTGATGTTTTGGGTCTCCAGGAATTAGTGTCAATTTAGAGTCAGTGTCCCTGAAAAGTGCAATTACTTCCCTTTCCCAAATACATAGTGTTCCCTAGGTCCCTTTGTGGAAGACTTGAAAAAAAATTAATAGGATACACTTTTGGCCATATAGCAGGCCTTTAATCAAGGGGATCTGGCTCCACTTCATTCAAGGAGTTCTGGATCTCTAAACTGGCTCTCGTCTGGGAATTGACTGAGGGACTGTGACTCTCTTGTGATTCAAGCTATACTTGTAGTTTCTAGCCTGGAACTCTTCCATATATACAGATGAAGTAAGAATTTAGTAAGAAGAGTATCCACCTATTTCTTTTTTAGGGAGACACCATTATCACTAGCAGTGCCATAGTGTCTGAGCCAGACTGTTCTGATCACTGCTTGGGCTCTTTCATTCAGCTCTGCTCCTACAGCACATTTAATGGATTGAGTCAGGACCAATCAGATTATCAGAAGTAATCTCCTTTCCTTAAAGTCAACTTGTTATGGACTTTAATCACATCTGCAAAGCACCTGCACAGCAACTTCTAAGGATGTCGAAAGTCTTTGATGCTACCACCTAAGCTATCGAAGGGTGCACAACACAACTCCTAGATTAGTCTTTCATTGGATAATGAACTGTGCCTAGCCTATTTGATATAGCAGAAGACCCCACAATTGGGAAATCACATTTTGATTTTACTTTGTATTGAATTGCATGTTTCTGGTATTTCTTGATTTCCTCTTCATTGGTTTACATCTTCATTTTGATAAAGCACATCCTCCAGTTTCTCCTATAGAAGGAAGGCTGAAAGACCTTGAATCATTTGATTTTCAAATTTGCTATTGTGAAATGTAAATATATATATTTTTTTGTGGGTACAGAATAATTCATTGAAAATCATTCGTGTTGTCCCCAAATTCCCTTAAACTCTCCTCCTGCTTTTTATTTTTTTCCATTTGCTGCTCTGAATGGGTGTTTTTTTCTACCTTGTCTTATAATTCACTGATTCAGTCCTCAGCTTCTTCTACTATATTGAATCCTCCTTCCAGGGTGTTCTTTATTTCAGGTATGTTGTTCCTCATTTCCAATAGATTTTTATTATTGTTTCAATCACTCTGTTCATGTTGATGTAGTTCTCATTAAGTCCCTTAATATTCTCATTATTTCTTATAATTCTCATTAAGTTGCTTGTAGTTCTCACTGAATTGTTTGAGCACCCTTATTACCATTATTCTGAAATCTTTACCAGATAAATTTCTTGCCTCTATCTCATTTAGTTCATTTTCTTTCATTTGTGGGCTGTTTCTTTGTCTCAACATTTTTGCTGTCCTTTTGTATTTGTTTCTATGTATTAGATCAAACTGCTATGCCTCCCAGCCTTGGTGGGGTGGCCTTATGTAGCAGGGGTTTTGTGGGACCCAGTGGTGCAGTTTCTTAGATTTCCCAAGCTGGGTGCTCTAGGAAAGTCCCTTGCTTGAGTTATTTGGATTCTCTTGTAGTTTTGTCTTGAATGTTATTGTCTTATTTGTGGATAGAATCTCCTCTCAGGCTGGCTGACTATGTGGCGCACCCCAACCACATTGTGTGAGCTGTTGTGGAGGTGCAGACAGAACAGGATAAAATACAACAAAATATAAAACAAAAGAAACAAAACTAAAACATACACAAGACACCTATTGTAACAACAAAAGCAACCACCAGAGAAGAGAGAATTGGGAAAGAGAAAAGAGAGCAAGAATGAGAGAAGAAAAGAAAGAAAGAAAAATATGAGAGAAAAATAACAAAACAACCAACCAAACAAAAAACCCACACACAAACAGAAACAAAATGAAAAGACCCCTCACAACCAAAGAAAGGGATGGAGAGAAAAAGAAATATGTAGGCCCAGAGCTGAAGTAATGAAAATAAGAATAAAGAATTAGTGGAAGAGTGGGAGGAAAACAGTTTAAAAATAGTGGAAAAGGAGGAAGAAAAGAAGAGTAAAAAAATTTTTGAAAAGGAAAATAGAGGAGAAAGCAGATAGACCCCAAAATAAGAAAAAGAAAAGAGATGAGGTAAGAAGGGAAATAAGAGAAAGAAAAGGGAAAAAAAGATTGTGTAGGAAAAGGGAAGAGGAAAATTAGAAATATGAATGAAATAATAGAGACTAGAATAATAACAAATCAATAAAACAGATAAATAAAAAAGGAAAAAAGAAAGAAAAAATTTAAAAAAAGGAAAAGAAAAGGAAAATAGAGGAGAAAGCAGATAGACCCCAAAATAAGAAAAAGAAAAGAGATGAGGTAAGAAGGGAAATATAACAAAACAAACAAACAAAAACAACACAAAAAAGAAAAGAAAACAGATAAAAGGGGAAGGGAAGAAAAGGGAATGTGTAGATGCACACCTGAAATAAAGAAAATAAAAGTAAAGAATTGGGGGAATAAGGGAAGGAAATTATTTAAAATGAAGAAGAAGAAAAGAATTTTGAAAAGAAAAATAGAGGACAAAGCAGATAGACCTAAAGGAAGAAAGATAGTAAAGCAAGAGAGAAGAAAAAGAGAGCAGGAAAAAAAAGATTGTGTAGAAAAAGGGAAGAGGAAAATTAGATATATGAATGAAATGATAGAAACTAGAATAATACATCAATAGAGCAGATAGGTAAAGAAGCTAAATTAAAAAAAGAAAAAAAGAAAGGGAAGAGAAAAAATTAAAAACAGAAAAGAAAAAAGTGAGAAGAGAATAAAAAAGTGAAATGGCGTTTGTTTTAGCCGAGTTTAGTGCCCCATGGGAGCTCCCTGTGGATCCTACTCATCTGATGCCCTTGGCTGACTGTTCTGCTGCCTATTCTGGGCTTCCTGTGAGATATTTAGTTGGTAACCACTGCCAGACACTGTCCTCTTGGACTCTCAGCAAAAGCTAGAAGCTCCAAGCGATCCACAGTTTGTGTCCGTCTCCACAGGCCTTGGCTGCCAGCAGGAGGGGCCAGGCTGCCCTGTGAAGCAGGCTTGTTAGCAGCAGGGGGCCCAGGGCTGGTCCGCACACTTCCCCGGGTTCCCCAGGCTCCACCTCTGCCCGCCTTTGCCTGTCAGCCAGCTGTCAATCTCAATCACTCAGAAGTCTGTTTCTGAAAGGGCTTTAGGCGGGGGAGGTGCTGTTCAGATTCAGAGAATGTGGCTGGTGTGTTTCCCTGACCCAGAGCTACTCCCCGAGCAAGTGTCCCCGCATATTACTCCGCCCTCGGCTAGGCAGGATCCTTGTGTGCAGGCCAGTGGGATGGGCTGGAAACCTGGTTTCTATCAGCTCTCCTGCGCCAGACTGGTGCCCAGGACAGTGGGGCGGATGGCCCCTCCCCCAACCCAGTCACTGAGGGCTCCTGAGGCTGTTCAAACCCGTAGAATTGGCTTCTGCTTTGGTTTCTTCTGAAAAGGTCAAAACGCAGGGTGTGGCAGGCAGGGCTCCTGAGGGTGGGGCGGGCGGTATCACCTGGGGCGGGTTTTTTTTCTTTACCTGCCCTGTGGCTACTGGGAGGCGCCAGCTCCGCTCAGGAAAAATGGTCATTTTGGTTTGGGTGCGTGTGAATGACCAAATGCAGGACCCCTGGCTGCTGCTTCTCCACATCTCCCTACACTGCTCCCCACCCCAGCCTCTCGTAAGAACTTAAAGTCCCCGCCTCCCTCCCTGCACCAAAGCCTCGGGTCAGGAGCTGCAAATGAACTCTCCTGCGCTCATAGAGGATCCTACTGGTTTCGTCTTACGGGTTCCAGACCCTGCCAAGGCCAGCAGCCCTGCCGCCTTCCGCGGCTGGATGCTATGCGGGCTGTGGGTCTGGTTCTGGTGCTCCGGGCCGTGCAGCGCATCCTGGGTTCTGGGCCTCTACCCTCTGAGGGACGGACCCTCCCGTAGCCCAGCGCTCCCTCCTCTCAGGCCCCCCAGCCTGCCACCCCGGGAGCTGGGTCAGCTCCTCTTGTGACCTCATCCTTCCTACCCGTCTCCAGGTGGTTTCTGTCCTTGATGTGCCGCCTCCTCAGCCGGACCACAGTTGGGAATTCCAGGAGGATGAGAGCTCTCCACCTCAGTTTTATCTCCAGTCTGGCGTGGGAGGAGGTGCACGACAGGCCTGCCTCTTCGCCATCACTTTCCCTCCTTCTGAAATGGATGTTTCTTATCTTCTTTCTCCTCTTATTTGTGGATATTTATTATAAATTAAAAAGTTTTTTCCCCTGCTCCTTGCCTTTTCTCTAAGTCTTCAGAGTTCTGTCCACCTTCCTTTTATTAGTCTTTTATGGGTATTTCCTCAAATGCCAGAAACCAGTGGCTTGCCATTTGAAGTTAATAATGTAGAATAAAAATGTTCATTGGAAGTATACATCGGGAGAGATGGATTTTATTAGTGGCATTTATTGTAAGGTGAATTGGCTTTTTGTTTTGTTTTGCTTATTTGGTTTGGGTCTCCATTTAAAATATTTTAAATATGTATGCTTTTTCTTTGGGGAGTTTCCATAACATTTCTTCCCTAGTATGCAAGTATATGCCTGCTTGCCGTTGTAACAAGAGCTATGTAGAAGGATTCTGGGATCTTTTGTGCTTATTATATATCCTTTTATTTAATTGCTGAATTTCAGTACCACTCCCTCTGCTCTCAACTGTAGATGGTGTCCAGAAGTTTTAACCTTCTGTTTTAACCTCCATTAAATCATTAGGCTTCTTGCCTGGCTGTCAGGGATGGAGTGAAGTACCCAGGGTTCTGATGAAGACTTCTAATTGGCCATCTTCTAATTGCACTTTTGTCTTTAATTCTTGAGCTTTCCCAGAGTTACACATTTTCAGTTAATATTCTCCTTGCCTTTTCCTACTGCTCACACTCAGGTTTCTCCTGTCTCCTAAGTCGGTTACTTATCTGCTTTCAAAATTTTCTCAGCACTTATAAATTCCTCTCGTTCCCTTCCCCCATTTTTTCCCTTTGTGTGTATGTTTTTTTCTATTTCTGTATTTTTATTGCAGTGGTATTTTAGCAGGAAGTTGAAATAATTGCCTTATTAAACTAGAACTAACCTCTCCCATCCACCCTGAACTCATTTTGGGGTTCATATTTAAACATGATGGACATAGAAGTGCTAACAGGAGTAAAAAATCTTTCACACCATTAATACTAACTCGATCACAAATAAGAAACAAACAAATAAACAGGAACTTACTTCTGGGTTCTGGTGCCTTTTCTGAAATATAAGCACAAATAAGTATGTGAGTATTATTTGCTTAAGGGAAGAAGACTATTTTTCTTTAATATTATTTTGGTGTATGACTTGCAGGACTGAATACTAAATCAATCACAAATAAACAAACAAACAAACAAACAGGAACTTACTTCTGGGTTCTGGTGCCTTTTCTGAAATATAAACACAAATACTAGTAAGTATATAAGTATCATTTGCTTAAGGGAAGAAGACTATTTGTCTTTAATATTTTTTTGGCATATGACTTGCAGGACTGAATACTCGATCACAAATAAGAAACAAACAAACAAACAAACAGGAACTTACTTCTGGGTTCTGGAGCCTTTTCTGAAATATAAGCACAAATAAGTATGTAAGTATCATTTGCTTAAGGGAAGACTATTTTTCTTTAATATTATTTTGGCATATGACTTGCAGGACTGATCACATTAGTAAATAGAGATAATTAATAAACTAAAGCCCAGCAGAGTTAAGGGCCAGTTCAGGGCCTTGCTGAGGGTGCCAAGTCTTTCACAAAATGCAAACTTAGGAGAAGGAGCCCCATCTCACAGTTTTCTCTAATACTCACTCCATTGGAGGGCATCTATTTTAATGTGAGACTGTTTGAAGCCCCACGTCATCTCTGTCTGCTTTCTTAGACTCTATAGTGGGAATGCCATATGTTTGGGAAATCTGTGTACCCATTGTTTTCACTTTTCTCTCTTCTTACTTCAGGGGCTATTGAGATTTCTATAAATTTGCTAAGAAATAGAAAAGTAACTTCTATGTAGGGTGCGGCTATAGGGTTAAGCCTCGGATTGACCTGTGGCAGAGCCACAAACAAGTCCCAGCTTGGAGGGCACAGCCCTCTTAGCATAATGAGGCTTGACCTTATGACCTCCCTAGATCTTATCTGGGTAGCTAATGGGCTGTGGGAGGTGCAGCAAGTGCTGCCAAAACAAGTGAAACTCACAAGAACATTGTAACTATGGTGACCACTACATTGTTTACCTCTGACTATAAAATAAAGGCTCAGTTTGCCTCTGGATCTCTCTCTGTGGCCTCAGCCAGGCACAGGAAGATCCATCTAGACCCAGCTTATTCTCCCCGTCTGTCATTTCTTCATCCTCAGGCTTGCGGAACCCTTGGCTGAGCTGGCTCAGCACACTTCTATTTTTGTTTAGAAAGTTCTGCCACAAAAGTACCAAATGGTTTTCTTTGTTGATGTTTTTAATTAAGAACAAGGCTTCTCTTTCTATTTTTTCAGTGGGGAACATCAGAAAATGAGCTGATAATATTGCATGGGAAAAGTCAGCTTAAGTGGATTTAATCAGCTTGTGGTTCCTGTCGTGATTGAAGAACAGTCTAATGTGTTGGCTTAAGGCATTAGAACATAACGAATCTTGCTGCATTCACGTTCTAATCATATTTTAACCTTTTCTCTATTTGTTAGGCAGCCCACATCAGAACATCTAAACCAAATATGGGTGGTAGAAAAATAGATTTTGTTAATGACTGTACTTATATGCTTCTGCCAATTGTTAGTAAGCAAGTGATATGCTAGCTATTGGGCAAGAGAAAACAGGGAATTAGATACAGGAACAGCAAGATTTTGATAATATCTAGTTATTAATACTAACTTCTGTCCCTATCATGGACAAAGAAACTAGTTATGTTAAATAAGTAAAGATTTTCTAATAGTTTTTTGCACGGCTTCCCCCCTTTCCCAAATGCCTACCAAAATAAAGAAATGCCTGAGGTTTGCCTTGAGTAAGAAATTATGTTTCTTCTTGTCTATGATTTATTCAAGCCCATACTTCTCTTTAATAGTAAACTAGGGTTTGAATCCAGCCCCTGAGATGTTCAAACACTACACTATATTGTACTTCCATTTCCATTTTTGTCTGCTTTATCTTATTTTGTTTCTTATATTCTCACTACCTACTCACATAACCCCTATCCTCACCCTACAAAGACAGAACATTTGTTGTTGAAAAGGTAGTATAAGTAATCATAAGAGGTTTTATTCCTATGACTTAAAAACCATGTATGATTTTATGTATAGGGTAGGGCAAAAAGTAGGTTTATAGTTGTTTGTATGGAAAAAGACATGCAGGTTATGATTATTACAATAGCTCTATTAACTCTGTTTTGCATACTCACAACTGTATACCTACTTTTGCCCCTTCCTGTATATACACTATATGTGTGCATAAGCAGGATGCTTGTGTATATGTAAGCATGCATACTATTCCCATTTCAGAAAAGATTTAAGGGCAGCTTCTTTTTTTTCCTTTTAAAATATATATTTTTATTGATTTTAGAGAGGGAAGGAGAGGGAGAGAAAGAGAAACATAAATGATGAGAGAGAATTATTGATCCAGTTGCCTCCTGCATGCTCCCTACTGCGAATTGAGCCCACAATCCTGGCTGGAGAGCAAACTGTGACCTCCTGGTTCATGGGTCAACATTCAACCACTGAGCCACACTGGGCAGGCAAGGACAACGTCTCTTGCTTTTTATTTTTTGTTATGCTATCAAAAAAAGAAAAACTAACAGATTTTATTGGTTATGGGACAGTCCCCACTCATTTACGTAGGACATTTGATGTGAGATTGTCATTAACACCACATAATCCTAGTATATTGAGTCAAGCGTGGTGGAATAACTAGAGACCATGGTTAATATTTATGAGAACATTGCCCAGCCAGTGTGGCTCAGTGGTTGAGCATCAACCTATGAACCAGGAGGTCAGGGTTTGATTCCCAATAGGGTTGTGGGCTCATATATATACTTATGAGAATCTTAATTTTGGTTATAAAATCCTTAATTTGGGGTATTTGGTGGTTTCCTTCAGACTTGAACTCATTTCAAATTGTCACCATGGAGCTATTGGCATTATATCTTGCATCATTATTGTAGTAGTAAATAATTTGGATTCTTAATTTGTAGAGAATTCATTTCTTTGAATTATGTGATGGTTGAATGCTACATATGTTTTGTAAAGAAAAGGGAGAGTCTATTTATTTTTAATATACATGATGAATAAAGTCTGTTTAATAATATAATGTAATCCAATTGTTCTCCATAGGTTATTTGATTTAATAAAGAAATATAAGTTAAATTATTAGTTGATTACTTTAATTTTAGTTATGTGTATATTTTTCTTCAAATTACTTCTGAGTTTCTTAAAGGCATGACAATGTTAACAACTTGGTGTCAGTGTATCTTGTATATAGTAGATATTCATTAATATTTGTTGAATATATGTTGGAAAATTATACTTTAAAATAAGCCCTGTTTCCAAAATCCTTTCTCTGTAGAAAATGCAAAAGTAGAGTTTCCTAGTCTATCAAAATTATTGCTAATTTCTAATTAGGAAAATTCAAAGACATAAAGTTTTATTAAAATTGCAGAAATGAAAAAGTGCTAGTTTATCAAGGCACTGTATATGTTTTCAAGGAATGTTTAATAAGGTAGAGAGCATGCTTTTCTAACATGTATTTTTATACCTGAAGCTACAGCAGAACGTCCTGTGCGCTGGGTGAAAAGGGCCAGCTCTAATGTGTACACTGAGTGCAGTGAGAAGCACTGTAATTATAATTTCAGACTCTGGAATTTGAATAGGTGCCAGTGTTCCTGCCTTTCTTCATATGGGAAACGAAAATTTCCTTGAAAATCATTTGAAGCTCAGACAAAAGTTCATAGCGGTATTCTCAGGCTCACTCAGGAGTCTTCATTATCCAGGTAACACAGGGGGAGCTTCAATCAACCTCTTAGAGAAGACACTCCAGCTCGCATGATCTCATTGACCAGGAGAATGTTGGTGGCAATCACAGTGCAGGGGTGAAGAAGCTGTTTCTTTACAGAATATTACCCCAATGCCTACTTCTGCCGCTACCACCGGCTCACCTGTGTTCAAGTCCACCCCCACAAGTTGACCTGATTCTGAATTTCTGCTTGAACTTTAACTAGTGTTCTCTGAAGGTCAAAACCAGAATTCTGAGCTAGAACCTTGGGAATAATGAGCAAGTGAGAACCAGCAAATGCTTGAACTCCAAGTTGGGCTATCTATCATCTATCTATTTATCATCTATATCTATCTATCTATCTATCTATCTATCTATCTATCTATCTATCTATCATCATCTATCTATAATTTTTTTGTTAATCCTTATCCGATGATATTTTCCCATTGATTTTTAGACACAGTGGAAAGGAGGGGGAGAGAGAGAGAGAAACATCAATGTGAGAGGTATGTTCCCTTGACCAGAATCAAACCCAGGACCTAAACTGGCTAGGGCGAGCCCTGCTCTTTACAATGGGCTAATACTTAATCAGGGCTTCTGCCATGGCCACTTCCACTGTACCAGCACCTGGAAGTGCACATCCATCAATAGTGTTTTCAACAGCCCTCAAGCCTCTTGTATTACACCTTTCATTTCAGTGAGTGTGCGCATTTGGCCCTTTGACCATTAATGTGACAGACTGAGGACTGTTTCTCAATAAAGGTGAACTTCCCTTTTCCCAATGTATGCTCATAGACAAGCCCTGCATGTCCCAGCCATTCAGGACTTAAGTCATCAAAAGAATCTAGAGCTACCCCACTGCAAGCAAGAGTCAGCCTTTCCATATTTCTCTGTTTAGCTCTGTGTACAGTTACCACGACTCCTCTTGCAAGAGCATTTAAGGAAAATGGATCAATTCCCTGTTGATTAATAACAACAAATCCTTTATCTGAGCCACCACAGACTTTCTTAGTTCTATTATTTTTAACTCCATCTTCAATGAATTTTCTTTTAGCTTTTACTATTTTCCTTCTCTCCTGCACTCTTGTAAAAAAGCTAGAATTTACTTAAGTTTTACATATTATAATGATACTAGGGGCCTGGTGCATGAAATTCATGCATTGGGGGGTGGGGGTCCCTCAGTCCCGCCTGCACCCTCTAGCAGTCCAGGACCCCTCACTCTTTACCACCTGACTGCTTGCTGCTCCTTACCACTCACTCGGCTCGCTGTTCCTTAGTGCTGCTGTGGAGGTGGGAGAGGCTCCTGCCACCGCTGCTGTGCTCGCCTGCCGTGAGCCCGGCTTCTGGCTGAGCAGTGCTCCCCCTGTGGGAGCGCAGTGACCACTAGGGGGCAGCTCCTGTGTTGAACATCTTCCCCCTGGTGGTCAGTGCACATCATAGCAACCGGTCATTCTGGTTGTTCTGCCATAATGGTCACTGAGGCTTTTATTATATAGACTAGAGGCCCGGTGCACAAAAATTTGTGCACTCAGGGGGGGGTCCCTCAGCCCGGCCTGTGCCCTCTCGCAGTCTGGGACCCCTTGGGGGATGACCACCTGCTGGCTTAGGCCCGCTCCCCAGGGGACTGGGCCTAAGCTGGCAGTCAGACATCCCTCTGGCAGCCCGGGAGCCCTCGGGGGATGTCCACTTGCCAGCAGGGAGCAGGCTGAAAGCAGGTATCTGGGGTTTATTTACCTTCTATAATTGAAACTTTGTTGCTTTGTGTGGAGCTCAGAGCCAGCTGCTGCAGCTGGGAAGCTTGGCTTCCTCCATCATTGGGGCAACCAAGCCTCCTGCTTGCTCCAGCTCCGTGGCTGTCGGTCGCCATCTTGGTTGGTTTAATTTGCATATAGTCACTCAGATTGGCTGGTGGGCGTGTCTTAAGGTGTAGCGAAGGTACGGTCAATTTGCATGTTTGTCTTTTATTATATAGATATTGTATGTGAGGATGTATGTATGTACTCGTGTGTGAGATGTATGTGATGTATGTATGTACTCTTTTTTTCATAGCAGGATGCTGATGGTACTGTACATTTTCTGTGTCTGCTTACTGGTTCACCACTGTGAACTTGTGTAAGAAGGGGCTATCATACTCCAGTGGAGAACCAAATCAAGAAGTTTAATGCTTGCATTGCACATTGTGTTTACTCTTACACCTTGTCTCTGTAGTAATACTGAGGAATAATCTCCTTTGTTTGCCCAGGGTGCTTATGCTCTGGGGAGGCTGCTGCTTGTTTATCTTCCCTTTTTGGTTTTGTTATTATTTAGTCGCCCATGTCAGACCTGTTTGTCACTGAGAAAGAGCTTCCTTTGTGAATGAGAGTATACACCTTTCCTTGCATGGGCTCTGCCCATCCGCTTCCTCTGCTCCCACTCAGCCATATTGGCTCCAGGTTGCCACAATACCCCCTGATTGATGAGCAATTTCACTCTTTTCTTGTTTATTAAAGACCAAACCTTCTACACTTTGTTCCATGCACAGATGATGATATCTTCTATTTACAAAGGGAATCCTATTATTTTTTAAAAATCCTATTTTCTGAGAAAAGTAATAAAGTATAAAGAGGTAGAATTGTAGAGTATAAGCATTGATTATTTTCTAATACAAGCCACCTTTTTTAAAAATTTAAATTTATTGTTGACACTATTACAGATGTCCTTATTTTTTAAATTAAATTTATTGGGGTGACATTGGTTAATGAAATTATATAGGGTTCAAGGGTATGATTCTATGATACATCATCTTTATTTTGCACTGTGTGACACCTTTGTTTTAAATCTTAAAGATTTTAAAGAGTAGAAAATTAAGGCTCAGAGAGCTTAGCTGACATTCCTAAATAATTAATCTAAGAAGAGTAAAAAGTCAGACAAGAAACACGTTCCTCAATTTTAAATCCAGTTCTTTCCACAACATCATATCATGTCACTTGCTTATGGATATTTTATGTGGGTCCTCAGACTGCCACAGGCCTCCGGTTCCTATGTCTCACTCTCTTGATTGCCCATTATTCAAAACACTACTTTATCCAAAAGGAAGTCTATTCCCCCCTACTTGCTGAGCCTGCTTCTTACCTAAGGGAAGGAAGGTACAGGAGCTCTTATCTGAGGAACAGGAGCTCTGAGGAAAATTCAAGACTGCCAATTACCTATTTGTTCAGCTAGAAAAATGAAATGTAGAATGTATAGGGGAGCCACTCTCAATTGCTTGGTAGTCTGGGTGTGGGTTACTATTCCCTAGGCCTGATATCCAGAGGACGAAGGGACTAGATGTGCTGGATTGTGGTTAGTGGGCTCTGTTCTGTTTCTCTCCAGCACTTTTAGCAAATGTTTATTATATTTGAGTATAAAGGACAGTGACAAGCAGCAAGTGCTTCATGACTCCCTGTCCTTTCCTCTGCAGCTGGTGGTTCTAGGGAGATCTTTAGGGAGAAACGGTAGGAACACCATTCTCCGTGAGGCTCTGGTAGACTTGAGGTATTGGTTCTAGAGGTGAGGACTTCTTTCCTCTTGAACCCTGGGGAAATCACCAGATTTCCTGTTTCTTTAAGGGAGCTCAGCATGTGAAAACTGTGAAGCCCCTTGGGAAAGGCTATTCTTTTCTATTCATTTGCATTCCTGGGAGAGTATTCTTGTTCCTGCCTATCTTGCTGGGCCAAATTTCTCTCACTTCTTACAGTTAGGAAAAAACTGGTTGGGGGAGACCCAGAAGCAAGGATCCTTTCTTATCGTGTCTCAGTATAAGAACAAGGATTTTCCACTTTGTACACAAATAGCAAATATGAGCCAGCGCTGACAAGAATTTCATGGCTAGTGATTGTCAATGATTGAGAAATCCTTGAGTTTAATAGTTAATCTGATGACATAAGGCAATTTATCCTGAACAAGCAAAGAAAGAAAGATATTTCACTCAAAAACCAGATGGAGGAAAACCAAGTCGAGTGTCTAAAATATGTTTTCTACTAAAGTAGAACTGATGAAAATCTTAGGTAAGATTTTTTTTTTTTAAAAAAGGGAGTCAAAATAAATCTAACAAAAAAATTTTGAATTTAGCATAAGTTTGGTGATGACATTTTAGATATAACACACCAAAGACATGATTCATGAAAGAAATAATTGGTAAACTGAACTTTATTAAAATTAAAAAAAACACTTTTGTTTTGTGAAAAACACCAAGAAAATGAATGAGAAGAGAAACTACATAATGGGAAAAGACAAATCTGATAAGGACCTGCTACTAAAAATATACAAACAATTTTTTAAACAACAATAAGAAAAGGAACAACCCAATTAAAAACGGACAAAAAAATCTCGACACCTCACCAAAGAAGATAAATAAATCGCAAATAAACATATGAATAGATACTCCACATCAAATATCATCAGGGAAATGTCAATTAAAACAACAATAAAATATCACTAATACTTTTTAGCGTAGCCCAAAACTCTGACATCAAGTGCAATGATGTAGAGCAACAGGAACTCTCATTCATTGCTGGTAGAAATGTAAATGGTACAGCAACTTTGGAAGAGAGATTGTTAGTTTCTTACAAAACAAAACATACTCTTACCATGTGATCCAGCAATGATGCTCCTTGGTATTTACCTAAAGGAGTTAAAAACATGTCCACACAAAACCTGCACGTGGATGTTTATAACAGCGTTATTCATAGTTGCCCAAACTTGGAAACAACCAAGGTGTCCTTCAGAGGTGAATGGATAAATAAACTGGTACATCCAGACAATGGAATATTACACAGCACTAAAAGAATATGAGATATGATTTCAATTCTCAATAATAAAAAGAACAAACTGAGCTCAGAGTTAGCAGAAGAAAGAAAATAATAAATATTAGAACAGAACTAAATTTGAATAGAAAACAGGAAAATAATAGAAAAGATTAACAAACTAAGAGTTGATTCTTTGAAAATCTACAAATCTTTAGCTAGATTAACCAAGTAAAAAAGAAAGAGGATGCAAATCAACAAAATTATAAATGAAAGAGGAAACATTACATCTAATACCACAGAAATACAAAGGATCATAAGAAGCCCCTATGAGGGGAAGAAACCAAGATGGCGGCATAGGTAAACACCGGAGACTGCTGCCGCAAACAACCACTTCAAAAATACAACTAAAAGACGGAACGGACATCACCCAGAACCACAGGAAGGCTGGCTGAGGAGAGACTCTTCAACTAGAAGGAAAAATAACAGCACACCGAGGCTCAGAGGAGGCGCAGTGTGGAAAATACTCAGGTGCGGAGGTGCGCGCGCAAAGCGGGCTGGTGGCTGAGAGCGCGGTTGTCGTTTTCGGTCAGGGGGGAGTCTCAGACTCTGAGCTCCAGATACGGGCGAATCGCTGGGGACTCGGACTCAAACGGGAGAAGCGGGAGTGTCTGGCATCAGTTGGAAGGCAGCTTTCTCTCCGAGGTTTGCAGCGGTTCCTGGGGTTCTGAGAAGCAGAGCCTCTGGGAACGGGACTGAGAGCAGCCATAACTGCTCCCTCCGCCTGCCCTGTTGATCCCGCCCCGCCCAAGCCCTGCGCAGAGCCATTTGCCGGATCGCCTCAGGCAAAGGCTAGATTAGCACCTCCCCAGAGGACAGAAGTTTTCCGCGGCAGACACAGCTGATTCACACAGCCAGTCGGCCTGGTGGTCAAATCCCTCTAGTATTAACTACAACAATCAAGGCTCAACTAGAACAAGACTGCGCACAAAGACCACTAGGGGGTGCACCAAGAAAGCATAAAAAATGCGGAGACAAAAAAACATGACAGAAATGGAGGATATAGAGCTAAAAATCGCAATTTTGAGGGCTTGCAAAAATGTGCTAGAAGCTGTCAATAAACTTGAGGAGAGAGTCACGAAAACTAATGAGACCCTCGATGCTATGATAAAGAACCAACTAGAAATTAAGCATACACGGACTGAAATAAAGAATATTATACAGACACCCAATAGCAGACCAGAGGAGCGCAAGAATCAAGTCAAAGATTTGAAATGCGAAGAAGCAAAAAACACCCAACCGGAAAAGCAAAATGAAAAAAGAATCCGAAAATATGAAGATAGTGTAAGGAGCCTCTGGGACAGCTTCAAGCGTACAAACATCAGAATAATTGGGGTGCCAGAAGATGAGAGACAGCAAGATATTGAAAACCTATTTGAAGAAATAATGGCAGAAAACTTCCCCCACCTGGTGAAAGAAATGGACTTACAGGTCCAAGAAGCGCAGAGAACCCCAAACAAAAGGAATCCAAAGAGGACCACACCAAGACACATCATAATTAAAATGCCAAGAGCAAAAGACAAAGAGAGAATCTTAAAAGCAGCAAGAGAAAGAGACTCAATTACCTACAAGGGAATACCCATACGACTGTCAGCTGATTTCTCAACAGAAACTTTGCAGGCCAGAAGGGAGTGGCAAGAAATATTCAAAGTGATGAATAGCAAGAACCTACAACCAAGATTACTTTATCCAGCAAAGCTATCATTCAGAATTGAAGGTCAGATAAAGAGCTTCACAGATAAGGAAAAGCTAAAGGAGTTCATCACCACTAAACCAGTATTATATGAAATGCTGAAAGGTATCCTTTAAGAGGAGGAAGAAGAAAAAGGTAAAGATACAAATTGTGAACAACAAACATGCATCTATCAACAAGTGAATCTAAGAATCAAGTGAATAAATAATCTGATGTACAGAATGAACTGGTGATTATAATGAATCAGGGACATAGAAAGGGAATGGACTGACTATTCTTGGGGGGGAAAGGGAAATGGGAGATGCGGGAAGAGACTGGACAAAAATCGTGCACCTATGGATGAGGACAGTGGGTGGGGAGTGAGGGCGGAGGGTGGAGCGGGAACTGGGAGGAGGGGAGTTATGGGGGAAAAAAAAAAAGAGGAACACATGTAATCTGAACAATAAAGATTTAATAATAATAAAAAAAGAAGCCCCTATGAATGACTATGCACCAACAAACTGGAAAGCCTAGAATAAATGGGAAAAACATACATTTTACTAAGTCTCAAAATATTAAGAATAGAACTGCCATATGATTCAGAAATTCTACTGGGGATATATCCAAAGGAAATGAAAATGACAATGTATCTGCACCCCCAAGTTCATACCAACATTATCTGTTAACAGCCAACAGATGGAAACAACCTATATGTCCCTCAATGGCTGAATGGATAAAGAAAAATTGATACACACACACACACACACACACACACACACACACACACAGAAATATTATTCAACCATTAAAAAGGAAATCTTGCCATTTGTGACAACATGGTTGGACATTGAGGGCATTATGCTAAGTGAAATACGTCAGACAAAGACAAATACTATATAATCTCTATATGTGGAATCTAAAAACCCCAGTCTCATAGAGAAAGAGATTAGATTTGTGGTTAGGGGGTGGGGGAATTGAATGAAGGTGGTCAAAAGTTACAAACTTCCAGTTAGAAAATAAATGAGTACTGGGGATGTAATGTACATGATGACTATAGTTAATACTGCTGTATGGCATTTGAAAGTTGTTTCAAAGTAGATCCCAAGAGTTCCTATTGCAGGAAAAACATTTTTCTTTTTGTATCTTTTGATATGATGATTGTGAACTAAACTTACTAAGGTAACCACTTCACAATATATGCAAATCAAATCATTTATGCTTCAAACCTTAAAGATATATGTGCTGTACATCAATTTTATGTAAATAAAACTAGAAAAAAGAGCTATCAACTTATGACAAGACAAGGGGACATGTAAGTGCATATTACTGTATAGAAGAAGTCAATTTGAAAAGACTCCACACTATATGATTTCAAGTATATGATATTCTGTAAAGGCAAACTTTGGAGACATTAAAAATATCAGTGGTTATCAGAGGTTGAGGGAGGGAGGGATGAATAGGTAAAGCACAGAGTTTTTCTAGGGCAACAAAACTATTTTGTGTGATACTGTACTGTAATGGTGAATACAGTTATACATTTACCAAAACCCATAGAATGTGCACCACCAAGAGTGAACCTTAATGCAAAACTATGGGCTTTTGGAGCTATTGATAAGTCAATGTAGGTTAGTTGATTGTAACACATGTACCACTCTGGTGCAGAATGTCGATGGGGGGAAGCTATGCAAGGGTAGAAGCAGAAGATATACTGACACTCTGTACTGTCCACTCAATTTTTCTGTGACCCTAAAATAAATAAATAAATTTAAAAATATAAAAATTCAATCAAAAAATTGAAAATGATAATGGATATTACTGAATAATGAATTAATAATTTGGGAAATTGAGTGGAAGAAAGCTCTCAAAAAAAGGTAAGACACTCAGAACAGAAACACAAAGGAAAATAAATTTTGAGGTTAGATCTAGTTGATCAAACAAGAGAATACTAGGATGGACATGGACAACAGTGTGGTGACTGCCAGGTGGGAAGGATAGGAGAAGTGAAGTAGGGTATGGTGGGGGGGACAAATGGTGATGAATGGAGACTTGACTTGGGGTGGTGAATGCACAATCCAGTGTACAAAAGATGTGTTGTGGAATTGTGCACCTGAAACCTTATAATTTTGTTAAGCAGTGTCATCCCAATAAATTAAATAAAAAGCAATTTTTATGATGAAAAAGAGAATCCTGGGAGACCCAAAAAGGTATAAAGGAACAGATGAAATAATAAATTAATACTTCCTGAACTGAAGAAAGACCCAAGATTATAGATTGAAAGGGCTGACTGAGTGCCAGACATACCTTGGTAAAATTCTTCAATTTCAAAGATAAAGGTATAATTTTAAAGGCTTCTAGTCAAAACCAATAGTCTATGTGTGATGGAAAGAGAGTATAAGAATCATCTGATTTCTCATCAGCAACACTAGAATTATTAAGGTGCTAGAATAACATTTATATTGGTAAAATTGAGAAAATAGCCTTATAATCCAATAAACCTATACCAGCCAAGGTTAAAATTCATTTGTCAGATAGAATAAAAAGTTTAGGCACACTTTCAAAGTGAACACCATTCTTATGTGCTGTCTCAGGAAAATATTAGAAATGGACATTTTTAATAAAATTTTCATGATGGGGAAGAGGAAATGGTGCAGATCAATAAACTGGATACTCTCTTCATCAACCTGCACTTAATTAAAGTGCTGAATTTCCATCTGTTGGTGTAATGTTCTAATTGATACTCATGAGACTAATAGGCTACTCTATACTTTCTGGGATTTGCTTTATCCTCAGATCTTTTAGAAAATCTGTTTCCATGACATCACTAAGAAACAAATTTTAGGTCACAGGACACTCATGCAATCACCATAAATATATACATATGTATTCATTATAATTTGCTGTACCTTCATTGAACTTAAATTCTCAATCAGCTAAGTAAATATTTTGCCATCTTTCTCTTACATGGCCTCAATTTTTGTTATACCTAACACTAGAGGCCCGGTACACAAAAGTCATGCACTCAGGGGGAGGGGGTATACCCTCAGCCTGGCCTGCACCCTCTCACAGTCCAGGAGCCCTTGGGGGATGTCCAACTGACAGCGGGGAGTGGGCCTAAGCCATCAGTTAGACATCCTTGGATATCCTTAGCGCTGCCACGAAGGTGGGAGAGGCTCCCGCTACTGCCGCTGTTCTCGTCAGCTGTAAACCTGGCTTCTGGCTGAGCGGCGCTGCCCCTGTGGTAGCACACTGACCACCAGGGGGCAACTCCTGCATTGAGCGTCTGCCCCCTGGTGGTCAGTGTGTGTCATAGTGACCGGTCGTTCCACCGTTCAGTTGATTTGCATATTAGCCTTTTATTATATAGGATACTGTACATATGACTGAAATGTTGACAGCTTTCCCTCTGCATTTAATAACAAGATAATGATGATTGCCACTGCAACTTTTATTCAGAGCTCCTAGCCAATGCAAGAAAACAGAAAGAAATAAAATGCTACACATGGCAATTGCAGTTGCCAAAGAAGAAATAAAACTCTGTGTTTGCAGATGACCTGGTTGTAAATGTAGAAAATTAAAAATAATCTGTATGCAAATTATTCAAATAACAGATGAACTTATCAAAGTTGCAGTATATAAAATCAGTATGTAAATTTTATTTTAAAAACAAAAAAATGAATTTTAAAAAGATATCATTTACAATAATGTCAACATTTATTAACTTACTAGGGTAAAGATAATAAAAGTGTAAGACCTCAACAAGAGAAACTATAAAACCTTACTAGAAAAATTAAAGGAGAAGGAACCAAGATGGTGATGTAGGTGAACACAACCACATCAAAATTACAACTAAATCAGAACAACCGTCATCCAGAACTGCCTGAAATCTAACTGAATGGAAGTCCTACAACTAGAGAAGTAAAGAAGAAAGCACATTGAGGCTGGTAGGAGGAGCAGAGGCGCAGAAAGGGCTAGACCAGCACCCATGTGTGCTGCTTTTTTAATGGAGAGGGTGATAGTCTCTGTGGAGGCTGCCCGGAGGAGCAAGGTGTCACAGCCCCACACCAGACCCCCAGCCCAGGCTCCCAGAGCTGGGAAAAGAAGTCTCTGTGTAACTATAGGCTATAAAAACCAGCAGGGCTTGGGGTTCAGTGACACGGAGGCTGCTGGAGACCAGCTGATCCTCTTAAAGGGCCAGCACAGGAACTGAACTTCCTCTGAGCTCCAGCACCAGGGCAAGGCTCTGGGGAACACAGACACTTATGTGGAGAAACTGGATTGTCTAGCATCAGGGCAGGAACTCAGGGGTGGCTTTCTCCCAGGCTGAGGTGCTCCCAGGAGTGATTGTTCCTGTCTTGGGACCTTCCCAGTCACAGGGCTAACTAGCATTCATTTCTGTTTGCTCTTCCCTGGTGAATCTTTGAGGCCCCGCCCCTTTCAATTTGCAGCCTCACACAACCTGTGTGCAGCAGTTTTTCCATATAAATGACCCGACCTGGTTCAGGCTTCAGACTTAGCTGAAATCTCCTAAGCAAGCTGCAGCTGGGTTAGGGAGCCCCAAACCTATCAATAAAAGGCCCCAACCTGGTTCAGGCTTCAGACTTAGCTGAAATCTCCTAAGCAAGCTGCAGCTGGGTTAGGGAGCCGCAAACCTATCAATAAAAGGCCCCACACCGTACTAACACCAGCCTGCCTTGCTTCACAGCTGGGCCTCACTTGGGCACTTCCAAGTCCAATACAAATAGCAAGTAGCAGCCATCTGCAGATCCTTCTGTAGCTCCTGCTGGGTGGCCCCAGGCAGTGGCTGACTTTACATCTCCCTGGACATCCAAGAGCCAGTGCACCTGGTGGTCAGCATCTGACCACTGTAAAAAAAAAAGTGTCTATAATTAAAAAGATAAAAGAAAAATTAAAGATATATGAAAAGAAAAAATCTTACTGATGAGTTGGAAGACTACTATTATAAAGATGTAAAATATCCTCAAATTAACTACAGATTCAATGCAAGTCCAAACAAAATTCTTGCAAATTCTTTTCTTTTCTTTTTGGTGTGTTTGTGTATGTGTGTGTGTGTGTGTGTGTGTGTGTGTGTGTGTATGTGACTTAAAAAGTTAATTCTAAAATTTATATGGAAATTTAAAGGCCACAAATGGTTAAGACTATTCAAGAGAAACAAAAATGTAAAAGAACTCTTTCTATTAGTTACCAAGACATTATATTACAGTAATTAATATTGTGTGATATTGGTGCAAAGATTTAAAAAAAGATCAATGGAACATAAAAGAATGCCAGAAATAGGATAATAGTTGATTTACAACTAATGCTACAATACAAAACTATTGGCTAGAATAGTTTTTTCAACTGATATTGATTTAGCTGAATATATGGGAGAAAAAATTATTTGCAATTGGATTATAGATCTAAATGTATTGAAAGTAAGACAATAAAACTCCTAGAATACAGCATAAGAGAATATTTTAACGGCCTGAGAATAGGAAATAATTTCCAAAATAGAACATCAAAGTATTAATAATCAGAGAAATGCATGATTGGGATTACATTATAATTAAGAACTTGTACTCATCAAAAGTTTAAGTGTCCATCAGTAGATAAGTGGGTAAAACAGCTGTGATACATTATTCAATGGAACATTACTCAGCTGTTAAAAAAAGAAGGAAATATTACATTTTGTGACAGCATGGAGAGACTCTGAGGGTATTCTGCTAAGTGAAATAATCCATTCAGAGAAAGACAAATACTATATGATTTCACTTATATGGAATCCAGTGAATAAAATAAACTGATGAACAAAATAGAAACAGAGGCATGAAAACATGGAACAGACTGACAGAGGTCAGAGAGGAGGGTAATGGGAGGCTGGGTGAAAAAGGTAAAGTGATTAAACAAAAAAACACCCAAATTTATAGACACAGAAAACAGTATGGTGATTATCAAAGGGAAAGGGGGTTGAGGGAGGTAGAAGAAGGTTAAGGGGTGATAAACTGTGATAGAAGATTTGACTTTGGGTGCTGAACACACAATACAATATACAGATGACACATTATAGAATTGTATACTTGAAACCTATATAATTTTATTAACAAATGCCACCCCAATAAATTCAATGTAAATGTAAAAATTTGAATGAAAAGGTAATTCAGAGAGTTGGAGAAAACACATACATCACATAGAGGTGATTTAGAATCACCTTATATATATATGCCTAAGTGACCATTAAGACCAAACTACCAGAATGACCCGTTGACCAGTCACTATGACACTCACTGACCACCAGGGGACAGACGCTCAATGCAGGAGCTATCCCCTGGTGGTCATTGCGCTCCCACAGTGGGAGCGCTGCTCAGCTGACAGACTTGACTGGCAGCCACTCACTCCCTCAGTAGCCCTGCAGGTCCAATCTCCAAAGAATGGCCCAGGCACCGATGGACCAGCGCCACCGGCATGATCCTGACACTGCCACCCTCCTGGAAGTCGGCCTTGGGCGCCGTGGCCGCTTCCCCTTCCTAGGTGCTCCACAAAGGAAGAAAGGATATAAAGCAGCCACCAGGTGGCTCACGACAACCGGCGGGAACATCAGCAGGATGGATCCGGATCCTGGGTCAGCAAGTGTGTTCTGGCAACCCCCCACCCCGACCCCACCCATGCACGGGGCCTCTAGTTAGCTATAAAAGAAAACCCACAACCAATAAGGAAAAGATAGACAACCCTTAACAATGGCCAAGATGCTTGAACTGGTACTTTAAAAAAAAGTTAATTTAATTTAATATTTTCCATCACCTATTATCCCCTGTTTGACCTTGAACTGGTACTTTTTAAAGGAGGCTATCCACATAGCTATCAAACATATAAAAAATGCAGCAATCACAGAAATGCATTTGAAAATGATAGCGACAGATTTCTGCTTTTAGCCATGATGGGGTAAGAGAGACTGGATTTTCATTCCCACAGTAAACAGCTGGTAAAACTGAACAAAATAGATACAAAAACTGTCTTCAGACGTTGAACAATAGGCAGCATAGAGCTGTGATTCCTGAGAGTCGTGAAACAAGCCAAGGACGCCTTGGGATTCCAAACTTCATTACTGACGGCACATTGTTGACTCTAAAGCAAGGAAAGGAGGTGCCAAGTAAATCCTGGAAGTCTTGCTGAGTTGTTGAGTCTGAAATCAGGGCTCAGGGAGACTTCCTGAGCTGGAAGTTGCAGGATAAAGTCCCAGAGGGAAGAGACCTATGCAGAAACAGAGCTCCAAAAATATGCATGGAAGTCCCTTGAATCTTAGCTACTAGTAAATACTGAGATATGTTTAGGGCAAAACTCCATGAGGCTAAAAGTGACTGGGGAATTATGAGTGGAATGGTTCCTAGAGCTCACACTAGAATGGGAAGATTTGAGTTCCATTTACCAGAACGGAGAGTTCTCCATCTCCCAGAGCATTCTGTAGAGACCCAGAATGATATTGTTACTAGTGGTAGTGAGGTTAAACTATCAGGATCAAGCTCAGCTGTACGATGCCACTTGCAAACACAAAGCCTACTTTCTTTAAAAGAACAAACAAAATCCAGGCAATAATGGAAGAAATATATTGTTCAACATCCAATCAATATTTACTAGACAAAATGCAGAAAATATGACCCACAACCAGGAGAAAAATCAGTAGGAACAGGCTCAGAAATGATAGAGATTCAATTAATGAAAAAGATGTTAAAACACCAATTACAGTTATGTTCAAACATTTAGAGAAAAATGGGAACATTGTGAGGAAATTGAAATAATGTAGAATAGAACTAATATAAATAATAGTGAGAAAAATATGTGAAATAAAAAACTGAATAGGATTAACAGCAATCAGTCACAGCAGAACAAAAGATCAGTGAACTTGAAGAAATCACAATAGTTATTAGGCAAATAAAGCACAAAAAAAAAAAGAGAGAGAAAAGAACAGCAGTATTGAACAGTCTAACTGATGTATAACTCTAGAATTGTAATTCCAGAAATGAGAGGGAATGGAGATGGAGACAGAAAAAATACTTAAAGAAATAATAGTCAAGATTTTTTCTAATGGGCGAAACTAGGAAGAAACTTGAAGCTGCCTAGGCTTGCCTGTGCCCGTCCCCACTGATCCGGCGCCCTGTGGCCCAGGCCGCACTGACTGACCGCACCGACTGATCGCACGGAGCCCTGGCCATGGGGCTGTGTGGGCCCTGGGCGGTGTGAGCGTGGGCCTTCCGTGGGCTCCCAGGACTGGCCAAGGGAAGGAGGGTGGGGTGTTGGGGGGGGGGCGTGGGTGTATGACACGCTTGTCAGAGGTGACACGCGAACTCATTTTTTTTGGTTGATTTTTCTTTGTTAAATGGCATTTAAATATATAAAATAAATATCAAAAATATAAGTCTTTGTTTTACTATGGTTGCAAATATCAAAAAATTTCTATATGTGACACGGCACCAGAGTTAAGTTAGGGTTTTTCAAAATGCTGACACGCCGAGCTCAAAAGGTTCGCCATCACTGGTGTAGAGCATCAAAAAAATTATTCAAAAGGAAAACAGCTCATGAACTTCTACCAGTAAAGCCGGTGGAAATTGCTATAGAGGCGTGGTGGGTGGTGCAGGCTGGATATATCTCGGAAGAGGACATAAAGATATGCACTTTGCCTGAGAAATGCAGGCCCTCAGCTCTCTGGATCACTAGATTACAATGTAGTACATAGTTTATATAACACAGGATTTATTTATTTGGATGTACCAATATCTGATGACAGTTGTATAGCAGCTCCTCCTCTTGAAGGTTTTGTAATGAATCAAGTGCAAGGTCATTATTTTGAAACTCTGCTCTATAAGGTATTTGTTTCAATAGATGAGCACACTAATGATGCAGAGCTTGCAATGTCCTTGAGATAGACTTATCCCTGGTTAAGAATGCTGTTTCAATGTATTGCCGATTGGGCTTTGCCCATAGAAGGGACAAGTAATACATTTGGATCAACTTCACTCATCGTGGAGAAATGTTCCATCTGTGAGCAGATTACAGGGTACTTCAGATCCGCAGAAGATGCTCCTGTCCTAGGGCTGTGGGGGAGCAGGAGTCCGTACAGGAGACGCCCTCGGCTACTGACACTGACACAAACAGTCAAGAGGATCCAGCCCACACAGCCAGTGTAAGCAGCTTAAGTTTATATACGAAGCATTTCTGACTCAACTCTCGCTGGCTTTTTAATGATGGGAAATCTTTCACCAAACTTGAAAAGCCATGCAGTCACATGTTGGAAGTTGGCGCTCTCAGGGGAGTCTCTGGACAGCTTTCTCATAGACCTGGGGATGCTTCGGAGCCCGGGGGCAGGAGAAGCACGGAGCTGTTCTGACCACGCACTCACGCTGAGAAACACGAGACTGTGTCTTCGTCACAATAAAGATCTAGTTGCACAAACTGCACAGCCAGCCCAGCCCAATTGTGGTTTTCCTCGGGATTTCTTACGCTGTGAAAATCTCCTTGGTTTGGACCCTGCCACTCGCAGCGGAGTTCTAAACGAAAGTCACACACTGCTTCTTCCCATGGCTCCTCTCCCCAGTGAAATTCGGCCGTTCAGCAGCTGCCCTCCTCAGCATATTGGACCAGCTATCCCACAAGTCAGTTCTGTCTGGTTTAAACTGTACATTTGCCATGTCACTGGGCAAGGACCACCATCTCTTTTGCTGTCCAAAGGTACAAGACTTCGAAAACTGCCAGATATTTTCCAGGGTTCTGATCGATTACTAATAACATTTTGGGGTCATGATCCTGAGGTAGTTCCTACCTCAAATGTGCTCACAATGTTGGATGATGCTTTAACACATTCGGGGTTTTGATTCAGGGACGTGGTTTCCACAGGGCAGGAGAAACTGTCCACATACCATTGCCACTTGATGAGACAGAGCTACAAGGACAGTTTACTTATGTCAATATGGGTGTTCGTAACGCATTGGGAATATTAAGGAACAAGGTGGACTTGCAGCATTTTTGTGGATATAGCACCATGTTGAATGCTTTGAGCCAACTTGCAAGCAGAAAACTCAGTGAGGCTTCTGATGAGAGAGGTGCACCTGAGTTGGCCTCTGGCTCAGATGTAAATGAAGTACAGAGTCATTTGAAATGGTCGTTGAGGAGGCAACTGCAGATTTAGCAACTAAGCAAAACTCTGTTGCCACAACAGAAGCAGACGGGGTTCCTCTCGAGCTGTGCTTTGGAATTCCACTGTTTCGTTCTGAATTAAACTGGAAAATTTGTAGAAAGTTGCTACCCATGGCCTTTGCAGGGAAAAGAGCCTTCAAAACCTCTTACGTTCCAGTAGAAAACTTTCTCCACAGCCCTTCACTTTGTCCACTCATTCCAGGAGGCGCTTCAGCTCTGGATACGCACACAGAGGCCCGCTTTTCGTTTGCTCTCCCAGTCATCCTGTGCAGACCTGGGAGTCCCACTTCCCCCAAAGAACTCAATATGGAAAGATGGCATCTTGTCATTTTGGAGTGGACGGTCACCTTCCTCACTGGGTATTGCTGGTCTCCATTTGCAATGATTTGGTTACACCATTTGTTGTTCACACTTTCTGCCTTTTTTCTTTCTTAAGGTTAGCTTTACAGTGCCAGCCACTAAAATGCATCCTTCTGCCGCCGTGCGATTCATGCTTACCTGGTGTTCAAAGTTTGGGGAACACGTTCACGGTTTCTGAAGTTCTCCTCATTGATGTCCTGATGCAACCAAGAGCTTTTTGGCAGCCTGCTCTGTATTTTTACCTTGAGACAACCTGTGTTTCTTTTCTAAAACAGGATCTGCTTTATAGGTTTATGATGACTGTATGTTTATAAGCAGCCACTATGAATACTGCAGTGTAATTTTATATGTTAGGTTATCAAACGCAAATCTCGTTGTTTTATATTTTGTTATCCTCTCTTTAGGGGATCATGGGAAGAGTGGAAGGCTTCTTGGTACTTCAAGTAGCAAAACTATGAAACATAGATGCCCAGGACTGAGAAATGATGTGAAGGGGCATTAAGAACTCCTGTGGCTGTAAGTGATGTATAGCAGTTGAACATTGTTGAAGGTATGTCAATCAGCATAGTATGTATAGCTTACCCTTAACTTCTAAGGTCTTAACCCCAACTCTGACTCTACATTAACATCTCATGAGAAACTTTGGAAAGCATTCTATTTTTATTTATTTATTTAATTGTTTAAAGTATTACAAATAATAGTACATATGTCTCCTTTTCCACCATTGACCTTCCCCCAACTTCCCCCACCCCCCAGCACATGCCCTCACCCCGCTAGTGTCTGTGTCCATTGGTTATGCTTATACCAGAGGCCTGATGCGCAAAATTAGTGCAAGGAGCTTGGCCCTCGCGGCCCAGGCTTCATCTAGAGCAGTGATGGCGAACCTTTTGAGCTCGGCGTGTCAGCATTTTGAAAAACCCTAACTTAACTCTGGTGCCGTGTCACATATAGAAATATTTTGATATTTGCAACCATAGTAAAACAAAGACTTATATTTTTGATATTTATTTTATATATTTAAATGCCATTTAACAAAGAAAAATCAACCAAAAAAAATGAGTTCG
>NW_005357754.1:73168-115403 GCF_000412655.1 Myotis brandtii | reverse complement strand
TTTGTCGATTTGTTGATGATAGCCATTCTGACAGGTGTGAGATGGTACCTCATCGTCATTTTGATTTGCATCTCTCAGATGACTAGTGACTTTGAGCATGTTTTCATATGTCTCTTGGCCTTCTGTAAGCATTCTATTTTTTTTATTGTTTAAAGTTTTACAAATAGTAGAACATATGCCTCCTTTTTTCCCTATTGACCTCCCTCCATCACCCCCGCCCCCTGTGGCACATGACCTCACCCCCTAGTGTCTGTGTCCATTAGTTATGTAAGCATTCTATTTTAAAACAACATTTATATGTGGACTTCTGTTGTCACTCACTTTGGGATTTATATTTTCATAGAGCAGCGGTTCTCAACCGGTGGGTCGTGACCCCTTTGGGGGTCGAACAACCCTTTCACAGGGGTCACCAAAGACCATCGGAAAACACATATATAATTACATATTGTTCTTGTGATTAATCACTATGCTTTAATTATGTTCAATTTGTAACAATGAAATTGGGGGTCACCACAACATGAGGAACTCTATTAAAGGGTTGCGGCATTAGGAAGGTTGAGAACCACTGTCATAGAGTCTTTCTGGAAAAAGAAAATTTATTTTCTGTTCTTGTAGCTGTGTCTGCTGCACATTTTTTGTTTGTAGCTTTACCAATTAATTGTTATGAAATTGAATTTTATGTTCTCAAACCAAGGGTTATGATTTTAGGTTAGAATTACATAACAGAAGCATTAAAGCTATGTCTTCTGATCAAAATGCTCTAGTGAAAAGCCTACTTTGAAGACATATTCTTAGGCAGTTTGGATCTTAAATTTATGTGAACAGTTTGGGGAGGAAATGATAAAGGAAAATTGAGTAATTTCAAAATGTTTCTTGAGTCGTTGATTCTTTTAGTGTCTCAAATGTTAATTAGAATAATTGGAATCACTTTTTAGATTTTTCAGGTTACCTTGGGAAGTTTGTGCAGTGTTATAGTTTAGTTTAGCTCTTCTCCTAGGATAACGGTTTGCCAGTTTAAAACTGTAACCAAATGAACTGATCAAAGAACATATATCTAAAACACTTAAGGCATTAGAAAATTAGGGAATGTTAAAACCTAAACATTTTTGCTGATAATTTTTGTTATTTATAGAACTAATATTTGTGGATTTTAACATCCTCCTGGAAATATATGCCTTTTTAAAAACTGTTACCATAACCTGCATTCAGCCCCATGGCCTACACACAGAACTGAATCGTTTGGAGCAGGTCACCTGTGGCAAGTCAGTGCCGTGTTTAGGTAAATGCAGTTAACTTTTAGTTTTCTACTTTCTCTCTTATATGAGGTAGAAATCAGTGTATCTTATAAATGTTTGTCTATAAAAGGAACAATACATACTAATATTAAAATAATTTCTTATGACTGTGAATCACTCATTCCCCCACCCCAATAATTGATACTGGACATTCCTAGTGCTATTAGGTATGTATGTAACTTTTACAGTTTTTCAATCGAAAGTTGTAAGTATTTCATTTGATCAGGGCTCTTTAATCTCATTTGCTTTGTTTGAATTAATTGTAGTTATTTTATTTTATTTATTTCTGTATTACCAATATAAGCCTATTGTAGTGACATGTACACTAATAAAGAATCAGATATTTGTAAAATAAATAATCAAATAAAATGAAATAGTAGCCAAGAAATTTTCAAAGTTGAGAAAAATTATAACCTACAGATCCAAGAAGCTCCATAAATCCCAAGCAGAAGGAACATGAAGGAAGTGTCACCAATACACATAATCAAGTTGTTGAAATCCAGCAATAAACAAAATCTTTAAAGCAACCAGAGGAAAGAGTCAAACTTCATACAGAAGAACAAAGTAAGTATTGTCATAGCCATCTTGTCAGAAACTCTTTAAGCCAGAAGACAATGGAACAGCGTCTTTAAAGTGTTGAGAAAAAGTCCACCTAGAATTCTATTTTCAGAAACAATATCTTTCAAAACTGAAGGTGAAATGCATTATTTTTTCTGAGATAAAAGCTGAAGGAATTTGTCTCTAGCAGACTTTCATATAGAAAATATTAAAATAAATTATAAAGCCAGAAAAATTACACCAGATGTAAATTGGGTTCACACAGGAGAAAGAGAGCTCCAGAAATGGCGAATATATGTGTACATGAACTGACTTTTGTTTTCTCATTAAAATAATTGACAATTTAAAATTTTTTTAACTGTTTTTGGTGTTTACACTATTATAGATATCCCCATTTCCCCCCAACATCCTTTGACGAGCTCCACCCATTTCTTGCCACTTCTCCCCCCTCCCCCCAACTCTGGCCATCACCACACTATAGTCTGTGTTCCTGGGTTATGCATACTAGTATATGTTCTTTGGCTACTTTTTTCACCTTCTTTGATCCAGTGCCTCCTCCCCCTCCCCTCTGACAGTTGCCAGTCTGTTCCATGTATCCATGCCTCTGATTCTATTTTGTTCATTAGTTAGTTTATTTTATTCATTAGATTACACAAATAAATGAGATCATAGGGTATTTGCCTTTCACTGATTGGCTCATTTCACTTAGCATAATATTCTCTAGATCCATACATTCTGCAGAAAAGGTAAGATTTCCTTCTTTTTATGGCTGCATAGGGTTCCATTGTGTAAATGTACCACAGTTTTTTTTTATCCATTCATCTACTGATGGGCACTTGGGCTGTTTCCAAATCTTGGCTATTGTAAATAATTCTGCTATGAACATGGGGGAGCATATATTCTTTCTGATTGATGTTTTGGGATTCCTAGGAAATATTCCCAGAAATGGGATTGCTGGGTCAGAAGGAAATTCCATTTTTAATTTTTTTTAGGAAACTCCATACTGTTTTCCGCAGTGACTGACTGCATCAGTCTATGTTCCCACCTACAATGCACAAAGGTTCCATTTTCTCCACATCCTCACCAGCACTTGTGGTTTTGTTGATTTGTTGATGGTAGCCCGTCTGGCAGGTGTGTACTGATATCTAATTGTGGTTTGAATTTGTAGATTACACAAATAAATGAGATCATAGGGTATTTGCCTTTCACTGATTGGCTCATTTCACTTAGCATAATATTCTCTAGATCCATACATTCTGCAGAAAAGGTAAGATTTCCTTCTTTTTATGGCTGCATAGGGTTCCATTGTGTAAATGTACCACAGTTTTTTTTATCCATTCATGTACTGATGGGCACTTGGGCTGTTTCCAAATCTTGGCTATTGTAAATAATTCTGCTATGAACATGGGGGAGCATATATTCTTTCTGATTGATGTTTTGGGATTCCTAGGAAATATTCCCAGAAATGGGATTGCTGGGTCAGAAGGAAATTCCATTTTTAATTTTTTTTTAGGAAACTCCATACTGTTTCCCGCAGTGACTGCACCAGTCTATGTTCCCACCTACAATGCACAAGGGTTCCATTTTCTCCACATCCTCGCCAGCACTTGTGGTTTTGTTGATTTGTTGATGGTAGCCCGTCTGGCAGGTGTGTACTGATATCTAATTGTGGTTTGAATTTGCATCTCTCTGACGATTAGTGATGTTGAGCATCTTTTCACATGTCTATTGGCCATCTGAATGTCCTCGTTGGAGCAGTGTCTACACAGTCCTGTGCCCATTTTTAAATTGGACTGTCTTCCTGGTGCTGAGTTGTATTATATATTTTGGAGATTAACCCCTTATCAGATGTATCATTGGCAAATATGTTCTACCATACAGTGGGTTCCCTTTCATTTTGCTGCTGGTTTCCTTTGCTGTACACAAGCTTTTCAATTTGATGTAGTCCCATTTGTTTATTTTTTCTTTTGTTTCCATTGGCCTATGAGATATATTGGCACAAATTCTGCTACATGAGATGTCTGAGATTTTACTGCCTATGTTTTCTCCCAGGTTTTTTATGGTTTCATGATCAACATTTAAGTCTTTTATCAGTTTTGAGTTTATTCTGTGTATGTTGTAAGTTGGTGGTCTAACTTCATTTCTTTCTTTCTTTTTTTTTTTTTTTGGCATGTAGCTATCCAATTTCCCAATGCCATTTATTGAAGAGACTGTCTTTACTCCATTGTATGCACTTGCTGCTTTGTCAAGTATTAATTGACCATAAAGGTGTTGGTTTATTTCTAGGCTGCTGTTTTGTTCCATTGATCTATATCCCTATTCTTATGCCAGTACCAGATAATTTTCATTACAATGACCTTGTCGTGTAGTTTGATATCAGGTATTGTGATCCCTCCACCTTTGTTCTTCTTTCTCAAGATTGCTGAGGCTATTTGGAGTTGTTTTTGGTTTCATATAAATTTTTGGAATATTTGTACCACATCTGTAAAATATGCCATTGGTATTTTAATAGGAATTGCATTGAACCTATAGATTGCTTTGGGTAGTATGACCATTTTAAGGATGTTAATGATTTCAATCCATAAACATGGTATATGCTTCCACTGATTTATATCTTTCTCAGTTTCTTTCTTCAATGTCCTATAGTGTTCTGAGTACAAGTCTTTTACCTCCTTGGCTAAATATATTCCTAGGTACCTACTTTTTTGGTTGTTCAATAGTAAATGGGATTCTTTGCTTTGTTTCTCTTTCTGATAGTTCATTATTGATGTGTAAAAATGCCACTGATTTCTGAATATTAATTTTATATCCTATTTCTTTGTTGAATTCATTTATTAGATCCAATATATATTTTTTTTTGTGTGTGGAGTCTTTAGGATTTTCTATGTATGATATCATGTTATCTGCAAATAATGACAGTTTTACTTCTTCCTTTCCAATTTGGATGCCTTTTATTTCTTCTTCTTTTCTGATTGCTGTGGCTAGGACTTCCAGTACTGCACTGAATAAGAGTGGTAAAAGTGCACATCCCTGTGTTGTTTCTGATCTTAAGGGAAATACTTGTAGCTTTTGTCCATTGAGTATGATGTAGGTTTTTTATATATGGACTTTATTATGTTGAGATATGATTTCTCCAATTCTACTTTGTTGAGAGTTTTGATCAAAAATGGGTGCTGGATTCTATCAGATGTTTTTTCTGCATCTATTGATATGATCATGTGATTTTAAACTTTCATTTTGTTTTTGTGATGCATTGCATTTATTGATTTGTGAATATTGTACCATCTTGCATCCCCAGGATAAATCCCACTTGACCATGGTGTATGATCCTTTTAATGTATTGCTGGATCGGTTTTCTAATATTTTTTTGAGGGTTTCAGCATCTATGTTCATCAGAATATTCGCCTATAATTTTCTTTCTTCGTAGAGTTTTTATCTGGTTTTGGAATTAGGATAATGATGGCCTCTTAAGAAGAGCTTGGAAGTGTTCCTCTCTTGAATTTTTTGGAACAGTTTGGGAAGGATAGATGTTAGTTCTTTGAATGTTTGGTAACATTTGCCAGTGAAGCTCTCCAGTCTGGGACTTCTGTTGCTAGGAGCCTTTTGATTACTGCTTCAATTTCATTAGTTGTAATACATCTATTCAGGATTTCTGATTTTTTCTGATTAAGTTTGGAAGATTGTATGTTCCTAGATATTTATCCATTTTGCCCAGGTTGTCCATTTTCTTAGCATATAGGTGTACATAGTATTTTCCTTTACAATCCTTTGTATTTCTGTGATGTCAGTGGTTACATCTCCTCTTTCATTTCTGATTTTATTTGGGTCTTCTCTCTCTTTTTTTTCTTGATGAATCTGGTTAAAGGTTTCAAAGAACCAGCTATTGATTTCATCAATCTTTTTATTGCTTTTTAGACTCTATTTTATTTCCACTTTGATCCTTATTATTTCCCTCCTACTTACTCTGGGCTTTGTTTTCTTTTCTTGTTCTTTTCATTGTAGGATTAGATTTTTTGAGATTTTTTCTTGTTTCTTGAGGTAGGCCTGTAATGCAATGAACTTCTCTCTCAGAATTGCTTTTGCTGTGTCCCATAGATTTTGGATTGCTGTGTGTTCATTTTCATTAGTTTCCAGAAATTTTTGAGTTCTTTCTTGATTTCATTGTTAACTGATTAATGGTTTAATAACATGCTATTTAGCCTCCATGTGCTTAAATGTTTTTGAGTGCTTTTATTGTAGTTGATTTCTAGTTTTACGCCATTGTGATCTGAGAAGATGCTTGATATGATTTCAATTTTCTTGAATTTGTTAAGACTTATTTTGTGTCCTAACATGTGTTCTATCTTTGGGAATGTTATATGTGCACTAGAGAAGAATGTATATTGTGTTGCTTTGGTATAAAAAGTTTTGTAGATATTAATTAAGTCCATCCAATTTAGGTGTCACTTAAGGTTACTGTTTTTTTGTTGATTTTTTTTGGAAGATCTATCCTTTGATGACAGTGATGTGTTAAAATTTTTTCTCCTATGACTGTATTGCTGTTAATCTATCTCTTAAAGCCCACCAAGATTTTCTTTATAAATTTAGGTGCTCCTATATTGGGTGCATATATGTTTACAAGGGTCATATCTTCTTGTTGATTTTTCAGTATTATGTAGTGACCCTCTTTGTCTCTTGTTCTGGCCTTTATTTTGAAGTCTATTTTGTCAGTATAAGTTTTGCCACCCAGCTTTTTCCCCCCATTTGCATGGAATGTTTTTTTCTATCCCTTCACTTTCAGCCTGAGTGAATCTTTTCTTCTGACGTGGGTCTCTTGTAGACAGCATATATATGGGTCATGTTTTCTTATCCATTCAGCTACCCTATGTCTTTTGATTGGAGCATTTAATCCATTTACATTCAAGGTTATTATTGAAAGGTACTTATTTATTGTCATTTTTTCTTTATGTTCCTCTCTCTATTTCTTCTTCTTAAAGCAGCCCCTTCTTGCATTATTGGTGCTAACTGACTAACACAAAAAAGTAGTAATGTATGGTAGGATTTAAAGTATATGTAGAGTGAAATATACAATAAAAATATCACAAAGGACAGGAGTAAAAAATGGAAATGTATCTTAAAATTCTCTTATTATATAAAAGTGGTATATTATTATTTGAAGGTAGACCATATTAAGTTAACACACACACACACACACACACACACACACACACACACATACACACACACACATTAAACCCTATAAAAACACCAAGAAAAAGAGATAACTAGTAAACCAATAGTTTAGATACAGTGGAAACATCAAAGTACCTAATTAATCTGAAAGGAAACAGAAAAAAAGGAGGAAAGAGTCTAAGAGCAAATGGGGTAAGTAGAAAGCAAATAGTAAAATGGTAGACATAAACCCAGCCATGTTCATAATCGTATCATATACAGATGGCATAAACACTCTAGTGAAACAGGCTTAAGACTGGGTTAGAAAAAAGGAAGACCAACTATATACTCCATAAAAATTAAAAAAATATATATTTTAGTGTTAGTCTTAACCTGAGGATATTTTTCCCATTGATTTTTTTTTTTTTAGAGAGAGTAGAAGGGAGGGAGAGAGTCAGAGAGAGAGAAATATTGATGTGAGAGAGACACATTGATTTGTTGCCTCCCACAGGTGCCCTGACTAGGGCCGGGGATCATGCCTTCAACCGAAGTATGTGCCCTTGCCTGGAATTGAACCTGGGACCTTTCAGTCCTTGGGCTGATGCTCTATCCATTAGCTAAACCAGGAAAGGCCCTAAAAAATTAATTTTAAAGAATCAGATTAGAAAGATTAGATTAGATTAGATTAGATTAAAAGGTACACCATTCAAAACTGAATCATAAGAAAGCTAACTATATTTATATCAGACAAAGTGACATCAAAACAAGGAATATTTATCTGAGTTAAACAGGGGCACTTAAGAGTGTTAAAATATGAAGAAGACATAATCTCAGATGTTTATGTACTAGTAACAAATTATAAAACATGTATCACAAACTAACAAAACTGAAAGGAGAAATAAACAAACTAAAAATTAAGATGGGGGATTTCAATACTCCTTTATCACTAATTGATAGAACAAGTAGGCAGGAAATCAGTAAGTATACACAAGATAAGAACAGCCCTATCAATCAACTGAGCCATAATTGATATTTATGGGAAAGCCACCTAACAACAGAAGAATACACATTCCTTTAAAGTACATTTGGAAAATTGGCTAAGATTGGCTGTATTTTAGGCCATAAAACATGTCTCAGCAAATTAAAAAGATTAAAATTATACAAGTTCTATAACAACAGAATTAAATTAGTAATTAACAACAGAAGCATGTTTGAGAAAAAAATTCAAAATATTTGGAGCCCATAAATCTTTAATTTCTTAAAGAAATTACAGAGATATTAGAAATTATTTAAAACTAAATAGAAATGAAAACACAGCATATCAGAATTTGTGACATGCAGCTAAAATAGTGTCAAGAAGGACATTTACAACCTTAAATTTTATATTATCAAAGAATAAGTTAAAAACTAATAATTTAATTTTCCAACACAGGAAGCTAGCAAATATGCCCAAAACAAGCAGAAAGGAAGGCTTAAAGAAAGAGCAGAGATTAATGAAAAAAAAAGCAATGTAATCAGAAGCTATGCTGAAACATTAATGAAATTGATAAACCTCTAGAGTTAGATTATTAAGAAAAGAGAAGATGACATAAGTTACCAATATAAGGAATGAAAAAAGGGGTGATCACTGCAGATACTACAGCAGAGGGATATTATGAACAACTTTTGGTCAATAAACCTGACAACTGAAGTGAAATGGACATAGTCCTTGAAGGACGCAAATTATTAAAACTAGGTCAACCAATATATAAATATATCGAGTAGCTCTATAGTCCTGATTCAAATTACTTTTGCAACTGGAAGCATTCCTACAAAGAAAACTCCAGGCCTATATGGATTCACTGTGAATTCTATTACACATTTGAAGAAGAAATCATATCAATTCTACAGAAACTGAATAGAAAAATAGAGGAAGAGTGAAAACTTGCTTATTTTACCAAAACCAAACAAAGGCTTATTACAAGAAGAAAAAACTATAGATCAATATCCCTCATGAATGTGGATGCATGAATCCTTAATAAAATATTATCATTTCTGAATCCAGCAATAAATGGAAAGTTTAATATACCATGACCCAGGAATGCAAAGTTGGTGAGGCAGTTAAGAATCAATCAATGTAATTCTCAATACTAACAGGAGAAAAATTACATGGTACTCTCAATAGATGTAGAAACAGCATTTGACAAAATTGTTGACAGTAAACTAGAATTAGAAGGAATGCTTAATACTTTAGGGCTGTAAGATTACAGAGCACGGGTTACAAACTCTAATCCATGGGCCAAATGCAGCTCACCAGAGGCAAAATTCAGGCATGCCCAATGATCTGTGTATTGCCTATGGTATGTTTGCACTATAATAATAGAGTTGAATTGTTACAACAGAGAATGTATGGCATGCAAAACTGAAAATATTTATTTACTGGCACTTTACAGAAAAAGTTTGCTTATCCTATTATAGAGCAATTATAAAGAGACCCTAAAGTGATTAACAAAAGAATAAAAACTAGTAAAATCCCAACAAGACACTAGGAGGATCAAATAGAACTTCTGGAAGTGAGAACTATTAGTAATGGACTAAAAATTCAATAGGCTAATCAGAACATTGGACACTGAATAGAAAATTACTGAACTGAGGAAACTACCTATAATACATTGCAGAGAGATTGTCAAAATGTGAAAGCAAGGTTAACAGAAATAGAGACTAGAATGAGAAAGTTCAAAATCAATTTAATATGAATTCCAGAAGAACATAGAAAACATGAAGAGCAAAATTCAAACAGATAATATCTATGAATTTTTCAAAGTCAATGAAAAACATGATTCTGAAGGTTTAAGATGCAAAATTCCCAGTTCTAACAAAAATCAAATACATTAGTAATTATCACAAATGTAGATGACTAAAACTTTAAAAGACATATGCTCTATTGGGAAAACAATTCAGTTATTTTCTATTCCCATGACACATTGCAATCTGAAAAGTGAAATAATAGAAAAAGACATAGTAGGGAAAATAGTAACCAAAATAAAACTATCAATTAAAGTAGAATTTAAATCAGAAAGCATTAATAGGAATATTATTTCATTCAATATTAATAAAATCAATGATTCTTCCAGAAGAATCTGGAGCTTGTATACACCTAATAGCACATGTTCAAAATGTATGAATGCAAGATGTGTAAAGCAGAATTTTCTGTATTTACAGAAGTATATTAGAAAACCGCCTAATGGTTAAAAAGTGATTCATATTAATTTTAAAGTCTGGTAAGGCATATGAATCAAGATAAATATGCAAAGTTAATATCTTTTCTCTATACTGGTTACAACTAAATAGAAAGAAAATTTAGAAATCACATTCACGGTTACAACAGAACTAAGTACCTAGGAATAAATATAACAAGAATTAACAAGAAGATAACTATAAAGTATTGTGAAAGGACCAAAATCAAGACTGAAACCAATGAAGATTCATATATTTATAGGTGGTGACTTAAATAATAAATAATAATTAAAAATAATATAAAATGTCTCCAATACTTATATAAATCAAACCCATTTTCAGTCGGAATGTTACATTTATTTGGAGAGAGCCAGGTAAATTATTTTAAAGTTCAGATGGCAGGATATATGTCCAAAAAAGGCAAGAAAACAATGAAAAAATAAGAATAGAATAGGATGTTTCTACTAGATAGTCAAACTTTCTATAAAACCTATTTAATCAAAGCAGCACAATATTGGAAATGTTTTTATTATCATCCCTCTAAGGATATTTTTATCTTCATTTCTCTAATAAAATTTTAATACCACAAATATACAATATATCTGCTTATGTACTTTATGAATATTCAAGATTTATAGATAAAGAGAATACAATTTCTTTATCCTCAAGAACTGATTTTTGCCTGTTGGAATGCAACATCGCTCCCACTGAGAATGTGTAGTATAATGGAAAAAGGTTGGCTTATTATACAAGTGCTGCTGCTGCTAAATTTGTTATCTATCTGCAAGAAAAGAAAATGAAGCCCCTAGTTCACTCTAAATGGATTAAATAAGGATGAAGGAGAAAAGTTTTAGAGAAAAAAACCTCAATATATGGATCACAGTAATAGTGGAGACCCTTTTGAAAGCCCAGAAGTTATCAAGGACAAGGCAGACACATTTGACTAAATGCAACACTTTTTTGTACAGTAACAGGCACCTTTATTTTATTTCACAAATTTTTATTGAGCATCTCCTATGAGCGAGACCCTTTCTAAGCTCTGGAGCCTCAGCAGTGAACACAGGCCCCTTAGAGCTTACATTCTGGTGGGTCACAAAGTCAATGAACAGTCCAATAGATATGTAGTGTGAAGTGGTGATAAATGCTGGGAAGAGAATACATCAGGACGAAGGGATAGAGAATGGTGTGTACTGTTTTAGTCGGTCATATTTCAGCCGACATGTTAAAGAATGCGGGAGTGAGCTGTGTGAATGTTTGAGGGAGAGGGTTCCAGGCCCATTCTGAATTAGGATTGTGGTTGGCAGCTGTGAGGAACAAGGTAAGAATGCGGGAGTGAGCTGTGTGAATGTTTGAGGGAGGGTTCCAGGCCCATTCTGAATTAGGGTGTGGTTGGCAGCTGTGAGGAACAAGGCGGCCACCGTGGGAGGGAGAGAGGGAGGCCAGGTGGAGGGGAGCCAGAGCTGGGTACTGTAAGGCCTCCAAGCCCATAAGAACTTTGGATTTTTACACTGAGGGGACTGGAAAGCCTTTGGAGGGTTTTGAGAGAAGTAACATGATCTAATTGACATTTTAAAGGTATGATTCTGACTGTAGAGGAGAGTGGCATCAAGGAGTTCAGTTTGTGCCTTTATAATTATTCAAAGTGTGTATACATTTTGGGGGGACACCCTGTGTGTCTGCAAGAGAACTTTTTAAAGTGGATTTACTGGGCCAAAGAACATCCCCTTCAAAATTTCTAGAGCTACTGATAATTAATATTCATAAAAGTTGCATCAGTTTACACCCTCACGAGCAGATTGTCAGGAAAGTGTGTGATGTGTGCAATAAAAAGCCTCATGTTTATTTGGATGAAAACATTTTGGAAATAGCACATGTCTCTCTGTTGTGTTAAGCTGAAGAATGCTCCCTGTAATTTAACCTTTTCTTAATGATTCAGGTTCTTTATTAAAAAAAAAAGTTCAGTTTGGAGGCTACCACAGCAGTACATGGTGGCGGCCTGGATGACCTGATGAAGGAGGTAAGTCAGATTCAAGATAAAACTGTAGGGGAAATGAATGAATTGATACAGAGAAAAAAACTAGCAGATTGGGAAAACATTTTTCAACAAAAATGGCAGGTAAGACATTAATATAAAAAATAAAGCACCTATAAACAATAAGGACAAACTACAGTTAAAAAAATGAGTAATTCACAGAAGAGGAAGTCCAAGAGCTTCATAAAGCCTATGAAAAAGGCTCATTCTCACCAGTAGCCAGGAAAGCAATTAAAGCAAGAGTTAGATGCCATTTTTCTCATTAAATAGACAAAAATGTAAAATAGCTATTGTTTACAGTGTCAGTGAGATAGTGTGGAAAGTCGAACTCACACTTTCTGGTCAGAATGTGAATTTTCAGAAATTTTTGGGAAAGTGATTGGGTAACACCTATTAACATTAAAAATACACATCTCTTTTGACTGGCAACTCACTTTTGGAAATCCACCTTAGAGAAATAAAATTCTTATCATGTACAAAGGTGTTTATTACAGCACCACCCGACAATTGTACCGTGTGCCGAAGGCAAAATCCTAGAGACAAGTCAAATGTCCATCTTTAAGGAAACAAATAAGCAGTGATTCATCCACACTGCTGGGTGCTGTGCCTTGACAATGATGCTGAGTCTAGAGCAGCCATGGGCAAACTACGGCCCGCGGGCCGGATCCGGCCCGTTTGAAATGAATAAAACTAAAAAAAAAAAAAGACTGTACCCTTTTATGTAATGATGTTTACTTTGAATTTATATTAGTTCACACAAACACTCCATCCATGCTTTTGTTCCGGCCCTCCGGTCCAGTTTAAGAACCCATTGTGGCCCTCGAGTCAAAAAGTTTGCCCACCCCTGGTCTAGAGTGACGTCTGCTGACCTGTAGCAATTTACATGATGCACTGTTACCTGAAGAAATCAACTTGCCCAATCATGTGTGTAGTTTGACCCGATTTGCATATGTGTTTATGTAGCATGGATTTAAGATAGGCTTCATAGGAAGTTAACGTTGATAAGTGACACTGAGTTTTTAATTTTTGAAGAGTAATTTAATAAAGATTTAAACAAAATAGTTTTGAGACCTGGGTTACAAAGCGTATAATCTATAGTGTGGAATCCATAAGTTTGACTTCCCAGTCTTGGCAGATGCTCAGGTTTCTGGATGATGATGAATAAAAGTATCTCTACTCCTTAAACACTAGAAAAATAGGCTTATATTTCTTCAAAACCTAATTGGAACCTTCTAGCTACAGAGTAGGGACATTGGTCATTCTTTCTATTCTTAACTGTTTTAAAGAGGGAGAGTAATAGAATTTCATCCTATATAATAAAAGACAAAAAGGTTAATTAACTGTACCTCTGCTACGCTTCCCATTGGCTAATCAGGGTGATATGCAAATTAACTGCCAACAAAGATGGTGGTTAACTGCCAACAAAGATGGTGGTTAATTTGCATACATAGGCACAATGATGGGAGGCGAAAGGGGAAGGACGGAAGAAGCCGCCTGCCGCTGACGGTGATTGGAAACCCAGCCGGCAGGCAAGAGCCAGGTGGCAGGGCAAAGGCAGGGAACCCGGGCTGCCTTTGTCCTGTGTGAACTATGCAGCTGGGAGAGGGGCATGGGACCGCTGGGAACAGGGCGGGAACTCCCCGGGGTGGGCTTCAGGCAGCTGGGAGTGGGGCCAGAACTTCTGCCGCGTTGCCATGGCAACACGGCAGAAGTTCCCACCCGTAGCTGCTTGCTCATTCACTTACTTGCAAATTCATTCACTCATTCACTCACTCATTATTCACTCACTCACTCAGCAAACCCTCTCAGGTCCCTGGCACCAGGCCAGGCACTGAAGTTGAAGCAGGATAAGACAGAGCTATGTCCTCAAGATGTTAGTAATTCAGTAGGGTGAAGCAGGCACATGAACGAGGCAGTTGTATGCACAGATGCAGTGTACTGGGTTTGGTGAGGGCTGTAACTAACACTGACTTTGTTCTCTTGATAAAATGGGGCCTCGGGAGCCAGGCCGCCCAAGCCTGTAGGCCTGTGCCTAGGCCAGGAGTGGCCGGGATCCCGGAACATGACAGAGGGTGCAGGTCGGGTTGAGGGGGCTGGCCCCACCCCTCACCCTCACCCCCGAGTGCACAAATTTTTATGCACCGGGCTACTAGTTAAATATAAAACTGAATAGTCTAATCAACTTTTCAGCTTATCCTTTTCTCTCTTTGGATCCTGTTTTTAAATTCTATCCTTCTTCCCTTTTACCAGCTCCCTGCATTTACTTCTTAGATACATCAGTTACAACCTGGGGTGAGAGATATTTTGAGGCAATGAGAGATCACATTTTTAATGCAATTCTAGTCTAGGAAATGTATTTTCCATTTAAAAATATTTTTTTAAATTAATACCAGGCACAGTAATTTTATATAAATTGCTGATTTCCTAATATCTTTGCATTTCTTATTCAGTTTTGTTATCTTTTAACTCACTTTCCTGCTTTTATTTCCTTATGCTGTTCTCCTAAACATAAAGTAACTAATGGTGAGGCTTTCACTCATTCTTTTTTTTCTTCCCATCTTTGCTAGTATATAATTGACAAAAACTGTATATATTTAAGGTGTAAGACTTGATTTCCCCTTCCTCCAGGCTTATTGATATAACTGACATATAACAGTGTATAAGTTTAAGGTGCAAAAATATAATGATATACAGGGTGTCCCAAAAAATGTATACATACTTTAACAGCTGATAGCTCAATTTTGAAAATGAAATATATTTTAATAAACACTGCCTTTGTAATTATTCAAAGTGCATGTATACATTTTTGGGACACCCTATATGTGCATATTGTGAAATGATTATCACAAGTTTAGTTAGCATTCATCACCTTACAAATTTTCTTTTTTTCCCTTGTAATGAGATTTTTTAAGGTCTACTTTCTTAGCAACCAACTTGAAGTTTTTGATGTATGTTTTTGTTTGTTTTGTGAACAGCTTGTTTGACATTTGTATTAGTTTATCTGTAAATTAAAATTTTTTGTCATTAGTTTTCTGTTAAGTTCTACCTTTATATCTAAACTATGTTGAAAGTACATATACTTATTAATTTTCTTAATATCATTGCATCATTTTGCTAAACATGGTGTAATTTTGATAGTTCACCCTTATTCTTTCATTTTTCTGGAGGCCTTTTATATTTCCATTCTTGAATCTTAGAGGATTAACATTTGTTTTCAACTGGCCTGTTTTTGGTGGCCATTAGATGGTTCACACAGTTCTCACAGTTGGAATTCCTATTCCATGACTTAACTGGCCTTCACTGACATAACGGGAATGTTTTCACTGCGAGTTGGACATTATAGAGGTGATACAGAGAGGTGTCTATGAGTTCATCTCTTTTGAGTCCTTGGTTCAGTGGGATATGCATTCAGATATGGAGTCACCTGAGCTGGACTATTGTTTTTTGTAGTTGATTTTGTCAGGGTCCCTGCTTCTTAGCAGCAATCTGAGAGAAGCTGAATTTCTCAGAGCCTTCTGAAACCTGCTAGCTAGCTGGCAGGTGAACCAAAGAGAGCTATGGAAAAGCGACTTACGGGTCAGGAAAACCTGAATATCTTTAACTATATGAAAAGCCTTCTTGTCACATTTCCCCCTGGTAATAGCATAATATATAGGAAAGATAAGTCAACTAAGGCTGGTAAAATCTCTAAATGTGAATGTTCCAGAGTCGTGGAAGTAGTTTACAATATAAAAATGCCATGTTCCATAGTTTTATCCTGCCCTCTTATTTGCAGTGCAGTCTTGCTAAATCGATGTGGTTCATTTGTGACCTCTAAAATTACTAGTAACTTAGGCTTTCCCTGTGGCTGGGCTGTGAGCATGTGGTGGGGATCCACACAGTGGTTTGAATTGTGCTAGAAGCTGTGGAGCTGCTGTCTGCAGCCTATAGTTACTTAGAACGAGCCATCTATGAAACATTTTATACGTTGGGCAGGGACTAAAGTATGGGCTCTCTTGCCAAACCTCTCTATAGGATTCTAGCATATTAGATTGGTTTGAAAAGGTTCCTTGGAAGACATCTGGTGAGTCCAAAATAATTTTACACTCTAAATTATAGACTCATAAAATAATCTACTCCAACCACTCAGCTGATTCCTAAGAAGCTCTTCCACAACACATCCACCAAAGATCATGCAGTCTCTTATTGAGAGAGGAAGAGAGAGAGAGAGATAGAAACACTGATGAGAGGCATCGACCAGCTGCCTCCTGCATGCCCCCTACTAGGGATCGAGCAGCAACCCGGGCATGTGCGATGACTGTGAATTGAACCCGGGACCTCTTGGTTCATAGGTCTATACTCAAACACTGAGCCACACCGGCTGAGCTGATCACGCAGCCTTAATCTCTTCCAGTCTTCAACACTTCCCTTACGTTGAGACAAAAAGCTGTTACCTTGAACCTTTCATTCATTGGTGTTATTTCCTTGGAGCCATACAAAATACCCTAATCCATGATGGACATTCATATATTTGAAAATAATTCTTATTGTCTCCTTGTATGTTTTTCTCCCCCAGGTGAAACTGTGGAACTGCCTACTCTCTTGAAATGATTTGGGTCCCCTTACTATCATCATCTGTCATCTGAAGGTACTTTCATTTATCCATATCCCATGACAAAAATGAGTATAATATTCAGAGTAAGGACTAACCAGCACAGAGTGAATAGTATAAAAATAAAATTTCTGAAAACCTCCTCGCTACCTGTCTTTGGAAAGTGCTCTTTACAAGTTCGTCAGCTATCTACAAATAGCCCCTGCAATGGTGACTTTCAGTCCTTAGTCTCCTCGAAGTCTCGGCTATCCTATAATCATCCTTTCTTTTTGCAACTCATTCATTGTGCAGGTTTTCCCTCTATCTTCCTGACTTAGTAAGTTTTCTCCTTCAGCCTACTACATATCACAGGTGTAGTTCTTGCACCTGCTCTAGCTCTACCTCTGCTATAGCTCTGTACTTGCTCCTTTGGGAGCTCCTACTCTTAGGCCTTCAATTGTTACCTCTTTTGGACTGACTCCAGATCTCTCTTGAATAATAAATATTATTGTTTGCCCCTTCAAACTCAATTTGTTGTTCCCTCCCTGTCCTAAAACTAGCTCCTAGTTTGTTATTGGTTTTCTGTCACCCAGTTTCAAAAGTTATGGAGTCATAAATTTTTCCCCCTTACTCATATGTAGTCAGTCATCATGAAGTAGTGATTCTTCATTGAAAAAATATCTCACATCTCATCCTTCTGTTTATTCTCTTTCCACCACTTATTCTTCCAAGCACCTCTTAACTAGATTTACTGCCTATGATGTTTTTCCTTTTCACTCTATTTTGCACAGTCACAAAATTATCATTTTAGTAATGCAACCTTATTCATTTGACTTTTCTTCACAAATACCTCAGAAAGCTTCCATTTTCCTGATGAGTATAATACAATTCCAAGCTTGTGTTGCAAATCCTTTCAGAATTTTCTTTTAACCCCCCTTTTCAAGATTGTACCCCAGAATACTTCCCATAAACCTGCTGCAACAATTCAGTTCCTTCTTCCCCTGGAGCATGGCACAGCAGTCTTTACCCCTTTGCCTTTTTTTTTTTTTTTTGCTCTTTCTACACCATCAGCTTAGCAACATCTTATCCATCTTTTGAGACATGTCACACACCATCTTTCCCTTCCCCACGAAGATAATCTCTTTGCCTTCTTATACCAAGAAGTTGATAACTTTTATTATATTGTCCATCTAAACTACATTCTGACCCTAGTCTATTTTTTAAAAATTGTCATATTATGTCCCTATATATGTTACAAGCAATTTAATTGCAGGGACTCTGACCTTGTTTCCGTATATCCCATATTACTAGAACAGTGCCTTGCAAGCATTAGGCCCACCATGAAAATTTGTTGGTTGGTTGGTTAAGCTATCACAAATATAATATTTGTCAAAAAACATTATACATGTTTTTAATAAAAATGTTTTATTTCAGAAAGTATCCAGGCTTTCTTGACTAAGTAATATAAGTATCAACTTATAAAAAGGTTGGAAACAGGTTTGTGGCTGAGAGGTCTAAAAATGGTGAAACTTCTAAAGAGTAGAAACTTCAGATACATGGATCATAAGCATTCTATAGTTATAATCCATTCAAGCAATGGCTGGGGTATGACTCGGATCTGGGCGATAGGATCCAAAATAATCAGTTGTCTTACGGGCTTTCCTTTCATTTATCTTCACTCTTCCTCCTTTCATTGTACTTCCTTCATTTAATTGCCCGTCTCCTTTTTTGCTTCTGCTTTTTTACGCTTGACTTGTGGTTCTTTCTTTCCCTTCACTTGGTCCTTTCCTTCACCACTTTTCTTGTCTTTGGCATCAGTTTCTTTCGTATCTTTAGTCTTTCCTGCATCTTCCTTTTCTTTGGCCTGGTTTCCTTTAGCTTCAGAACTCCCAGTGTTTTCTGGAGGTTTCTGTCCTTGTGGTGTCCCAGCCTTACTCTTCGTTACTTTCGCTTTTGGTCCTTTTGGTGTTTTGGCCTCACTCTCCTTCACTTGAGATTCTGGTCCTTGTGGTATTTCCACCTCACTCTCCTTTTCTTGAGATGCTGGTCCTTGTGGTATCCCGGCCTCACTCGCCTTTACTTGGGCTTCCTCTCTTGTCGGCATCCCCAGGTCGCTCCCCTTTACCTTGGCCTCCACGTCTATCTTCCCTGTGTCCAAATCAGTGTCTTTTGCTTTTCTTTCCTTCTCTGTTTTGTGCGCCAAGGACTGATCAGAACCTGTGAAGGAGATTTCCTTCTTTAGTGCTTCCTTGTTTTTGTCTTCGCTACTCTTAGACTTTGCAGTGCCTCCACTTTTTAGAATCGAGACTCTGGGATCTGATTTTTTTGCAAGTTCTCCATCCATGTAACCTGGAAATATAACTGAGCACACAACAAAAGTGCACAATTCAGATAAGTACTTTCTCTCTATTCCTACTTTCCCCCCCTGATATTGGTTTCTTTTCTTTCTTTCTTTTTTGTGTGTGTTTTAAAACTGACAGACTGGAGATAACTTGAGTTTTTCCTGAAAATATAAAATGGTGGAATGCTACATGTGAAATTATATTAAGTGTTGATAACATTCCAGACTCTTTCGATAAATTGGAAGATTAATGAAAGATAAAGTAAAATGTAGTATAAGCGAGCTGACATTTGTTCAGTATGTTCTACCAAATGAATAATGCTGATAATAGCTAAAGAAGGATGTATTCGGAAAAGAAATATAATTTAAATTTAGAAACAATTGTGGAAAGAAACAATATTGTTTCTTAAAATAGAAAAAGGAAGTTCAAAATATACTTTCCATATTAAATAAAAGCACATTTCATTGTGCAAAAGTAATAATAGTGCTAGTTGATATTAATTAAGTGCTCACCACATACCAGGCACTCACTGTTCTGAGCACTTTATACACATTAACTTATGTAATCCTCACAATGACCATTTAGGGTAAGTACTATCACTACCTCCATTTTACAGATAAAGAAACTGAGGCACAGAAAGTTTAAATAAATGTGAATATGGTCATGAAATTAGCAGGTGGTGGAGCTAGGATTTGAACTGAGCAGTTAGACTCCAGAGTTCAGTTTTAATCACTACTACTAGACTGTTTCTTGCAATATCGGCTAACTCACTTTGCAAAAATTTCAGGGACCTTTTATTATGTTTAGGCAAAGCAGCTCTGCTATGTCTTATTTATGTGTTACCTAAAAAGATTGAATTTGTTAGCTAGCTTTTAAAATTTTATTATTATTATTTTTTTTTAGCAACTTGACTGTCTGAATTAAGAAAAACAAAATCGGTGCTATCAAGGAGAATTGTGTGGATTCATGCCATGGAGCAGAGGTGTGTCTTGCTTTGAACAAAGCTAACATTTAATATTAATATAGTAGAAAGAATACTGAATTTAAAAGCCGAATCAGAACACCTGGGTTTAGTATTCCTGCCAGCAGGGTTTATTTAGGTAAGTCAGTTAACCCCCAAAGACTCACACCTCATATTTAGTTTGTTTGCTCTGCCCACTTTGTAGAGTTAAGTTTTCTAGACAGATAGTTTAAGGAGGATGGCTTTTAGAGTCAGACTAGTTCAAATCTTGGCTCCATACCTAACTAGCTGGGTGACCTTTTGCAAACTTTACTTTTTTATCTGTAAAATGGGAGCAATAGTAGTAACTTCTTCACAAAAGTGTTGTGAGGATTAAATAATATCATCTAAGTAAAGCACTCAGTACAGCGCATGGGACATAGTAAGTAGTCAGTAAGTATTGGCTATTACTACAACCAAATGAGACAGACCAGGCAAAAACTTTCTCAAAACTATTAAGACGAGTTATTCTTAGTTCCAACCAAATAATTTAGAGGAATAATATATACATGACAGGAAGACTTCTTGCATAATAACTAATTATTTGACTTTTTCAATATTAAAAGCTTTTTGGTACATTTAGAGTTTGTTGTTTGAAAAATTGACATATATAGCACTGTATTTTATCAGTACTAAAAAGTGAGACACACCTGTATTAGGGAGAGAGGTAACTATGGATCAAAATGGATGTCGTAGTGCAGTGTTTCCTGTTTGACATTTTAAACTTTTGACACCAAAATAAAAATTATATTTGAAACTCTGCATTAATGCTTTCTGAACTTTTTATTTTTTATTTTTTTGGTGTATTTTCCTCACTATCTTGTTCATTAAGATATAGAAACTAGATATTTTATTTTAGACAAACGCATTTCCAATTTTCCAATGAAAGCCAGTGGTACTATATCCCTAGTCCTTCTGTACTGAGAAAAACAGCCCAGGATATCTTGCTATCTGTCAGTATCACCAGTGGACAGCTTCTGTTTGGGGTGTGGTGTGGAGTGAAGAGAGTGTATTTTTCCACCAAAGCGTCTAACTTTATGAATTCAATGGAATGTACTTCGAAACAAACAGACTTTTCTTAGTTTATGAATAATTTTTAGTTTTACCATCTCTTGGAGGTAACTTATTCCTTGTTTACTGTCATTTATACTACTGCATTACCCATTTTTAACCTAAATTTACCTCCTAAATAATATAGATTCTGTCAATCAAAATGAAGTATTCTAGTATTTAAGGAAACAATCAGTGTCTATTTTAGCTACAATTTTGTAGAATTTATAAAATGTTTATTATTTTTCCCATTACAAAATACCTCCAGTCACTTCTCATAGGATCTTCATACCCTTGAATGTTTTAATATTTTTGCCAAATATTTTTGATCTCAAACTAAATGTAAGAAATTAGTTTTGCTGGGGATGTATTTTTTAGGAATCTAGTTATCCCATAAAGTGAGGTTCCCTTTATTTCAACTTTGTATTACAGAAGGAAGGCACAAATCATCATTCCACCAAACCCTAAATTCCTCTTTCCCTTCTTCCAGATTTCTAGATGGTGCATCAGTCTTTCCTCCCCCTTGCTCCCCACAAGTTCCATAATACAAATCTTTGTAAATCCTGGCTAAGTGTCCATTCATTGCAGGTGGTAGCTTATACAACAAAATTCTAATAAAATTAAAAGATTTAATCAAGACCTTGACAATCATTGTAATGTATTCAGGCTGATTAAAAAGTTTAAATTGAAAAAAATATTTTAATTGGATAAGTTTTGTCAAAGCAGAAAGGTATCAAGAAATAACTATCACATTTAATCATCCTAATTGTTATGATTCTTAAATAATGTAGAACATAGACCAGGGGCTTTCTTAGGAGACTAACATGACTTGGTTCTTAACCCAGTGCCCGCCAGTGAGAGCACAGTCAGACCTGGGCTGGAGAAGATTTGAGAGATGAAGCGTCCTGGTTCTCAGGCCACGAACCAGCATTTAAAAGGTCACACACTTATCAGCTGACTGTAGAGGAGAGAAAATAAGGGCCTCAACCTGAGAGGTGATCGAGTCCGATGGGCTGATGTGTCATAAATCTTTCTTTGAATAAAGGAATCCAACCTTAACCTCTTTTATTAAAAATACTAACAGGGAAGAACATGTTTGAAATATTGTCAATCACAATATATCTTTTAAAGTAAAGAAATGAAAAAGTTAACCAGATTGTATTTCTGGCAATTGAAAAACATTTACCAAGAACGAATTCATTTCTAGGAAGGGACTTGGCCTGTGAGCCTTTCTCGTCGCCCCTTCCTCTTTAAGGGACATGCTTGGTCTTATCACCGTCCCCAGGTGGGGAGGGCACTTGGGGAGCAGGCCCCTCATGACTGCTCGGAATGCCCTCTCTCCCAACTTCACGGCCTCTCCCCCAACCACAAGCCAACCCTCGTTCCGGTGGGAACTGAGGAAGAAGAGTGAGGTTTAAATAGGAGCATCTTTTGTGTTTGCCAGCGGTTAGAATGTTTGAGATGCTTGAGTGTATCTCACTACATCTCAGTCTTACTTGCTTCTTAGTATATGTTTACAGAGTTTTAAAAATTGCCTTTCTCTTTCATTTTATATGATGGATTTCCTTGAAGAGCTGAGCCTACATGAAATAATCCGGACATAGAGAAATTTGAATTTAGAAAACAGTTAAAAGCCACGCATCAATTTAAATGGATGCCTTTTATTTTTAACCTTTTGAGTGCATTTAATGTACAGCTTCTCTAGTAGATGCATATTTGTATTTACAAATATTTGCTTTATAGATAAGGCTTCCGGAGTAATCACAACAAAGGCATTTGTGGTTCAGTGTAAGATGCAGTGCGTAGAGGTAGAAGGTGTGTTCACTTTGGGACAGGAAGCCCTGTGTTTGCATCCTGCTTTTTACCAACTCTTTAACCTTGTAAATGTCTGAGCCAGTTTCCTGATCTGTAAAGCAGGGGGTAATAATAGCTACCAAGCAGGGCTATGGTAAGAATAAGAGATACTTACGGGGTTTGAAAATGCCTAGCACAGTGCCTAGTATATAGTAGGTGTTCAATACCTACTACCCCTCAAAGTAAGTTATTTAGAGGCAATAGAAAATAGATAAGATTTTGTTCTGAACCATTTTTTTCTATTCATATGATACAGTAGGCCTTTACTTACAACTGAAAAAGAGTTTTGAATTAGCAGTGAGGAACTAATGGGATTCAGAACCAATCTTTCTTTTATCGTGTTTTGCTGGGAGTCAGTGAGGAGACTCAGAGTCAGGAAGATGGCCAGAGATCATGCCACTCTTTTGTATGAACTTCATCTCCTCTACAGCAATCTCTCCAAAAATAGTTATCGAAAGTATTGCTTCATTTTGGAGAATGGGGACATTTAAAATGGCCTTAGAAGCACAAGTATGTATTTTGGGAGTAGAAACAGCCAGGCCAGAAAATAACTATAAACAATGTACAATATCATTTAAGAATAGATAAGGAACTTACCCATAGGAGATAATGCTAAAAATAAAACACAAAAGAAAGATTAGTGGGAATTTTCTAACTCAAGGAGAACCCAGTTCTAATGATGCCCTCTGTGGGTAAATGTTCTGCAGGACCAGCGGGGGATGTGGAATCCCCCAGTGATTTCAGCCCCAGGACTGCTGCTGGCCCACGCTCTACATCCTCCTCCACAGCAACTCTAGGGTGTCATTTAGTTAGTGTGTGGGATTGAATCCTTGATAAGCAATATCCGCTTTACTAATTTCATACCTTCCCATTGTAATTTCCTACTTTCATTGTTTTCACAAGTCAGTTTTTTCCCCCCCATTCTTCTTCAGGTCAGTTTGAAAATGTGTGTTGTTGGTCAATTGTCAAAATTGTGTCTTGTCCTGACACCTATTCTTTTTTACATGCATAGCTAATCTATATCTTTTATTAATCTTTATTGTTGAAAGTATTACAAATGCCTTTCCCTTCCCCATTGACTCCTTCTAGACTGCACCTGTTGTACCCCCTCCTCCAGGCCTTTACCACCCTATTGTCTGTGTCCATATATGCATACAAGTTCTTTGGTTAATATCTCCCACCCCGCCCCCCACCTTCCCTCTGAGATTTGACAGTCTGTTCTATGCTTCTATTTTGTTCATCAGTTTTTGTTCATTGGATTCCACATATAAGTGAGATCACATGATACTTCTCTTTCTCTGACTGGCTTATTTCACTTAACTTACTCTCCAGGTTCCTCCATGCTGTCTAAAAGGGTAAGAGATCCTACTTTTTTACTGCTGCATAATATTCCATTGTGTAAATGTACCACTAGGAATATGTCCTAAGAAACCTGAAGAACCAATCAGAAAGAATGTATGCTCCCCTATGTTCATAGCAGCACAATTTACAATAGCTCTGGAAATAGCCCATGTGCCCATCAGTAGATGACTGACACCTATTCTTTACATCAGTTTTAGAGGATTTTCTTTTTTAGTAAAAATTATTCATTGCCAGATTATAGCACAAGGAAAACAGGCTATCTTGTGGGTAGACTTGAGGGGAATATGTGCCAACAATCTTTGGCAGTAAATAGCCCAAATAAAATATAAGACCATTCTATTTTGTTATAAAATAAACATAGATAAGAGAGAATCAAAGTATGAGAATATAATTTAAGAAATAATGACTAAGTTAGAAGAATGTGGAATACAAAAAAATTTGGAAACAAAATCTCAAGGGTCCTGGATACAGTAATAGGTAAGGAAATGATCCAAACTTACTGATTTTTCCAGAATCGTCAACTGAAAGAGATAAAGACAAACACATCAGTAGATACTGGAATTTCCTATATTTTCCATCCCATAAGTCTCTGCACTGGGTAGAATCTGTGTCATGCATTTAAGTTCCATTTATTTAAATGTGGGAAACTTCCACTGCTCTTGTCCTGTTGTAGTTTAAAAAGAATTTGTAATTAGCTGCTTTATTTAAACACTTTTTATTGAAATATATTTGCACATTTAAGGTGAACAGCACATTAACTTGACACATTTACATATAGTAATATGATTGCCAGTGTAGGGATCATCTATACTAATAAAAGGGTAATATGCTAATTAGACCAATTGACCGGATATCTTCTGGACATCCGACTTCCTTCTGGACAGTTAGGAGGCAACCAGGCCAGCAGGGGAGCAGTTAGGGGGCAATTAGACCAGCAAGCAGAGACGGTTAGGGGCAATCAAGCAGGCAGGTAGAGTGGTTAGGGGCAATCAGGAAGGCAGGCAGGTGAGAGGTTAGGAGCCAGCGGTCCAGGATTGCAAGAAGGATGATCCCTGCAGGATCAGGCCTAAACCGGCAGTTGGATATCCCCCTAGGCGTCCTGGATTGGAGAGGGTGCAGGCCGGGCTGAGGGCCCCCACCCCATGCACCAATTTTGTGCACCGGGCCTCTAGTCTATATAATAAAAGCCTAAGGGACTGTTACAGTGGAACGACCAGAACGACTGGTTGCTATGATTCACATTGACAACCACGGGCTGATGCTCAGTGCGCTCCCACAGGGGGAGCAGCCGCTCAGCCAGAAGCCAGGCTCATGGCTAGTGAGCACAGCGATGGTGGTGGGAGCCTCTCCCACCTCTGCGGCAGCGCTAAGGAGCAATGAGCTTAGCAGTAGAGTCTGCTGGTAAGGAGCCTGCCGCTAAGAAGCAGCGAACCGAGCAGTAAGGAGCCAGCAGGTGGACATCCCTTGAGGAGTCCCGGCCTGCGAGGGGGCACAGGTTGGCTGAGGGACCTCCCCGGGAGCCTGCCGCTAAGAAGCAGCGAACCGAGCAGTAAGCAGCCAGCAGGTGGACATCCCTCGAGGAGTCCCGGCCTGCGAGGGGGCACAGGCTGGCTGAGGGACCTCCCCCCCAGTGCATGAATTTCATGCTAGGCCTCTAGAGTTACATAATGATCCTTTCTTTTTTGTGGTTGGAGTTATATGTTTTAGTCTCTTAGCAAGTTTGATGATTATAATACAATATTATTGTCTACATTTACTATACTGTGTATTAAACTTCTAGGTCAGTGTTTCTCAACCTTCCTAATGCCACGACCCTTTAATACAGTTCCTCATGTTGTGGTGACCCTCAACCATAAAATTATTTTCGTTGCTACTTCATAACTGTAATTTTGCTACTGTTATGAATCGTCATGTAAATATCTGATATGCAGGATGTATTTTCATTGTTACAAATTGAACATAATTAAAGCATAGTGATTAATCACAAAACAATATGTAATTATATATGTGTGTTCTGATGGTCTTAGGTGACCCCTGTGAAAGGGTCGCTCGACCCCCAAAGGGGTCGCGACCCACAGGTTGAGAACCGCTATTCTAGGCCTTATTTATGACTCATTGCAAGACTGTACTTTTGAACATCTGTCCTATCTCACATCCCTTAACCTCTGGAATTTTCTGTTTTTATAAGTTTGACTTTATTAGATTCCACATGCAAATGATACCATACAGTACTTGTCTTCCTCTGTCTTGTTCATCTATATATATAAAAGCCTAAGTAACTGGCTAAATGTTCAACTGTTTGACTGTTTGACCATTTGACTGGTAGCCACGATGCACACTGACCACCAGGGAGCACTCAACGAATAGGCATGGAAACATGGAACAGACTGATGAATCTCAGAGGGAAGTGGGGAGGGGAGAGGGCGGGAAGAGATTAAACAAAGATCTTATATGCATACTAGAGGCCTGGTGCACAGATTTGTGCATGTGTGTGGTCCCTCCATCTGGCCTGCGGGGATGGGGCCGAAACTGGCAGTCTGACATCCCCGGAGGGGTCCCAGATTGTGAGAGGGTGCAGGCCAGGCTGAGGGACCCCACTGGTGCACGAATCCATGCACCGGGCCTCTAGTTTACCATAATATGCTCAAGGTTCATTTATGTTGTTGCAAATTGCAGATGTCCTACTTTCACATGGCTGAATAATATTCCACTGTGTATATAGGGCACATCTAATTGATCCATTCATCAGTTGATACAGACAGTTAGGTTGTCTCCATGTTTTGGCTATTATGAATAATGCTATAATAAGCAAAGGAGTGCATACATCTCTTTAATACCTCATTTTCATTTCCTTGTTTAAAAAATTTAACTTTATTTTTGAAAGCTTTACAGATGTTCTCCCCTTTCCCCACTCCAATGACCTCCTTCCTCCCAACTCCTGGCCCCTCCCCAAGGCCTTTCTTTGGTGTACACTGGAAATTGCTGTACCATTTGGAGAACCTATTTTCTGTTTGTGGGTTTTTTTTGTAGTTTTATAACTTTGTTCAACAATCAGCATTAACTATAGATTTTTGAAAGTGGTAGCCAACATATAGACCTTGTTTAGTGAATCTTCATCCTCATTACATGTTCTGGACTACCACTCCCAGATACATAAGGGACATTCCTTATTCCTTTGGCTGAGAAAGCCTTGTTAGCTTGGTGTCAGTGCACACATCTGGAGTTCCCCCTCTCCTTCATGGCAAATTTCCAGATCTCTCTGAGTTCCTGAGGGGCATGCTTCTTGAAACCCACTCCATAGATGAGCTTGTGAATGTTGATAGTGTGTTCTCTGGTCATTACCTTATTGATGCCGAAAAGCGCTTTTTCTCATCACCCTTCTTGGTGGGAGCCATTTTGTTGGGTCCAGGTTGTAAAGATTCTGGTAGTTCTATTTTTAATTATTGAGGAAACTCAATATTGTTTTCCTTAGTGGCTGAACCAATTTACATTTCCACCAACAATGTATGAGTTCCCTTTTCTGCACATCTCTTCAACACTTATCTCTGTGTTCTTGACAGTAGCCATTCTAACCCATGTGAGGTGTTAATTCATTGTGGTTGGCTTTGCATTTCCCTGATGATTAGTGATGTTGAAATCTTTTCATGTACATGTTGTCCACTCGGATATCTTGGGCAAAATTTTTCTTCAGTTCCTCTTCCCATTTTTAAATTGGATTGTTTTTTGATATTGAGTTGTATGAGTATTCTATTCTGCTCTATTCTATTCTGCTCTATTCTATTCTATTCTATTCTATTCTATTCTATTCTATTCTATTCTATTCTATTCCTGTTCTGTTCTATTAATTTTTTCTATCACCATTTTCCCCCTCTATTCCCTCATCCACCTCCCTCGCCCCTTCTGTCTCCCTACAATTACCATACTTTTGTTCATGTCCATGAGTTCTCTCTTTTTTGCTCAACCCCTCCACCCTCAACCCCCACACCACCACCCTTCCACCAGAGGTGTCTGTTTATTCTTTATCTATGACTCTGTCTCTATTTTTTTTGGTAGTTCAACTTGTTCATTAAATTCCACATATGAGTAAAGTCAATATTAACCCCTTATCTGAAATTAGTTTGTAAAAATTTTTTCCTATTCTGAAGGTTGCCTTTCATTTTGTTGTTTCTTTTGTTGTGCAGAAGCTCTTAAGTTTGATGTTGTCCCACTTATCTGTGTTTGCTTTTATTGTTTGTGCTTTTGATGTCATATCCAGAAAATCAATGCCAAGATCTACATTTCTTCTAGAAGTTTTTTGGTATCAGGTTTTATTTGAAAATCTTTGATCTATTTTGAATTAACTTTTGTGAGTGGTTTAAGATAGGGGTTCAACTTTATTGTTCTGAATGTATTTATCCAGTTTCTCCAGCACCTCTTGTTGAAGAGACTGTCCTTTTCCCTGTGGGTGGTTTTGCCCCCTTCTCCAATATTTGTTGACCATATATGTGGATGGTTAATTCTGGGCTCTCTCTTCTGTTCCAATGTTCTGTGTGCTTGTTTTTAATGCCAGCACCATGCTGTTTTGATAACTATGGCCTTGTAGTATAGTTTGCTATTAGGTAGCTTGATTGTTCCAACTTTTTTCTTCCTTCTCAAGATGGCTGTTGCTATTTGGGGTCTTTTGTGGTTCCATAAACATTTTTAGAATATTTGTTCTAGTTCTGTGAAATACGTCATTGGTATCTTGATAAGAATAGCATTGAATCTGTAGATTGCTTTGGATAGTACAGACATTTTAACAACATTAATTCTTCCTTTCAATGAACATGGTATATGCTTCCACTTATTTGTATCTTATTCAATTTCCTCCTTCAGTGTCTTAAAATTTTCTGAATACAGGTCTTTTACATCCTTGGTTTAATTTATTCCTATGTATTATATTCTTTCTGAGGTAGTTGTGAATGGGATTGTTTTCTTAGAGTTTCCCTATAACTCTTTGATAGCTTCCCTTCACCTTATTTTTCATTCTGCTCCAGCCTCACTTGCTTTCCCTCAAAGAGTCTGAAAATATTTCTACGCCAGAGTGGTTTACTTATTGTCCTCTTTGCTTGAAATATTCTCCCCTCAGATATCTGCATGGCTAATTAATTCACCTCTTTCATGATTTATCAATTGCTGAGAATAGGATGTTGAGTTCACCAGCTATAATTTTGAGTTTTTCTGTTTCTCTTTTCAGCTTTATCAGTTTTCTCTCCAATGAATTTTGAAACCCTGTTGTTTGGGACATACTGGTACACATTTGGGATTTCTGTGACTTCTTGGCGTATTGATTGTTCTTTGAATAATTATGTAATGTCCCTGGTAAATTTTTGCTCTGAGGTGTATTTTATGTGATATTAATATGATTGACAGGCCAGCAGAGGACATTTGGGTGATTTCTGAGACTCTGTCATAGTTGACGGCTTTAAATCCTGCCTTTCACATTCCCTCTGAAAGACAAGTGAGGAAATGCTCCGTCCTCTTCCTGTGGGGGAAGCTCCTGACAGCCCCAGCCTGGCTAGCTGCTGGAATTGCATTGTGCCTCGCATTCCCCTAAATTCGTTTGAATTTTCAGCAAATAATTTGTCAGCCTGAGCCCTAGCAGCTGCCCAAATGCGACCCTTTTTCTCGGGGTGGTTGTGGAGGTAAGGATGGCACGGACAGCGGGAGAAGTCAGACCATATGTTTAAGTATTTAAATTCTTTTGTAAATTTGGTTGAATCATCCGAGAAGGAGCCTAATCTCTCTTCTATTTGTGTGAGATCCGAGAAGGAAAATGGGACGTGGACCCTCATGATGCCCTGTCGTCCTGCATCCTCCTGTAGGGTGTACAGACCCAAGGGGGAGGGAGCTTTGGTCTCAGCGGGAGGGGGGCCCCAAGAACAAGTATTGGGGGGAGATGGCATGGAGGTTTGAGTGGAAGTGACAGGCTCCCTTGGTGCAGGGTCCTTAGAGGGCATAGAGGGATAGAGGATGGGTTGAGAAGGGGGCTTAACAAGAAGTGGAGAAGTGAAAGGGGGCAGCGGGTGAGGTTGAGGAAGGCGAAGAGGGGATTGCATATGGAGGGGGATGATGGGGGAAAGTGGTCTGCAGAGTCAGAGGAAGTAACATTATGGGCGGGGGGGGGAGGTGTCATTGACTGGTGTATTAATTACCGAAGGGGATTGAGTTTCAGGAGTTTTCTCATTAAGAAGTAGGATCTGAAAAGAGGTGACGGACCGACAGAGGAAAGGACAAGATCTAAGTGTTCAGAAAGCCTGGACATATGGAACCTCGGACCACTTGCCATTACGCTGAATTAAATTGTCGAGATCAGTTAAGATTTGGAAATCAAAAGTGCCATTTTCCAGCCAATGGCTCTGATTATCTAAAGGATGTTGTGGCCAGACCACGTTGGGAAAAAATGACATTTTGACAATTTTGAGTCTTGGAATATCTTTCCATTTATTTAGTTCAGCTTTGATTTTATGTTTTATTAATTTTTGGTTTTTAATTGGTACATTTAGACCAACAGTGTTTTTTTTAAAAAATGGAAACACAAAGGTTTGTTGTTTGCCTGAGCATTATTAAGGGCAAGTACCAACTCAATTTATTCAGGGAGAAGTCCAAAAAGGCTTTCTAAGTGCTGCTCCTAACCCTTACTCTCTGAGCGGCAGTGATGGTCCAGGTTTACGTCTGATAAACTCCACAGGGAGGGCAAAGCCCGACCTCTTCTGTCTTCCACTCTGTTTCACTTAGTGTTTCCCTTGTTTACATTGTGCAGTCTGTCCCTCCTTCTACTCATATCTTCTCATTTAACTTTTTCACCTTTTATGTTTTGGAGTTTTATTTTGTGACCCTGTAGCTTCAGATTGAAATATAAAAGTCTTAGTGTGTTATTTCTTTGGTCTTTCCTGTCTTCTCACCCCCACATATTTGCCAGCATTGTGTCCTTTTGTTTCTCTTCCATAACCTAATTCTCTAAACAAATGAACAACTTTTTTTTCCCTCTGTTCTTGACACATTGATTCCTGTTCCTGTGGGCCTCTGACTTACCAAAACCAAAACCAAAACTAAAAAGAAACCACCCCCGACCCCCCTAACCCCAAACCACTGTAACTTAAAGAAAACATGGAGGGAAGAGATGGACCTGACTCTCTGGGCTCAGTGTGGTCAGGTGTCAAGAGTGTCAGTGCAAACAGAGGAACCCAGATGTAACAGGGCCGGGGAAACCGAGAAAGACAATGAACTCACCAGCTGCTACTGGAGCAAATGCTGAAAAAGAAAATACAGCAAGTTATTATCTTTCTGAATTATGTATTCAGTTCTCATTGATTAGCAGTGCACCGGCCCTTTCGCTTTGTGTGTGTGACCTCCTGGTTCATAGGTCTAGGCTCAACCACTGAGCCACACAGGCCAGGCCCTTTCCCTCAACCAAATGATATCATGAAAATTATTTTATCCCATATTTAAATTGTTCCTTAGGGCACATTTCTGGAATGGAATTATAAATTTAAAGGATACTATATTCTATGTATTTTGCAACATACTGCAAATTTCCTTTCTGGAAGGGTTAGATTAATTTAAGCAGGATCCGTGATGTATGAATGTATAAGTTTTAGCAAAGCCTTGCTTATTACATTTAAATTTTTCTCTTCATTAGGTAAAACATATTACGTCAGGGTCTTAATTTTCTGTTTCTTATTCAAATTTTTTGTTGCCACTCACTGGCCATATTATAGCTTCTGAATTCTTTAGTAACTTAAGTGTACTATATAATAGGGAGGCACAGGGGTGGGACAATGTGAGCGTGAAATCCTTTCTATCAGGGAAAATGTCTACAGGACACTGGGATTAGGAAATAGATGAATGACAACTTACCAATAGGTATTGTTGTAACTGGCAGAACAACATGAAATAAAAACATATTAGCAGAGTTTTTGGATAAAGGCTATAGATATATATTCCTCCCTTTCTTATTCTTTCCAAGGCACTAACAGAACGATCTTTGGAGGACACCGCCCTCCCCAGGGAAGACATCCAGGGTGGAACCAAAGTGGGTGGCCTTGGTTTGTGGTGAAGGAGGAGCCCTAGTCGGGCGTAACTGGCGTCAGTGTATTTCCGTGCAGCAGAAAGGCCCGGCGAGCTCGTACACATGTGCCTGGGCCATTCTTTTCCTCTCTTACCTACCATGGGGGATTTGAATTTTTAAACAATTACAGATCTGAATGCTAATTGCAGGTGACCTCTTTCCTCTTCCCACACTGACATAGCTTCCTCTATTCCTTGTTGGCATCTCCACATTCGTTGTATCCCACCCTATATATCTTTCTTTTTTGCAGAATGAAAAGCTTGTTATTAAAAGCTATTTGAAATTTTTTTTAGAAAACAAAGTATTTCTTTTAAACTTAGTCTTCCAATCAGTTTATTATTTTATTATTGAATAATTAATAACCCATCAAGTTGCCAAGTAAGAGGGACAGGGAATATTTATAAGTAAAAACATTAAATGGAATTGGTCAGAATTAGAAAAAAGTTTCTCCTCTTTTTGAGATTTCCAGTTTGTACCAGATTTAAGAAAGAAAGGGGAACTTACTGATAGGCACTGCTGCACGTGCTGGAATCCAAACAAGTGATTAGTATGGGTCGACACTGATAACAGAATTGACATTGATAATAGAATTCTTACTGATACTGTTTCCAGAAAGGAATTTCTGGAATGAAAAGGATGAGCAAACTCCAAAGCCTTTTACCTGAGTTATTTAGTCTCCCTTTTCTAGGAGTATAGTCACTCTGAAAGGCTGGGAGGGAGGTAAGTTATTTTCCTTTTGTCATCCAACTTCTCTTAGAAATTGAAATACCACAGAGTTGGAAAAATCTCATTTCCTTTAAATTTTGATTCTATTTTCATTCTACTCCCTTTTCTCATTGCTAACTTTCACGAGTTTTTCCTTGTCATCTCTACCTTACATTTAGTTGAAAGTGAACTATTTTGTTGAAAAGTCAATAGGGCCAGTCCTAGGAGATTTTCAACCCTCTCATTTCTATTTCCTACAAAATTATTTCTGTTCATCAGTTTCATTTTCAGGTGCTATTTAGCAATCTGAGAGGGGAGAAGTGGTAGACGTGTGTGCTGAGTGAGTGAAGGCCAGCAGTTCCAGCGCAGCCAGAAGTGAGCAGAGCTTCACTCTTCCTGCTCCTCCTCAGTCATCTCTACTCTGTCCTGACCAGGAGTGCTTCTCAACATGCAAAATCTTGTTTGTTTCTAGTAGGACATTTTAACTTACTAGGAAAAAATCAATCATTTGCCTCCCTCTTCCCCCCGCCAATAATCTTTGTGGTCTATGTTTTGGATAAATTAATAAATATTTTAGCAGAATTTGGGGAAAGGGTTTAAGAAATAAAAATGTCAGTCTTTCCTTTGAAACAAAAACAGCCATGTTTAGGAAAAAGCCCATAGTGGGTGCATAACAGAAATATCAGATAGAAAGTGAATTTCTTAGGTGTCATTAAAGTGGACTTTCATTGATAGCATTCAGGGAGTGAAGACAGACATATATTCTCAAGTACTACCAAACATATTTTTCAGACGCAACAACTCCATTTCTATAAGTGGGATAGATGAACTACTTTTTCTTCCTATTCTCCTCAACTTCTGTGGATGAGAAACATGTCAGAAATGTTTAAATTCACGTGTTATCTCTGAGAGGGTCTTCTGCTTTGGTCTTTGCTCTATTCCCAGTGCCTGGCACATGGTAGGCCCTCAGTAAATGTATTTTAAAAAATACGATATCAATTACTTTAACTTTGTCAATTTAATTCTATTTCTGTTGTCTCCCACATTTCTATTTCCTACAAAAAGCATTTATAAACTCTAATAACAAAAATATTAACAGCTAGCATATTTTTCCATAGGTGACAATTTACAAAAAAACATGTTCAAAGCATTATTTCTAATTTCAGGTCTCCTTTAGTCACCTCATTATTTGATTTCCCATTAGAGTGATTTTTACTTTCTAAAATATTCACCAGTAACTTTAGAGGAAGTAATTCAATTTAAAAACAAAAAGATTGAAAAAATTGAATGTTAAGATCTTGCAAGTTCAGAAAAGGATGCAATCAGTATAAGAGTCAACCCTAGAATTGATGAATATCTATAGGACTTACGTGGCTGCTCTTGTTTTACTGTGAAAACAAAATGAAATAAATACATGAATAAGAGGTTTCTGGATGAGGAACAGGGTTACTTATCAAACTTTTTATACTGGAAGTCTTAGATACAGGACTTTGAAAGATCAACAAACTCTTTTTAGAATCAGTTAAATATAGTGAGGGAATAAAAGTCTTCAGATACTCCACTCAAGCTATTCCTTCCTTTTGACTTCTGTCTGCTAATTCAAACTTTCAAAAATCATTCACTGGAGAGTAGTAAATTAAGTGAAATAAGTCAGTCAGAGAAAGACAAGTACCATATGAATTCATTTATATGTAGAATCTAATGAACAATATAAACTAACAGACAAAATAGATAAACATCATTGACTGGTAAGACTTTATTGTCTTATTCTTATTCCTCCTTTTTTATTACTTATTTGGAATTATTGTGCTGGTTTATTATGATCATTATAATTCTTGCTTGCTAATTACTGCTCTTTAGGTTAATTTTAGAAATGTTTCTCTTTTTTCTGCAAACATAAACATTTGAGGGCTGGTTGGCCATATTTCTCACCATCTGACTGGGACAGAGGCACTGCTTGAATTTAGATTCAGGTGAATAGACCTGAATCTGAATCCCAGCCTCTGCTCTCATAATTGTGGGATCATGGGCAAGTCACCTAGTCTCACTATTTCCTTCTCTGTATAATAGGAATAACAATGCTTATCTGATATAATGAATATCTATATATATAAAAGCCCAGCGACCAAACAGCAGAATAACCAGAATGACCAATCAACCAGTTGCTATGATGTGCACTGACCACCAGGGGGCAGATGTTCAATGCAGGAGCTGCCCCCTGGTGGTCAGTGCACTCCCACAGTGGGAGTGCTACTCAGCTGATCCCCGCAGGCCATGCCCCCCACCAGTGCATGAATCCGTGCACCGGGGCTCTAGTTTATGTATAAAGCCCTGAGTACAGTGCCTGGTACATTGTAATACATATTATTTATTACTTTACTAGCACAATTAGTACCAATTAGTTTCAATATAGCCTCCAAATGACATTGACAGCTGAAATGGAGCCAGCTACTGAAAACAGGAATAGGGAAATAAGAAGCTAGGAGAGGAATGCTGAAAAAAATTAATAAACCATAGAGTCAGAAATATAAATCTTGTTCTTGGTACATTCGCACTAAAAACAGGGCGCAGAGGGGCTTCTAGGAACCACCAAAACCAAAGATAACAATAGAATTTGAGAGCAACATGGGACTCACCTTTAGATATCCCAGGTCTTGCTTCAAATAAAAAAGGCAAACAAGCAAATTAGTGTGGTTGGCTGATGAAACAGAAACACATTTTCACTGATGTCTTTTCAGGATGAGCATCACACACTGAACAACAGTGGGCAGATGGGGGTCAGGCGAGGACTACGCTGCCTCGGGACTGGCGGAAGGAGGTGCACAGCTAGTGATGGAGCTCCTCGTACCTTTCCCATCCAGGCCTCTGAGTCGGTCATGTCAGGGAGTATGTCACCGCCCCCACGTGTTTCCATTGAGCTTTCTCGCCCTCTTTTGCCATTTTTCTCTCCCAACCTCCACCAACATTTTAGATTTGCCCAGGCTGTCACTCCCTTGTCCGAGAGCATGTGTGGCTTCATTTCCCTCCATTAATCGCACACTCAGCATGTTCTCTGAGACCTGGCACTTAAATGCATGCTGAATCAGTGAAGAAATTCTCCAACCATGGCCAGCAGCAGAGCACTCTTCCTCTCCCTCTGTGCTCCCCAGGCTCCCACTGGTCAGGAAGATTTTGTGTTTTACAGGGAAACGGCAGGGGCATCTGCAGACAGGAAGTGATCCCTGCCACGCCCTGCACGAGGCTGAACAAAAGAGACTGCTGGGGAGGGGTGATCACATGGTATTTTGTGCCTAAGCGCTGGCAGAATTTTAGCTATAAGGTTTTGAAAACTTGATGAGGCTAGGAATAATAATTTCAAAGTTATAAAGAATTTCCTGTTTGTAAGAGGAGAAATAATTAATAGATATTTAGGGCAGCTTGTTGTTTTGTTCTGGGAAATCCTGGGAAGGGCCAGGTAGGAAAAAGCAAAGCAGGGATAATAATATGGAAAGTGAGATTTGCAAAGGAAATAATTGATACCCTATAGCTCCGAGTAATCAAACTGCTCCATGTAAGAATGAGAAAACCTACCCAGAAGGAAACTATTCTAAAGAATGAATTTGGGTTGGACTAAGGTTGAAAAATGTTCATTCAGTCTGTAAGTGTGTGCGTGCTCTTGTTCAAATACCACTAGGAAGCAACTTTATTGAAATGTGAGATAAAATTGAACTTTTGGGGGCTCAGCGTGGAGAAGGAAGTCCTCATTCCTTGTGGATCAGTGGCTTTTTCAGCATCAGAGGCTGCACCTTGGAGAAGAGCATTCACCATGGAAGTAAGAGGAGTTCCTTCAAATAGCCTCATGGACAGGGATTAAAATAAAGGAAACCAGAGAAGGCTGGCTCTCATAGACTAGGGTGAGGATGTGTGCTCATTCCCTTAGAGATCCCCAGGGCTTGAAGGGGGAGATGCACTGCAAGAGGGGCTGGGTCTTTTGCAGGTGGACACAGTGGTGATCCACAGCCCAATCTGCCATGACAACCCACTTCCTTAGGTCAGTGTATTGTTTTATTTGCTTTGTTTTCATTTTGAGATATTAAAAACACTCAAATAGCAATATCAGGATTCAATAGTCGTACTATGTGTAATGTAACATTGGTCATATTTGTTCCCAGTTTCTTCTAAGAAAAAAGATATTACAGAGATGGCTAAAATCCCTTCGAATCGCCAATACCAGGTTCATTTCCTTCCTGTTGCTCTTTGGAGGCAACCACTATTATGAATTCAATGTGCACCCAAGAACTTTTAAAAGTAATTTAATAAATGTGTGGATTCCTAAGCAATATTGTACGTTTAAATATATTTTTTAATTTGTATGTGCCATCTTTAATATTATTTTATATCTGAAAATACAGGAAGGGGCAAAGTAAGTTTCCAGCAGTGAGTATGCAAAATAGACTTTATTCTTGTATTATTATTCTTATATTATTTTCCTTATGAACAACTGTATGCCTACTTTTGCATCTGGCTTGTTTCGTTCAACACTATATTTTGAGAAGTTTCTTTTATTATACACATAGACACACAAAGTTATTATTCACTTAAAATGGCTGTATGGGTCTCTTTTATGGGTGTATGTTAATTTATTTTTGATTTTTTTCTCACTAAAATGTCACAAAAACATCTACATGTCTTCTTATGATCCTAGTTAAAACTGTTCTCTAGAGTTTATAATGAGAAGTAGAATTCATGGGTATGTGCATAATTAGTTTAGTTACTGACAAATTGCTTTTCAGAGAATGAGAGTTCTACTTTACCACACATCCCAATAAATAATTGATTTTATCAGGCTTTAAAGTTTTGGCCAATATATTTTGAGAAAAGAAGTATCTCATTTCTACATCGTATTTTTATCATAAACTTTTCTTATGTTTATTAGATATCAATCTTCCCTATTTTGTGAAGTTTATTTTTATCCCACTTAATTTATTTTTCTTACTGATTGTGGGGTTTTATATATATTTTTAATGCTGATAACATTGATAATTATTCATACTGCAAAAATTTTCTCAGTCTGACTGCCGCTTGTCTTTTTTGTTGTTGTTGTTAAATCTAATGCTTTAGGTCTATTGATTTTAAGACACACTAATACATTTTTCCTCCTTCACTTTCTTCTCCTTCCCCTCTTTTCCTTCTTTTCTTCTCTTTATATTCATGTTATACATTGAACATCATGTTTTGCCAATTTATCTTGAGTTCTTATTTTCACTGAAATAATTCTTTCACTGAGAATCAGCTGTTAGTAACTTTTAAGTTCTTGAATATATGGAAAATGGCTTAATTTCCCTTCATTCATAAATGATAATTTGGCTGGTTGACTCATATAGATTTATAGTAATTTTCCATCAGTTCTTTGATGATATTTTTCTATTGAATTCTGGAACATTATTATTACCAATGAATAGTCGAGTATTAACATGATTCTTTTAAATAATCTGCTTCTCTGGTGGTCTTTATGATTTTCTTTTTGTCTCTGTCAGTGCAATGTTTGTCTTGGCCGGCATGTATACCTCTGTGTGTGTATTTAAAGTTATCAAATTCTAGGCTTCACTTTTGATCATTTGAGGAGCTAAGTCTCTTTTTTTTTCTGGAATATATTGCTTGGCATGTTATCTGAATTCTCCCTTCTGGAATTCCTATTTCACTTGCCTTCTCATTCTGTTCAATCATGGCTTTATTCGGTTTCATATTTTCAAGCTCTTCATGTCTGTGTTCAATTCTGAGATATTTCCTCAGTTTTATCTTCCAGTTCACTCATTTTAGCTATGATTAGTATAATACTTAAGTATTACATATATTTCTAACATTTTAATATATTATGTAACTATCTGTTGTTTCAATTTCAGTAACTATTTTTTTATTTCTAAGATTCAGCTTTGTGAGAACTAAAATAGTGTAGGTAAACACCTGTACTTTCACCTCCTACAATTACATCAAAATTACAACTAAAATACAGAACAACCATCATCCATCCAGAATGGCCGGAAATCTGGCTGAATGGAAGGCCTGCAACTAAAGAAGTAAAGAGGAAAGCACACTGAGACTGGTAGAAGGGGCAGAGGCACTGAATGGGCTGGACTGGCACCCACATGTACCACTTTTTTAATTGAGAAGGAGATCCTCTCTGCAGAGGCCCCCTGGGAGGAAAAAGGGGTCCCAACCCCACACCAGATCCCCAGCTCAGGCTCCCAGATCTGGGAAAAGAGGTCCCTGTAACTACAGGCTGTAAAAACCAGCGGGGATTGGAGCTTGTGACATGGAGGCTGCTGGAGATCCAGCTGATCTTCTTAAAGGGCTGGCACATGAATTGAACTTACATGGTCCCACTAGGGCAAGGCTCTGGGATACCCAGACACATACAGGAGGAACTGGATTGTTTGGCATCAGGGCATGAATTTGGGGCGGCTTTCTCCCAGATGGAGGTGCTCACAGGGATTATTGTTCCTATGCTGGGACCTCCCCCATCACAGGGCTGACCAGAAGCCATTTCTGTTTGCACTGCCCTGGTGATTCCCTGAGACCCCAACCCATCCAATTTGCAATCCCACCCAACCTTTGTATAGCAGCTTTTGCATAGGAATGGCCTATCCTTGCTCAGGTTTCAGACTATGCTAAAATCTTCCAAATAAGCTGCAGCTGGGTCAGGGAGCCCCAAACCTATCAATAAAAGGCCCAAGACCTGGCACTAATACCAGCCTGCCTTGCTTCATAGCTGGGCCTCATCTGGGCACTTCTAAACCTGATACAAATCAAAGGAATCTTCAGATATTTCTGTAGCCCCAGGCAGTGGCTAACTTTGCACCTCCTGGGAGACTCCAGAGCCAGTGCACCCATGGACAGCTTCAGAGCATAGCAGATTACAACTCTACACATTCATAAGCAACACACTTAAGGGTCAGGCTCAGTGAGCACCAAAGCCCCACTGAAGCAACATTGAATCAAGTCCTGCTCCGTAGGGGTGTCTCCTGTACAGCAGCTCTCCCACTGTAGTCTCAATTGGGCCTCACAGCCAATTATCCTGGAGATCAACTCCTCCCAGCGATACCAGCAGCAATCAAGTCTCAACTACAGCAAGACAGTGCTCACAGGCCACAAAGGGGTGCACCTAGAGTGTCTAGCTCAGGTAACTGGGGAGGCTGAGCCACTGGGCCCTATAGGACATCTACTATACAAGGCCACTCTACCAACTCAAGGAGACATAGCAGCTCTACCCAATACATAGAAACAAACATAGGGAAGTAGCCAAATGAGATAAAAAATCGTGTCACAAATGGAAGAAAGCAAACTACTAGATATAGAGTTCAAAACCATGGTTATAAGGTTATTCAAGAATCTTCATGAGACCTCCAAGGGCCTTAGTAAGACTTTCAAGGATCTTAGTGAAATGAAAAAAAAAAAAAGGAAAATGATCAGTCATAAATTAAACATACACTAACTGAAATAAAGAATAATTTGTAGGGATTCAACAGTAGAGTTGAGGATTCTGAGAATCAGATCAAGGATTTGGAATATAAGGAAGCAAAAAACACCCAATCAGAAGAGCAAAAACAAAAAGAATCCAAATCATGAAGATAGTATAAGGAGCCTCTGGGACAACTTCAAGCATACCAACATTTGTATCATGGGGATGGCAGAGGAAAAAAGGGAGAGCAAGATATTTAAAACCTATTTGAAGAAATAATGACAGAAAACTTCCCCTACCTGGTGAAAAAAATAGACTTCCAAGTCCAGGAAGCGCAGAGAATCCCAAACAAGAGAAAACCAAAGAGACCCACACCAAGACACATCATAATTAAAATGCCAAGGACTAAAGACAAAGAGAGAATCTTAAAAGCAGCAAGAAAAAAGCAGTTAGTTACCTACAAGGGAGTGCCCATACAACTGTCAGCTGATTTCTCAACAGAAACTATGCAGGCCAGAAGGGAGTGGCAAGAAATTGTCAAAGTGATGAATAGCAAGGACTTACAACCAAGACTATTCTACCCAACAAAGCTATCATTTAGAATTGAAGGTCAGATAAAGAGCTTCACAGACAAGAAAAGGCTAAAGGAGTTCATCATCACCAAACCAGTATTACATGAAATGTTGAAGGGTATTCTTTAAGAAGAAGAAGAAAAGGAACAATAAAAAGGCAATAAATACATATCTATCAATAATTGAATCTAAAAATCAAAATAAATGAATAAGAAATCTAATGAACAGAATAAACTGGTGAATAAAATAGAATCAGGAGAAAACCAAGATGGCGGCATAAGTAAACACCTGAAATTGCTGCCTCGCACAACCACTTCAAAAATACACCTAAAAGACAAAACAGACATCATTCAGAACCACAGCAAGGCTGGCTGAGTGGAAATTCTACAACTAGAAGGAAAGAGAAAAGCACACTGAGACTCAGAGGAGGTATGGATGTAAAGTGCAGTGGTACGGAGGTGCACGAGGAAAGGGCTGGCAACTCAGGAAGTGGTTGTCTTTTTCAATTGGGAGGGAGTCTCAAGCTCCTGACTGCTCTGAACTCCAGTTCCGGGCAAGTCTCTGGGGACCCAGACTCATACGGGAGAAACTGAACTGTCTGGCATCCGGCAGAACTCAAGGGTGGCTTTCTCTCAGAGGTGCTTGCAGTGATTACCGCAGGACACTGAGACCCGGGCCTCTTAGGGCAGGACTGAGGATCAGCCATAGCTGTTAGCTCACCCTGTTGATTCCCTGAGACCCCGCCCCACCAAAGCTGCTAGCAGAGGCTTTTGCATATGAATGGCCTGGCCCTTTGCAATCTAAAATTACCTAACAAACTGCAGCTGGGTCAGAGAGACCCAGAACACCCAAAAGAAGGCCCAAGGCCCCACATCAGCTTGCATTGCTTCACAGCTGGGCCTCATCTGGGCACCTCAAAACCCCAAACAAAGAAGAGGAATCTGGAGATCTCTCTGTAACTCCTGCTGGGTAGCCTCAGGCAGAGGCTAAATTAGCACCTC